>NC_051160.1:166842008-167156862 GCF_013339745.2 Dermacentor silvarum
GTGAGGTCTCGCAACAGGCGTAAGAGAAAAGTGGACTTCATGGTAAATAAAAAAAATAAAATAAGATCACACTTTGGGCGGGTCTCACGCTATATTACTACTCAAAATCTTGACAAGTGCTTATTCGTCGGTATTATCCCAAAGCTTGGTAATGACTTAGCCCCTTTGCATAATGGTGTCTGCGCCAAAGGGCTAAGGCTAAACGTAGGTAGCCACACACATTTTAAGAGTGAAAAATCAAGTGCATTATGACTTTTGTCTGCCACTTTTAATAACGTGTAACGGTTCGATATAGCACATTATGATAATATGTAGGTCAGCATGGCCTGAGCACGGCGTGCCTAAACATTTGTGTTAGGTGTGGGAAAGTATTGTTTGGTACTCTTTCGGGGAAGCAGCTATGCCTTATTCAGAACAAAAACCTTGTTCCTGAGAATGTCAGACATTGCATATTTCAAATTGACCATTTGAAATGCACACAGAGTAGCATGGTTTGAGAGTCCCACTAACTATGAAAACACACATCCAAGTTCAGCAGTCACTTCATAACTAAGCTGTAGAAGTGCATATTAGCACGTTGACAGAATAATGAGAAGGTGAGAGAGTGGTCCAAACTATAAGAGAAGCAATAGCAGAGTTTAAGCTCTCTCCCATGTCATGCGGAAGGGCAAAGCCCCCCCCCCCCCCCATAACCAGCTTTCGGTTACACTCTCACCTGAAACCACTGCACTAGGCTGACTGACATGCGTAACCAGCAGTTGTGATACCACATTATCGAACCTGCAATTATGGGACATCAGAGATCAGCTCAAGCTTGATGCTATGCTGCTCTAGGGATGTATTATGCACTGACTACATTTAAATGTTATGCTTCATGGTTTGTTGCAAGCTTCAGGAATTACATATTCTTTATAAACATACTCATAGGCTCAGCTGGAGTACTGAAAGGTGGTAGGAAGAACGTGTGAGCCAATAAAAGAACATACAATAAACAAGTAAAAAAAGAAATAAATACTCTTTCACACTGTGGTTCTTATTAGCAGCTAACTAAAAGTGAGCGAAACGTGTCCATGCTGGTAGTGCTTTAGAAGAATATAGAGATAAATGGAAAATTCAAACACTTTCAAGCCACGTTCGTGGTTTTTCTTTCAACGTCCCTTTAGGAATGGGAATCAATGAAACAGCCCCCCCCCCCCCAAAAAAGAGGAAAAAAAGTGTCATACATAATTTTTGACTACTTAGAGAAATAAATCTGGGACACAGAATCTGTGCAGGCATGTATGTAAGGAATTAGTGCAGTAATATGCAATAACTTGCAATGCCTTCTGGTTTCGTCGGGCAACTCATAACAGACATAAAGGATATGTGTGCCTCAAAACACAGTTCCTAAAGAAATGTCACTACAGTCAGTAAGTAGATCATCATGCATATCTACTCAAGCCCCAATTATAAACTCAGAGGAGGGCTACTTAGGTAGATTGATTAAACTGAAGTTAGGCGATATTTTAAAATATACAGTTCAAGTAGTACTGATATTATGTCGAAACTGGAAGTTATGAATATGGCATCTAAAGCAAAAGGGTTGTAGGTTATGCAAACCTGCCAGCCTGTGAACTTTATATTTTGCAAAAATCCTAGCACAAATGCTGTTTTCGAAAGTCAGCATGTATTTCGTACAAGTTTTCTCAGCACCTACATTGTTCAATAGCACATTATTAACCATTAACTTAGAACAGTAGAAACTGACAACATTGTTTTAGACCAGTGTGCCTTTGTCAGTGCTTTTGCTGTTGCCGATTTAGCGGCTTTACGAACATATCTCAATAAGCTCGTCTAACAGGGTGTCATACAGTGCTTTTCATTGCGATCAGCCCAATCCGGATCAAATTCTCGCTTGTGATGGCTCTTGCGCAAGATGTGCGAGGAAGCCAATTGCAGTAGCTAATTTTGATCTGATTCGGGCTGGTAGCGATCAGTGTATGTGTGACACCGGTATAAGGAAGTGCCCCTCTGGTATACTTGTTAGGGATTTGCATTGCTAATAAAGCAGCACAGTGCTATCACAATTTATTGTTTTACATGCAATTTGCAAATCTCATACCACCCCATTTTCAAGAGTCTTACAATATTCCCAATAGAATTTCATTCTCGCAACAATAGTAAAATTGTAGAACGAGTTCAAATTCGTAAATCTCACCAAAAGATTCAGGACCGATGGCACAAGTACGAATTATACCAACAGAACCTAGAACTCATAAGTGCAGTCACTGTTTTGTACACACCTTGTGAAAGCAAGCAGATCAGATTCCTGTCGGGATGCTCAGACTGCATTTGCCACAGGATCCCATGTGGTGCAGAGATGCCTCCGTCTCACGAAATCGTGACATCCTAAACAATAAGAATGTTCAGTTTATTGCAATCACTGCTGAAACTGCAAACTTGTGATTTAACCAAACCGCGTTAAATGTGAAATGACCTCAGCCAGCTACATGGTTGCGCAAATATCTCATTTTGAGATCACGGGCAGGTATTTAACCTGTCATATGAACGAAGACACAGAGCACTAACACAAGAAACACAGGTTGTCTTGACAATCTATAAGCAGAAAAATTGCATACAAGCTAAAATGTGCTCATGAGTCAGAGCAATCAGGTGCCGTCTCGCGCAGATGTTAGCTGTGAAGACAACCGTCAACGTACTTCTAGAAAATATATACGATTCTTGCTGAGAAATACGTACAGAAGCAGTGACATTCGCGCGGCATCAACTTTGTGCCCGTTCAGACTAAACGATACTCGGCGCAGTATTTCATAACAGAAAGCAAAGAAACAATAGATGAAGCTCTTGGCAACATCCTATACTTGTTGAGGGTAATTTCATAAAACGTTTCGCTAAATGTGTACTACGGCATTAATAACGAACATTAGGAAAGCACTTTATAATTTTTGTCGCTGCACTAATCATCTTGTGCTCGCCTAACAAAGC
This sequence comes from Dermacentor silvarum, assembly GCF_013339745.2. NCBI lineage: Eukaryota > Metazoa > Arthropoda > Arachnida > Ixodida > Ixodidae > Dermacentor > Dermacentor silvarum. The sequence goes on from NC_051160.1 coordinate 166,844,994, forward strand.
ACACTACACGAACTATAAAATGGCCAAGCGCCGGACTTACCTTTCGAGACATACTCAGCAAACGCTCCTTCGTGTCAGGTCCGGCCGCATCGACTGCACGAACTGTCCTTCCGACATAAAACACGTTTAAAGTGCGGATGAACGTAATAGTCAATTTCCAACACATTTCCGTGCACTGTGAACCGCTGCGAGATCAGCGAGAGTACCAGAGGCTGCTAATGAGCCGGGAACAAAGAGCGCGAATGCACAGAACTACGGACCAACAACGACGCACCGCACGAAAGATACAGCTAGTTAGCAGCGTTACACAGGCCCAGGGCTTAGCGATGCTAATGCGCACAAAAAGAGCACTTTTCTCTCGGCAAAGCGTAAATATGATTAAACTACCACATCGACCGGCGCAAGGAAAATATTCATGCAGCGTCACATGCAGCTCAACGTTTCTAGACTGGTAACATTTTGACAGCCGAACACAGGAAAATGATGTCATTTCGTCATGATAGAGGCACCGAAGCTTTGCAAGAGCCGGATAAACGTCATGGCGGCCATATGTTACATCGGTGTCTACCGTTGTCGTCTCCGGCAACGTTGGTCTCTGGCTCTCGGCACGGTGCTCCACGGTAACCGTGATCGCATGGATGGTGGCGGCTGGTATTCACATGTTATGCGAGTGCGGCGTGTTTCAACAACGCCTCTTTCAACATCGAGGACAGCAACCTGCGGAGCAGCCGTATCAACCGGTCAGGGCCGTAAATCGCAGCATATCGTGGTTTGGTTTGTGAATGTTTGTGAATTCAACAAGGTGTTCGTGTTTTAATGCGGCGTTATCGATGACGCATTGGTGTCGAGTGGCGTCGTCGAGCAATTTGTTCTGGCGGTGTGCCTTTGCGGAGTGTATAGTTCATGAAGAGTGCCGTCTGTGCATCGGACGCTGCCACGCGGATCGATTTGCGTTCTAGCCAACGCGCGAGAACGTCGCACTGTCTGTCGCGAGTGCTTTCGGACATGCTGTGTGTGTGTGTGTGTGTGTGTGTGTGGGTGGTGTGTGGTGTGTGTGTGTGTGTGTGGTGTGTGGTGTGCGTGTGTGTGTGTGTGTGTGTGTTGTGTGTGGTGTGTGTGTGTGTGCACACGCAGCACGCACGCACGCGTGCGTGCGGCGCGCGTCTGATATGCGTCGTTATTGTGTCAGCGATTTGCAAAAGTGTTTTTTCATTTGTTTCCGGCGTGCTCGAACGCCAGGATATGCTGCATGTTCGTCATTTAACGACCTGCTTGAATGTAGGGACATTGACTTGGTCGTTTGGAGGTCAGCTTTTAACGCATCGCAAAGCGTTGCCTTGCTCTTAACCATCCCTGCACGAACTACTTAGTATTTCTCCGTTAATTTCAAATTCAGTTTTGTGTAGTATATGCACAGATAATGCTCCGTTGCCACGCTAAATTCGTATTTGCCGCTGTTGAGCGGCAAATACGAGTTTTTTTTACTACGTCAAGCTCTCTCAGCATACAGTGTACAAGTTGAGAAAGACTTAGTGCAAAATATTTCAAGCAGCAATTGGGCAAAATGCGCTGATCGTATGACAGCATTAGTGATTGATGGTTATGTAATTTCGTTATTTTTTTCTGTCAAAGTGCGATAGATTTTGGCTGCTATTTTGGCTATTTATTCACCAATTTACACTGAGTTTGTGGTTCTTTTTATTTTTACATGTGGGCATGCATGGCCCGTTTATGCCTGCCTGCTACAGTTTGGCATAAACAGGCATTAACAACCTCTTAAAATATCGGCAATAAAAAGTGACTAGCAGATTTGATAGTCTGGGGGCTTTGACATAATTACTAACGCGAACAAGACTAACGGAAAAAAGGTGGGATGGGACAGAGTGCTCTGTCCTGTCCCGCCTTTTTTCCATTAGTCTTGTTCGCGTTAGTCACAGCAACTTCATCAACACCAACTAACCCAACTTTCTTCGTGAATTACTCGTTTTGTTGGGGGGGGGCACACTTAGCTGTTTGGAAAATGTGGAGCTTGAAATATCTTCATTGCTACCTCTGACTGACAGCTCCGACGCAAGCAATATGATTAGGGCTTGTGACACAGCGCGTGCTCTTCTGTTACTGATCAAACTGCATGCAATTAAAATCAGTTGCCACTTGTCCTTGTTGGATGGGTTTTCATTGAGCTATAATCGCATTGCCAGCTTCTTTTATTCTGCATAAAAACAAACCTATAGCATTTTTTCCGAAACTGTGAAGGTGCTCAACCCATATTGCATTAAAAGCTTCGGGTGATCCACTCTGAGCAAGGGACCTTACTCTCGGACAACAGCTTTTGGCTATATCACTGTCAGTGCGCGCTTATTGGTGGTTGAGCAATGCGTCACACGAAGCAATCGTATTGCGGTAAGTGATTATCCGAGAATATGTCCCCAAGTGAAACTGATTGCATCATTGGACTGACATGAACTTTGATAGGGATGTGTGTGTCCATTATATGAAATTGCAGAAATTAAACACTGGAGCTCTGTTCACTCTGCAGTTTATGCTGCTATATGTGGCACAATGGTTCGACGTCGTCATACAGCACATTGATTATGTCCTTGCATGTGCTACAAACGATTCATCATAAAATCTTGCTGTCATTCACGAGCTTTTGTATACCCTACGACTTAGGTGCATTGCACTTTGTATGCAATTCGTAATCATCGGCAAAGATATCGTTGCTCATATGACTACAGTGCGTACACATCGCACGCTATCTCGCACACTCGTACATACTCTCATTAGGTTGGCGCAGCACATCGCACATCTCGCACATGCGTACATCTCGCACGCATTCGCGTAGCACCTCGCATAGATCTCGTACACTTCGTGAAGTCTACGCAGCTCATGCATACAGATCTCGCACATTTTCTACGATATCTCGTTGAATGTGCGTAGCTAATCGCACACTTCTCGTCAAATCTGTGCGATATGCATACATCTCGCACATTTCTCCCACAATTCGCGTACAAATTTTTCAATAGGGAAGATATGATCTGTGTGTATCCACTGTGCAGTGTGGATGTGTTCGTTATTTTTATGCAACTGGTATCATGAGGCTTGTGCCTATTCATGATGGCTACTGCTGTGGCATGTGGCGTGCAAGCAGTCGCAACGTCTTGTGCATTTGGTGCGAAATAAGGGAATACTTTTATGCGTAACTTTGTCTACTATAGGTAAACCATTGCAACAATTAGCATTTCGTCATGTGAGTGCTACTGCATTTTATTAATATAACTTATAGCAGTTCTTATCTGTGGAGAAGCACAAAAACGTAATTTAACATGGTGGTCCTAAGAAAATATGAATTACTGCAACCACTATACAGCTCCATACATGACTGTATGATAAAGATAAATGTTCAGTTGAAAATGAAAATATTTATAATTGCATGAACGTACACATGCGAAATGCTACAGCAGCCTGGCAGCACATTAATGTCAATATTGGTGACATCCGGCAATGTTCTGGGAAGGTGCTGTTTTGCAACGTTGCTACATTGTTAGCATTTACGCGTTAAATTGATGTTTGCAAGCAACGTTGACACAACTTGAGTGTTGGGATGTTGCTGTGACATTATTGTGACATCACTTGAACGTACTGCTGGCAACGTACATTCAACGTTGAGGTTGGCTGTTTAACGTTGCCTGACATTTGTTACAATCAGGCAACGTTTAGACAACGTTCCGTGTTACTTGGGCTAGTAGTAGCACGTTCAAGAGTGTGTAGCATACAATTTATGTTATAGTGACTCAGTCGAGGGCTTCTTGATGAGCATGGAGTCTGCATTCTCGGAAATTTCTTAGATGCAGTATACTACTACGAGTTTCCTACATACTTTCATGTAGCATTTACTGCGGCATATTGACACGTCAATTCAGTACATTTCCGTGTGTTGTGCAGTTGTAGTTTGCTTGCGCTTTATTTTGCGCTCCGTGAAGGATTCGGCGAGAGAGACAAAGACGACCGAAGAAGACGTTCTGCTCGATCGGAGCTGTTCTGCTGTGTGACCGGTTGTTGCTTGTGTTGTTATTACCGTGACAAATTGGTGGAGGTGCTGGGCATCATCCTATGCCCTAATTTGACCTCCCGACGCTTCAAGTCCAACCACCATTCCGAGATTCCGGAGGAAAATCAGGCACTTCGCCACAGCCGCCGCTTGCAGGGACTACCTCCTGAATACGGCCCATTGAGCCCAATAAGAATGTCAACCACAGGGGCAAGTACGAGTCAGACGCAAGAGAGCGACACAGCCCAATCCACTTCTACCCCGAGTGTCGTCTATCCAGCGCACGTTCCGAAGTCATTTCATGGTGACGTGTTCGAGGACGTGGAGGATTGGCTTGAGCACTTCGATCGTGTCGCCGCAGTCAATGAATGGGACGACTCCAAGAAACTGCGCTACGTTTACTTGCCCTTGAAGACTACGCTCGCACATGGTTCGAGAATCATGAGGGCTCCATCACTAGCTGGCAAGATTTCCGACGACAGCTTCGCGAGACGTACAGCAGCCCCGAAAGGAAAGAAAACGCCGAACAGGCTCTGCAGAGTCGGTTTCAGAAGCCAATGAAAGCGTGGCCATGTTTGTCGAGGACATGTCCCGCTTGTTCCGACGTGCTGATCCAGGTATGGCCGAGACAAAGAAAGTTCGCCTCTTAATGCGAGGGGTGAAAGAACAACTCTTCGCTGGGCTCATGCGCAACCCTCCAGCTACCGTCGCCGAGTTCATGACTGAAGCGACGACAATGGAGCGAGCGCTGCAGCAACGATCCCAACAGTACGATGGCCAAAGCACCGTCGCCGCCGTGTCATGTTTCACCTGCGGACATGATTTAGCAGCACTCCGAGAGCTTGTGCGAAGCGTTGTGCGCGAAGAGCTTGAGGAAGTTCGCAAAACTGCTTGTCAGCCGACTGTTACTGCGCTTGGTGACATCATTCGTGACGAAATCAGGACCGTGACCCAACCATTCGCACCAACGCGAGCGGAAGCTCCAGTCCTGATATATGCCGAAGCCTTACGGGGCCCTCAACCATCTACGGTACGACGTTTGCCTTCCCCTGTTTCAGCTCTGCCGCCACGTCAATTTCCCGCTACAAATGTAAACTCGTATGAGTACGTAGGCCCGCGAGGTATCACACGGAAATCAAACGTGTGGCGCACCTCGGATAATCGGCCACTTTGCTACCACTGCGGCGAAGCGGACCATCTGTATCGTCAGTGCCCTTATCGGAGGATGGGCCTTCAGGGATTTCACCCTAACGCGCGTCGACCAAGTAATGGTGAGCGCCCCACGCGAGATTGAGCAGTTCCTGGCCTCTCAACAGCCATGTTCTCCCGCACAAAGACGCCAATCACGTTCACCATCTCCTCGGCGCATCATCTCGCCTAGCCGTTACTCTACGTTTTCTGATGTTCGCAACAGGTTCCCAAGTCCACGCCCACGCCAGGAAAACTGAGGACAGCGACCTCCGGGGGTGGGGCCGCTGCTGATCGTCCTGACAAACACCCTCCGACACAAAAAGTTCACGACGACGATTTATCCGCCACGCCATGTTCTGATAACGACGCAGTACTTTCCGCCGATATTACAGTAACCGTCGACAATTACCAGGTCACCGCCCTCGTTGATACCGGCGCCGACTACTCCGTTATGAGTGGTGAATTGGTGGCTACTCTCCGAAAGGTGACCACACCATGGAATGGTGCCCAACTCCGTACTGCGGGTGGTCATCTCGTGACGCCGGTTGGAAGGTGCACTGCCCGAGTGCATATCTGCGGCTCTGCCTTCATTGGATCCTTCGTCATACTGCGGGAATGCTCCAGGCAGCTCATCTTAGGAATGGACTTTCTTAGAGAATATGGGGCCATTATAAATCTTCGAGAGCTGTTGGTAACATTTTCTCGTAACGCAATCTCACACGAATGCAATTGCACAAGATAGCTTTGCGTGTCTCTGATGATTCCGTGACCATACCACCTCGTTCCAGTGTACTGGTTACCGTAGTGAGCGACAAGGAGCGAAATGCCCTTGGAGTTGTTGAAACCAATGCGTCCATCCTCTTCTCTCGTCAAGTATGCGTCGCCCGCGGCCTCCTCAAACTGACCAAACAACCTGCTGAATCCTAATCACGAACTTCAGTCGCGAATACCAGCACTTCACGAGGTGCGCTGTTGTCGCTTACTTCGAAGAAATCGGCGACGCGAGAACCAGCCTATCACTCGCAGAACTTTCCTCCGCCCAACACGATGAGAACCAGTTTACTATTCAACTCGATGTGAATTCTAAACTATTGGCTCAACAACAAGATAGTCTTCGCTCTTTTTTGCTTCCTTTAGCGACTGTTTTGCCACGACGTCAAAAATCAAGCAGACACCCGTTGCGAAGCAAAGAATTATAACCGAACCCACCGAAAGACCCATCCGACAGCATGCCTACCGTGTGTCTCGAAGAGAACAAGACGCCATTCGTGAACAAGTCAAGCAAATGCTTGCTGACGACATCATTCAACCATCTACAAGTCCATGGGCGTCACCAGTGGTGCTAGTTAAAAAGAAAGACGGCACACTGCGTTTCTGCGTTGATTATCGCAAACTCAACAACGTTACAAAGAAAGACGTCTATCCGCTACCTCGCATCGACGACTCACTGGACCGACTTCGACACTCCAGATATTTTTCATCCATGGATCTGCGTAGTGGTTATTGGCAAATAGAGGTCGATGACCGTGACCGGGAAAAGACCGCATTTATTACTCCTGACGGACTGTTTGAATTCAAGGTTCTTCCTTTTGGTCTGTGCTCTGCTCCTGCGACTTTTCAAAGAATGATGGACACTGTTTTATCCGGTCTTAAGTGGCAAACGTGTCTTGTTTATTTGGACGACGTCGTCGTTTTTTCGGAGACTTTCGAGCAGCATCTTGAGCGTCTTCGTGCAGTGCTTGATGCGCTCCAAACTGCAAGCCTGTCACTCAAGTCCGAAAAATGCCACTTCGGTTACGAGGAGCTGAAATTCCTTGGTCATGTCATAAGCTGCGATGGAATTCACCCGGATCCTGAAAAGACGCGAGCTGTTGCAGCCTTCCCAACGCCTACGAACAAACGCGAGGTTCGCCGTTTTTTGGGACTTTGCGCGTATTACCGTCGCTTCGTACCTAATTTTTCGAAAATAGCTGAGCCCTTGCATTACCTCACAAGAGACAATGTCGCTTTCGTTTGGAACCCCGAGCAACATCGCGCTTTTTGTGACCTACAACAACGACTTCAAACTCCTCCAATCCTCGGTCACTTCGACGAAGACGCCGACACTGAAGTACACACAGACGCGAGCAATGTCGGTCTCGGCGCCGTCCTTGTGCAGCGGCAAGAAGGTATAGAAAGAGTGATCGCCTACGCTAGTCGTGCCTTGTCATCGGCCGAATCCAACTACTCGACTACAGAAAAAGAATGTCTAGCTGTTGTGTGGGCGATATCCAAGTTCCGACCATATTTGTACGGAAGACCTTTCAAAGTAGTCAGTGACCACCATTCGTTGTGTTGGCTTGCCGGTCTCAAAGACCCCTCAGGCCGCCTTGCTCGATGGAGTCTTCGCCTTCAGGAGTTCGACGTTACGGTTGTCTATAAGTCGGGACGCAAGCACACAGATGCCGACTGTCTGTCCCGCGCTCCTGTAGAAACGACTTCGCCTGAGCTAGCTGAAGACGACAGTTTCCTCTGCGCCGCCACAGCGTCTGCCTTGGCTCAGCAACAGCGTGATGACCTGGAGCTTCTCCCGCTCATCGACTACCTTGAGGGCCAACTTACACAGCCACCACGTCCATTCCGACGCATAATTTCGTCGTTCTTTCTCCGCAACAACGTCTTATACAAGAAAAGCTTTGACTCCAGCTCTCAAGCTGATCTTCTGGTGGTACCATCTGCGATGCGAGAAGAGATCCTGCATGCTTGTCACGACGAACCGTCCTCTGGCCATTTGGGTTCACGCGTACTCTCGGGCGTATCCGCCACAAGTACTACTGGCCTAAACTGTCCCGTACCGTTAAGCAATACGTGAAGACTTGCCGAGACTGCCAGCGGCGCAAGACGCCGCCTATAAAACGAGCTGGCTTGTTACAACCTGTCGAACCACCTCGGGCACCCTTTCAACAAGTCGGAATGGACTTGCTTGGACCATTTCCTAAATCTTCGGCTGGCAACCGATGGATAATAGTTGCGACAGATTATCTCACTCGTTACTGTGAAACAAGACCACTTCAACGAGCTACTGCTAACGACGTCGCCAATTTCTTCATGCATGATATCGTCCTCCGCCATGGCGCACCAGCAGTGGTTATTACCGACAGAGGGACCGCTTTCACAGCCAAACTCCTGGATGAAGTGATGACCCTCAGCGGCACTGTTCATCGTCGGGCAACAGCTTATCATCCACAGACGAACGGCCTAACCGAACGGCTCAACAAGACCATCGCTGACATGCTCTCAATGTATGTCGACGTGGATCATAAGAACTGGGACAGCGTCCTTCCTTTCGTAACCTTCGCCTATAATACCGCCGTTCAAGAAACCACACGATTTACTCCTTTCCGCTTGCTTCACGGCCGCGAGGTTACCACAATGTTAGACGTAATGCGAAGGCGTCGGGCAGGAGCCCGACGCCTTCGCATCTACCACAGTGAATGCTGCCCAATATGCTCAGTGTGCCGAGGAAGCTCGTCAGCTAGCTCGCCTGCGCATTCGCTCTCAGCAACACTACGATGCTCACAGGTACAACCTCCGACACAGAGAAGTTACCTACCACCCCGGAGATAAAGTATGGATCTCGAGTCCCGTCCGCCAGCGCGGGAGGTCGGAGAAACTTCTCCGGCGTTATTTCAGGCCTTACCGGGTCTTCAACGCCTCAACGACGTCAACTACACAGTTGTTCCAGAGAGCACCACGCGAAGCTCCCGCCGTACACCACAACCGGACATCGTCCATGTGGCTAGGATGAAGCCATATTACGCACGCTGACCACCTACCTTCCCTACTTCGAAGGCATCGAGACGATGCTGTTCCAGGGGGGGAATAATGACACGTCAATTCAGTACATTTCCGTGTGTTGTGCAGTTGTAGTTTGCTTGCGCTTTATTTTGCGCTCCGTGAAGGATTCGGGCGAGAGAGACAAGACGACGAAGAAGACGTTCTGCTCGATCGGAGCTGTTCTGCTGTGTGACCGGTTGTTGCTTGTGTTGTTATTACCGTGACAATATGATGGCTAAATGTCACGTCTGTGAATTTATGTTGATCCATTAAACCATTCTTGTGCAAGTATAGAGGTGGTTTTGCGGCCCCACATAGGCCCATTATCCATGATTTCCAATCAAGGCCTTTCAAAATTACGCATGCAAACGAAAGTGAGCAGAAGTTTGAATTTGCGCAGAGTTTAACATCACGTGTGGTAAAGCAGTGTGTCTAATGCTCCTGCGTAACTTTTTCGGAGATTACACTTACAGCAGCACTTTGTTTACTGCCTAGCATTGTGAAGGAGCACATGGAAGCCTTAATTTGCTCGTCTGTAAGTATTCCCTTTGTGGAAGTTTTCAAAAATTTCAGACTGCTTTGCATCTGGCTGCAATGTTTAGTTTATGTATTTTAGTTATAAATGCTTAGAAAGCATTGTCGTACTATTGTAGGCAAATGAAACACAAACAGGAAAGCATTAAAAGCACCTGACCTGTAGACAACAACTGTCAAGATCACTGCGTATGCTGTTGCAAAATGGTGCGGGTCCCGAGGCAAGTGTACAAGCCTAAATCATGCTGAGATCACATGGAGTGACAAATGTTGAAGCAAAAGAATGCATTCTGGTCGGCCCTAGTTTACTGTTCGTTGGTCTGCAATGGTACATGTGTGAACTATTCTGAAAATCTATGCAGCTACTTTGGCCATGAGAGTGGCTTAAAAGGTAGAGATAGGCAAGTTGTTCATATGAAACCTGCCGAGGACAAAGGCAAAAGGTGACAGGACAAATTCTGAGCACACACTTGTTACTTTTCTCAGAGGTAACTAACATATGAAAGCACCACATCACTGTAAATATGTCTTAATCAAAGTTTGGTCATTGCTTGTGATCACCAAGAATGACAGACTGGCACCATATTTCTGCCTAGAGCTGTTATCTTTTTAAGCTAAGATATTCTTCCGCGAAGTCGCATCACATGTTTTCCCACCATTCGCACATAACTACACATTTACAACATGAGAGGGTAATTGGCCATTTACGGTTCTGGATGATGTGTCAGTGAGCCGTCCTGTTATGCTCGTTGATGAAAATTACAAGTATCAGGAGCAGGCCTGAATACTGATAGAAAGCTTCAGGATAAGGGCTGATATCTAAATTACTGGGAATGGCAAAATAATTTTTCTCGGCAATCACTACACCGATCTTGATATGTCTGCACTGGTCTGGTGCAAGCATAAAATGTTAGCTTGTGGTATCTTTGAATAAACCAAAAAGTGAAAGTCGGGCATCTGTCCTATTTCCATCTTGCCTCTGTTCTCATCTGTTTCGGCTAGTTTCATATATTCATGGCTTATCAGTTTAGAAACACTGCAGTCACCGTCGCAACTAAATATTTGTGCTAGTGTGTCGCTTTGTGGCCCCCCTGCCGTGGACTTAAATTGGCTGATGATGATGTAGCTTGGTATAATATATTAAAGATAAAATTCTTACATATTCATTGCCTGAGTTCTTGCCTTGTCAATTCAAATATTCTTTTATTGCAGATAAGATTCTTGGTATTGTCAAACCAGCTTTCTTTACATGTGTCTAAGCATTTTCTTGAAGCACCCAGACGGAAGTGCGGATGCTCTGGCAAAAATATCAGCGTGTAGTTAAGTGATTAAGAAATTTTAAATAGGGGATACGTACATCAAAATTACTTGTGTTGGTTGGCTTAAGTATGTGTTCATTTAAATATAGGTAATCAATGGTTAACGTAAAAAAAACAACTGCTAACCAAGTGATAGTGTGAGGGTTCCATCGAGTGCAGTTCTACAGTGTGTGGGTTGCTTCCAGAACGCTATAAAGATGCACATTGCGCTCACTCTGCCCTAGGCACTTGAGGATTTTAAAATGGGGGTCGTTCCCATGGTTATGTGCCCTTGGGCCAGTAGGTATGTGCTTATTTTATGTTTTAGGTATATTGCAAAGTATTAATAGAATACTGCTTGATTGAAAGCAATGTAGGTCTCTTTAAAACCATACCATAATGTCCTTTTTGTAAATTATAATTTGCGTTTAATTTCTTCCAGGACCCCACAGTGGTGCATTACCTGCCCACTATTGCGTTTGAAGGTGCACTTTTGGACACAAACTCATTTGCTGTCCTCCTCGAGGAGCTGAGGATTGAAGAAGTCAGATTGTTGGCTGCAATAGCCACCTTACTGGCTCTGTACTCGGCCTTCAACATTGTTTTGGGGAAGAAAGGCCAAAAGTCCCTTGATTTATTGTGCCGCCTGAATGAAGTGGATAGTGGTATCCCGGCGACCCCACTCGTCCGTGTATCCCACAGCCTTCTGACAAAATAAATTGTTATAGTGCAATGCTTGTGGTATTGTACAACCCCATAAAAGTGCTAACAGACGCACTGCCAGGCTGAGTTGTCCCAAGTCTGTTGAAAGCTTGTCAAAAGTGAGCCTAAAGGGACAAGTGGAGTAACGGTTAAACTCCTGGATGAAATGCTATTGGCTGAACATTTGCGACAAGTGTAGAACTTGAGGGTTTCAAAATTAGCCTTTGTGGCAGCACTGGAAGGAGAATCTGTTAGTCCCTCTGGGAGCTTTGGAAGGATAAATTGTTAGTCTGTTTAGGAGCACGCATTAGTCCCTTCAGGAGTACCTGAAAAGATTAATAGTTAGTCCTTTTGGGAACATCTGTTGGTCGCTTTGGGAGTAACATGAAGAATAAACTATTAGTCCCTTTAGGTGCATCATAGTCCCTCCGGGAGTGAGTGAGTGAGTGACATAACTTTATTTTAAATCCGGCGATTGGGAGGCCCGGGCCTGGGGCCACCTAGATGGCCACTGGGAGCTGTTGCTCCCGCACGGCATCCATGGCTCGCTAGACGGCCCAAAGTTGGTCTTGGAGTTCTGAGTTGAGCAGCGTGGCCGACCACCGCGCCCGTAGATTTTCCGGGGAGACTGCCATTTTTTCTTGATATATTGTGCATCCCCACAACATGTGTTGAAGGGTGGCTCTAGCAGACTTTCATAGCTTGCATGTATCGCTGACGTATATCTCGGGGTAGAAAGTCTTTAACTGCACGGGACTCACATAGGTTTCTGTTTGTAATCGCCTCCAAGCAACGGACTCAGTTCTGTTCAATTTAGTGTGAGGCGGTGGTAATATTCGCCTCTGATTTTGATAGAATTTTGTAATATCGCTAAATCTTGTTAATCTGTCTTTTTCTCTCCAGATCTCCTCCTCCGCGTTTCCCTGACCAATGGAAGTCACTCCTTGCTCAGCTCGGCGAGTAAGACCTCGAGCTTTGCGGTGTCCTACCTCGTTGGGGTTGATTGCGTGAATTGCTGGAGTCGTATGCGCTGGGAACCAGAACAATTGCCTGCCGTTCTTCTCTGCGTTAGAGAATTTTGCTTTGTTGACTATGATGATGTGCCACGCCTCAGGAGAGATCCTACCCTTAGCATAGTTTCTAATGGCCGCCTGAGAATCACTAATTATGTATTGAGCATTTGTGGAGACCAATGCTAGTGGAATGGCTACCTCCTCTGCTGTCTCGGAATGTTTGGTATTGACTGACACGCTTGTAAGGGATTTTTGGGTGTGATCTACGATTACTGCCACGTAGCTATTACTGTGTGTGTATTCAGCCGCGTCTACGAAGGCTGCTCTGTCGTCTGAGCCATAGCTTCGGATCATTTTCTCTGCTCTACTCGTGCGTCTGCCCTTGTTGTAAACTGGATGCATGTTCTTGGGTATATTTGTTACTAGGAGTTTGTCGCGAATTTCTCTCGTTATCGTCGTCTTTTCCCCCGCATTGATTGTGGTAATTCATTCCTAGCTTGCGTAGTATATGCCGTCCTGTTTTGGTTTTGGTTAGTCGTTCCACCTGGGATGTTTGTTGCGCTTCTATGAGTTCGTCCAGTGTGTTGTGGAGTCCTAACTTTAGGAATAGATCTGTGCTTGTACTGATTGGAATCCCTAGTGCTAGTTTGTATGCCTTTTTCATAAGGATGTTAATTTTGGTCTTTTCAGCTGCAAACCAATTGTGGAAGGCTGCTATGTATGTGATATGACTGATTATGAATGATTGTATGAGCCGTATGATACTTTCTTCCTTCATACCCGGGTGCTTGTTAGTAATTCGTTTGATTAATCTCATTGTGTTCGTTACCTTTGTGCCTAACTTCCTTATGGTTTCCCCGTTTGTACCTTTGTTCTCGATTATTAGACCCAGTACCTTGAGCTGATTTACTATTGGGATATTCCGCCCGTTCTTGGTGTGTAGCTTGATTTCCTCATGAGCCTTGTTTCTGTCGTATCCTTTGGGAGGCCTGCCCCTAAGTGTGGGGCAGTATAAGAGAAGTTCGGATTTCTCTGCAGAGCATGTGAGGCCTGTTCCTATGAGGTGTTCCTCTACTGTGTTTATTGCGGTCTGGAGTCATTGTTCTATTGATCCGTCGCTGCCATCACAGACCCAGATAGTAATATCGTCCGCATATATTGTGTGATTGAGGGACCCTATGTGATTTAGTTTTTCGTGGAGTCCCATCAAGACGAGATTGAACAGCATCGGGGAGTTGACAGAGCCTTGCGGCGTGCCGCCCCCCCCCCTCCCCGATGTCGATTTCGGGTGACGTGAGTCCTCCGACGGAACAAACTGCTTTCCTATCTGATAGAAAGCTCTTGATATAGTTATACGTCCGTTGCAGTAGTCCTAATCGCTCGATGTTTTCCAATATGGTTGCGTGGTTGGCATTATCAAAAGCCTTTTTAAGATCAAGGCCCAAGATGGCCCTTGTAGAGCGCGTTTTATAGTCGGTTATCTGATGCTTAAGTTGAAGCATCGCATCTTGTGTCGAAAGGTTTTTGCGAAATCCTATCATTGTATCTGGGTATATGTTATTATCCTCTAAAAAGTTATCTACTCTGTTTAAAATTACATGTTCCATTAATTTTCCGACGCAGGATGTTAGGGAGATCCGTCTGAGGTTGTCGATCTCAAGCTTTTTACCAGGTTTTGGAATAAGCGTTATCGTCGCTTTCTTCCATTGAGCTGGTACTGCTCCCTTTATCCAGCACTGGTTTATATATTCCGTTAGGTTGGTGATCGACCCATCATCGAGGTTCCTGAGAGTCTTGTTTGTTATACCGTCTGGGCCTGGGGCTGATTTGGTGTTCAACTTTTGTAGGGCCGCGCGGATTTCTGCCTCCGTGAATTCCTCGTCTAATTTTGCGTTGATATTCCCGTTGTAGCTAGGATGGTTGCAAGGGGGTGCCTGTGTTATGTATTTCTGTTCTAATTCTTTGAGAAAGTCCTCCTCCGTGCCCTCATATGCGTGTATTAACTTATTAATGGCTTGTCTGTGGTTTTTGTTGTTATTCTCAGGGTCCAGCAAGAACCTAAGCATGTGCCAGATTTTGCCGGTGCTTAATTGCCCGTCCATGGAATTACATATCTCGTCCCATTGTTGCTTGCTCAATTGCGCAGCATATTCTTCTATTTCTTTTTTAAGAGCGCTATGCGCTTTCTCAATTTTCTGTTATGCTTCTGACCTTGAAGTCTATTTTGCAGCGACTGCTTAGCTTCCCACATGTGGAGAAGTCTGCTGTCGCATTTCTCCAAGTTAGATTCAGGTGGTGCTATTTTTGTGGCAGCTTTGACGTCATCGCTGAGCTCTGGTCATAGAGTCCATTGCTCTATGTCTGTGATGGATCGTTGCTGTGTAGCCTCTCGCGATCTACGAAGTAGTTCCCAGTCTATTAATTTGATCTGTCGTTCGTTGGGTCTATTGGGCCCTTCTTTGACGAGTAACTCCGATATGCGGTGGTCGCTACCCAAATCCTGTAGTGTGTTGCGCCACGTCACCTTTTCAATATTCTTGGTAAATGTTAGGTCTGGGGTTGTGTCCCTGTTTAACGCCGTGCCTACTCTGGTTGGAGTACCGGGGTTTGTGGGTAGCGTGAGGCCTAACTCTTGCGAGTCATTCCATAAGGCCCTTCCTTTTGGTCTGGAATATATCCGGGAGTATCTCAAAAGATTAACTGTTAGTCCATTTAGGCGCATCCGTTACTCCCTTCGGGAGTAACTGAAAGGTTAAACTGTTAGTCCCTTCAGGTGCATCCGTTGGTCCCTTTGGGAGTAGCTGAAAGGATGAACTGGTAGTCTCTGTAGGTGCAACTGTTAGTCCTTTGGGAGTAACTGAAAGGATGAATTCTTGGTCTCTTCGGGAGTAACTGGAAGGATAAACTGTTAGTCCCATGAGGACTAAATGAAAGGGGACTAACAGTTCATCCCATATCAGTTAGTCCCCAAAAGGACTAATGCTTGCGGCAAATCAGTTAGTCCCCAAAAGGACTAACCTCCCTACCCCTTTTAGTCCTTTTATTCTTAGATTATAATGCCCATACAATCGCGAACGCCTCCCGTTCGATAGTAGACTATTTCTGCTGCGCAGGGGTTAACTTTCTACTGAGGAACGCTACAGGGCGCTCATCTCCATCGGCCTCCTGAGAAAGACAAGCGCCAACCGCTTTCTCTGAGGCGTCCGTGGCCAAGTAGAATTCCCTACCCGGGAGCGGTGCTGTTAAGCCAGGAACTGATGCGAGGGCCTCCTTTACAATATCGAACGCATGCTGCGCCTCTGCAGTCCATGGCAACGTGTTTGGGACTCTTTTGTTCGTAAGCCCTGTCAATGGCAGGACTAGCCTTGAGTAATCTGGGACGTATACTCGATAATAATTGAGAAGTCCCAAAACACTCCTCAGCTCTTTCTTTGTTTTTGGTGGTCTGAGCTGCTGGATAGCGCAAACCCTATCTGAATCTGGAGCATGAATTCCAGAACCCACCTCATGCCCCAAATACTTTACCCGCGGCTGCGCAAAGTTACATTTTGCCGGGTTTACAGTTAATCCCGCTGCCTGTATTGCTTGCAGAACAGTGCGCAGGTGACGAATATGATCCTGCCAGGTCTCTGAGAATACCGCCACATCGTCAATGTATGCGCACGTGTACTGGCGGTGATTCGCAAGTAGTTGATTGACTATTCTCTGAAATGTCGCGGCAGAGTTACGTAGCCCATAAGGCATGACTTTCCACGCATATAAGCCACTAGGTGTTGCAAAGGCAGTACGTTTTTGCGACTCTCTATCAGGCGGTATCTGCCAGTACGCCCGGGTCATGTCCAAAACAGATATGTATTTTGCTTTTGCTATCGTGTATAACAATTCAGTCGCATTACCCATTGGAAATCTGTCTGGATCGGTTATGGCGTTAAGACTCCGGTAATCCATGCACACTCTGATTGAGCCATCCTTTTTGGCAGCACAGACCATCGGATGGGCGAAGGAGCTCTGCACTGGATAGATAAAATCCCATTCTACCAGCTCGCTCATTTGCCTCTCCAATTCCCCTCTGAGAGCCATCGGTACCTTGTACGTGTGCACTCGCGACTGCGTAGCCCCCGGAACCAGTGTTATTTTGTACTCTCCCAGCTCGCATCGACCTGGTCTGCTCGACAGCACCTCTTGAAAATCAGCCAGAACTCTACCTAGCTCCTCTTTCTGGGGATCGCTCAGATTACTGGCCTTCGTGGCCACCGGACATTGTTCGCGAGGTTCAACGGCATTTGGTGCAGTTTCTAGACTGCCAAATTCATGGTCCGCCTCAAACGCTACGCTGACATCATTGGTTCTGGCGTAGTAAGGTCTCATTTTATTCGCATGCACAAGTTTCTCAGTGCCCGCAAAATCCACTATCAAGTGGCTGTCAGCGCGCCTTCTTTC
The DNA here is from genome assembly GCF_013339745.2 of Dermacentor silvarum. Classification (NCBI taxonomy): domain Eukaryota; kingdom Metazoa; phylum Arthropoda; class Arachnida; order Ixodida; family Ixodidae; genus Dermacentor; species Dermacentor silvarum. Next base: position 166,862,039 of record NC_051160.1, read on the forward strand.
CTTCACAACTTGAGGACCAAGCCATTTTGGTTGCATCTTGCTTCCGGCTGTATTCTGCATTACAAGGACTTGATCGCTTATGTTAAACTCTTTCTGCCTAGCTCGCAAGTTGTATTTTTGAGCCTAGCTCCTTTGCATCTGACTACACCGCTCATCAACAGCTCTCGCGGCTGCATTCATCATTTCGCGAAGTTCCTTAAGGTACGCCGCGGCTGGTTTATTCAATCCTGCGGGAGGTGCCAATTCGCCTGTCCATGATTTGCGCAGGATACTAAGGGGGCCATGAGGTGCTCGGCCATACATGAGTTCGAACGGCGAAACGCCTGTTATATGGTCTTCGATTTCGCGGTGGGCCCACAGCAAACACGGCACATAGCGGTCCCAGTTTTTTCTATGTTCATGCATGACATGACGTAACATGCCCTTAAATGTGCCATTACACCGTATAACAATGCAGTTACTCTGTGGGTGATCAGGAGTCGCAAACCTCACTGCCATTCCTAACCTCTCCATCAACTCGGCGGTCAGTTTAGCTGTAAAATTTGTTCCTTGGTCACCAGTGGCGTAGCCAAGGGTTGGGGGGGTTCAAACCCCCCCCGAAATTTTTTGCACCCCCCCCCCCCCCCACTAACCCACCCTTTGCTCTCGTCGCTTCGCGCTGACATATTTCAAGAAACCGGTGCTACTTTCACACTTTCGTTCCTGGGCGCTTCCGTTTGGGTTGGTAATTTACAGCGAATCATGTCTGCATGTGGAAAAAAACTGTCACGGTGTTTGTCAAGGCCTTGACACTCTGTGAGGTTTTGGGCGCGAATGTGGCGGCCGCATTCTGAAACAACAAATGCGCAACAAATGAAGCAATAAAACAAATGCGGCAGCCGCATTTTAGATGAAGGCGAAAATGCTCGAGGCCCGTTTACTTAGATTTAGGTGCACGTTAAAGTCTCCAGGTGGTCGAAATTTCCGGTATACATTTCCACCGCTTCCCTTCAGGTGTCGGTTAGGCCGCGTTCGCGTAGGAACTTGGTCTCGAAGCTGGCTGAAGCGGGGAAATCTTGCAAAAATCCGCCCGCCTAGGCGGCAAAACAGGCAGAAAAACAGGCGGCGAGCCAAATTGGTCTCGGACCGATTTTTTCGCCATGGCGAAGCGGTAACGAAGTCGTTCTGCTCGACCGGAAGCTACACTAGCATGTAAACTTCAGGTCGTAACATTGAACATGGCACCAAAAGTGTAGGCTGCAATGCTGATCGACGCGATCAAGAACCACCCCTTGCTCTACGACAAGAGAAGTACTAAAACGTACTGTCAGCAATACTCGCTATAGTATTCAACGTCGCGCGACCAGAGGCGCGGCAACGAAGCCAACGGAGTCGCGTGACCCAACTTCTCGCGCTTTTGCAAAGCCAGGCGAACCCACCACCGCCGTTTCCGAGGTTTTCTTGTCTTCCGTTTATTCATTGTCCATTTCTAGAAAACAAGTAGGTAGAAGTATAAAAGCCATTTCTTCTTCCACTTCCATGACAGACAATAGTTAGGCAGATTCCTCGTTGGCGCTCCATAATTCTCCTCGCACGTGCACGGTATGTTGCAGAAGTCGCGGGGTGCTTTTCTCGTCGCGACGATAGATTGGGAGCGTAGGTCTCACGAAGGACGCGCAGGCTTTGGCGAGCCTCAACACAAAGGGCCAGCCCGGGTTTTAGCTTTGGTGTTCCCGTTGCCACTTTCGTGTCCTGGAGGCGCCGAAAATAATAGGAATTGATGAAATGTTATTACAACTTGTAAATAAAAGCTATTAAAGAAATATAATCACGCCTAGGCAGCAACCTGTGACACAGTGCTACCGCGCCCGTGTGAGGAGAATTACAGAACGCCAACGAGGAATTTACCGAAGGTCGCAGATGACACGCGAAATTGCGCAAGATGATCACTTTTGATGACGGGTGGGTCAGTGAATGAACATACCGCTCGAAATAATGCGATAATGAGCGCCATCACGCCGACAAACGTACGCAGACTAGATGGATGTGGACGAAAGCGGCAGCGGCGGCCGCGGTGGTAGCAAAACAAATGTGAACTTGGACATGCGCGGAAAAGATTTTGCGGCCGCTTTGGCCTTTCCGGCCGCTTTGGCCTCTCCACCCGCTTGCCGCTTCCCAACTGTGAACGTAGCCATAGTCTGCAGCGCAGAACGTCTCTCGTTTGCGATTGCGCCCCTACGGAAGGCTGGTAGTTACTGTTGTGTTGCTGAATCCCCAACCAGCAATTGCGAAAGGCTGGTAGTTGCTGTTGTGTTGTGGAATCCCAAACCAGCAATGTGCCCACCAAAGGGTTGATGCCAGCAGTGAAATTCCACCGACTCGCAACAGAATGCACGAAACAGACAGCCGACAAGCATGGATTACATGTGCGCAGTACAGCGTAAGTAAACTCTTGTTGCAGGCGCTGACAGTTCTCGTCGGAGTTCACGCGTCCTGAGAAATTGATTATCTGCACTATGCACTGAACAAGACCGGAGTTCATTCCTGCATCACTAGTACACCAATCAGTCGAGATTCTGCGAGGTACAAGGCCGCTTCCTGTTTGCACCGGCCTAAGTGAAGCAGAAATGACTCGCACGCACTACTTAAAATGCGTACACATGCCATGACGTAAAGGCAAATGACGGCTGCACGCTCGCACACAGCGGAAGACACAGCAGCCCATGCACTTGCCACAGGAAATGCAAGGCGACGAAAGCTTCGTAAAAAAAAGCATTACTCGTTTTTGCGCGTATTTAAGTTTTCTAGCGCAAAGACGCAGCGAACAAGCTATTGCTATGGGAGTAGGTATAGCCTGGTAACACGTGCATTTTCACATGTATAGCCGTTATTGACCTGTGAAACGCACTTCGCCCCGACGAGAACGACGCCATCCACGCTTAACGGAGATTAACAATTAATGATGTCTTCTCCGATCGGGCGGGTCGTCTCAATGATGCGTTTTCGAAGACTGGTCCACAGTGGCGCGATGAGAGACGGTTGCTCCAAACGCCCACTGTACCTGTCGTACTTACTGTATTTTACTGAGCTTACATTACTTTTTACTTAATTTCTTCACAAGCACACACTAGAGCACTGCACGGGCCGATTTTTTCAGCCCGGGCCCGGCCAGGGCCCGTTATTACGTTGGGTGGCCCGCCCGAGCCCGATCAAAACTTTTATGGCGAGACCCGGGCCCGGCCCGGGCCCGGAAATAATCTACGTTACCCGCCCGGCCCGGCCGGCCACCCCTTTACCTTAGGCCCGAGCCCGGCCCGAGCCCGACTCTAAACTGGCCCGAACCCGGCCCGAGACCGAAAAATAATGTTTTTCAGAGTTGAGTCGCCCGAGAATAACTCACTGCACGTTACATGCACACCACCAGAAAGCCTGAGCCCGGCCCGGGCACGGGTCAAAAAGTACACGCCGTGTCCGAGCCCAGCCCGAGCCCGTGAAAAAACAGTTCTACCCGGCCCGGCCCGGCCCACGGGCCCGGGCTTTCAGGTAAGCCTGAGCCCGTGCAGTGCTCTAGCACACACACACGCGAGGGGGGAGGGGGGGTCCCATGTCTTTGATATACATACATAGAGGGTGCTTAAACTACCGATATTTATTATCGATCACGTCACGTAGAGGAAAGCGGACACTCGTCCACGGCGAGACAAAGACTTTCATAGTCATCTGGAGTCAATAGCACGTCAGTGCTCGTAGCTAATGCCGGAGTTACCGCGCAGAGCAACGGAACGCGCTGAGTAGCATTGCCTAAAGGACATGGGAGGCCGAGGGGTACGTACGTACGAGGGGTACGTCTGCGGTCACAGGTTGACTAAATGCACCCGTGAGCTTCACGTGACCACTGCTCTGCTCTAAAATCTCACTTGGTACCTTACTTGCCCTTATTACGGTGATGTACGCACCAGAGTCAATGCGAGCTGTACAGAGACTTTCCCCGACGAAAATACGTACACGCGTTTTCTCCAACTGCATGCTACTCCTTGGGAGCTTATCCGAGCGTCTCACAGGAACGTTCTCTCACGTGCGCCTTCATTATTCGTGGCTATGCGAGAAACCTCTGTTTCTAGGATCGATGTCACGCAGCGACTTACAATCCCTCTGGAAATATCCCGGCTCTCCGCAAGCGAAACACAGCATACGGTCAGTGCGCAGGTTGCTCGCATAATGTTGTCTGCCCTGTTGGATATGCGACAGCTCTTTTGTAACCATATTCTCGCGGCCGCCTGTTCTCACTTTATACGACATGCTTTCCTCAAAGTTTGCAGCCAGCTCGGCTAAATCGTTTGCCTGAAGCCAGCCTTTCATCTCGGCTTGAGTAACGAACGACCTAATGTCGGGCGGCATAAGTTGCTTCAGTCTATCCGCGATAATCAGGGCCTGCAACTGCTCAAACGACCCTACTTCTCTGCTGCGTAGATAATAGCAAAACATCGTTTCTAACCTCGCCGCTAGCCGACTCCATGACTTGCCCGTTTCCCTTTTTATGTCGAGGAATCGCCTGCGGTACTCTGTCGAAGTCATTTTGAGCTCCTTAAGTACCTTTTCTTTAAGCTCTACACAAGAAAGGATACCGCTCAATGACTGACTAATCACGGAAGTCCTGTATCACTGAGGAAAGGCAATATCAGAGCGCCCTGCATTTCCTCGGGAATTTGGAGCGTCCTCAACAAGGAGTCGGCGTTCTTAAACCACGCTGGGATCATGGTATCGTTCGTGGGCATGGGGGCGAGCACGGCTCTTAACTCTTTAGCGAACTTGCCTGTCCCACTCGACTCACTCCGTGCTAGCGCTGCATCTTGTAATACGCGCAAGGATTTCAACTTCACTATCTCAAGCTGAATCCTAAGGGCTTCAATTTCCAGTTTCAACTCATGGGCACGACCCGACTCATTGGAGTTGCCAGTAGCCTCCGAGCTCCTATCTGTGTCGTCCATGTTGCCAAGCTACCAGAGAGTGCCGGATCGCAAATGCATTCACGTGAGAACCACAACAGAGCACGAAACGGATCTCACCATAGAAAGTTATGCTCGTCGCCGGCTGGTTCTCTTGCCGCTTGATTCTCGCTGCTACTCTCACTGGTGTCCTCGGGGTCTCTCGGTTTCGCGAGTATCCAGGCTCGCGATGGTGCCGAATCTCGATGTGGCGATAAAATGCAGGAACGTCTGCCCGCACACACAACCCTGTTGCAGCACCGCAGCTACATTCCACCTATCCACGGTGCTCTGGTGTAATCAGCTCGTTCAATGCGCCAAGCCTTTCATCTGCTGCCGCTGTCATTTTGATGAAGCTGTCGGCGCCGAAGTACTGATCAAGTGAAAACACAATTGCCGCTTGCAGACGCTCCTTTCTCATCCGCTCTCGCTCCGCTGTACGCCTGCCACTTTCGCCGTAGACTTCTTCAGACTGTCGGTCATTTTCGCGCTTCAACGGTGTTCGAATACCTTCCCAAGCTTCTTGGAAACTGGACCCTTTTCGCGCGTCTCTCCTGATTGCAGACCAACGTCTTAAAGGGCGGCCTGGTGGTGACGATGATGAAACAGCTCACCCCCACCAAGGCTCCCGTGTCTCCCTCGCTGTAGGCTTTTCCGATCCGGTATTCAACTGCGCCAGTTAGGGATGGAAGTTGCTGGGTGGTGGTGGTCCGAGATGGTGCCCCTCGATGGCCCGAGTGCACGGTGGCAACGCGAAGGAAGAACCAGCGTCTGGTGGAGGACAACGTTTATTCCGCAGCAAATTGTCCGGCCGGGCTGCGCCCAGACAACTCCCCCTCTCATGCCGAGCGCCTGTTTTTAAAGGCTCGGTCGCGCTCGGTCAAACTACCCAACAAAAACGCGTACATTCTTTGACTGTCTTGCTTTCACCCGCACCTACGGGAGCAACACTCAATTCGTCAAAGCCCTCAAGCGTCTTTCAGTCACTCGCTACCGGTTAATTGCCATCCGTCATGCCCGCTTAAGCGAACAGCAACCGTTTGGTGGCCCTCTGCAGTAACATGGGTTGAAAAAGACACATCCAGCGGAATTCTCCTCCTCCGTAAATTAAGGAGCCACCGTCACGGCTCATTTCCACGAACACTCTTTCCACGCGTGCTTTGTCCTTTCTCTGCCCACTGGCTCGGGGGACGCTGTGAAGGCTTTCAACGTAATTTCCATGACAGCCCGCATGTGCATTGCTGATGCTCGGCTACACTGCAGCGGCATTCAGTACGGAGATAGCCAAGAAAAGCATGGCGAACCGTAACGACCCATCCTATACGCTCTCACTGACTGACCCGATTGACTAGTGAGACGTCTAATTCTGGAGGATGTGAGTGTCAACATGATTACTGATGAGACATGGTCAATAGAACTCAGAAAATTGTTTACTTGTTATGGCTGCAGTAATTGAATTACTTTACCAACAAGCGTAACACGCAATAGAGCTACATTGTTAGAAATATGCGTTTCGAACTTTAACGAATGTGATGTGAAGTCGGGAGTACTAAAAGCAGATGTAAGTGACCATTTACCTGTGTTTTTACTTATACCTGAAGACCCTGACAAAGAAACGTGCTCCAAACAACGATTTCGCCGAATAATCAGACAAAATACTTTAGAGCAATTCAGATGTCTCCTCGAGTATATAGACTGGCGAGAAATATATTGTTACGAGGAGAAAATATATGTATTTACAATATATACAGTTAGAAGGTTGTAGCTCTGTGCCCAGGGTAACACCATCAACCAAGATGATGATGATGATGATGATGATGATGTCCTCAGCACATAGCTCGTACCCACTTCGGGGGATTGGCCAAGAATTGAGCATCTGGACATTTAGATATGCATTCTGAAACTACAGTTAATGTGCAATTTAGTAATCAGAACAACAGACAGATTAATTTTTCTGAACTGCATAATTTATAATACTAATGCCATGAATTAAAACTGAAATATCTCTCAGAGAATTCTAAAAGTGGGAATTTAAAGTTTCATCAACCAAGCTCCGAGACACTTCAGCCTCTTCTTCACCAACCAACGCCCTTTGGTCCACAGCGGTACAAACACGTACGTGACATTAACCCCCGGCGACAGAAGCATCGTCTCGATGCTGCTCATGGTGTCGAATCAGTGTAGGAGTAAAAAGACTTTAGTCGCGAAACGTGCACGATATCAGTTCCTGGTGGGGTAGAAGGCTTCGAAGTCAGAGGTGATATTTCATATGTGAGGCTGGTGACTTGGCGAAGAACTCGGTATGGCCCGACGTATCGCGGCAGCAGTTTTTCGCAAAGGCCGACGCGGCGGGAGGGTAACCAAAGCAGGACAAGGGACCGAGGGCTGAAATGAGCCTCCCGTCTACGACTGTCATAACGGTGCTTCTGGATAGTCTGAGATGCCAGAAGACGGTCACGGGCAATACGACGTGCTGTGGCCGTGGGAACAATGGCGTCGTGAGCATAGAACGTGGTAATGGTGGCATCAGAAAGGAGCAGTGAGTCAAGAGGCAGGAGAGGGTGACGGCCATATAGTAGATAGAACGGGGAATAACCAGTAATGTCGTGACGCGACGAATTGTATGCAAACGTCAGGAAATGGTAAGGTGCAGTCCCAATCCCGGTGATCATCAGACACGTACAACCGTGATCAAAAGTATACGGACCACAGGGTCGCCGAAAAAACTGAGTTTCTTCGTAATCAACAAGCATAAACTGGAATTGACGAGTACACTGAAAAGTTCGTAATTCCAAGTTTGAACTCCAGTAATCAATTTCAAGTTGCGTTCACAGGCAGAGTAAAAAATCGGCTTTATCGCGCAACCCCTGGTCCGTATACTTTTGCTCACGGGTGTACATGGAGAGCATGTCCGTGAGTTTGCGGTTGAGACGCTCGGTAAGTCCGTTTGTCTGTGGGTGGTCAGCCGTCGTGAACTTGTGGGACGTTGAGCAAGAGCGAAGAAGATCGTCGACAACCTTAGAAAGGAAACAGCGGCCTCTATCATTGAGTAGCTGACGTGGGGCACCATGATGTAGGATCACATCATGGAGGAGAAAGTCAGCCACATCAGTTGCGCAGCTTGTAGGGAGGGCCCGCGTTGTGGCACAACGCGTGGTATAGTCCGTCGCAACGACCACGCACTTGTTGCCCGAGGATGAGGTTGGAAATTAGCCAAGGAGGTCCAGGCCAACGTGGAAAAATGGCTCACTGGGGATATCTATAGGCTGAAGGTGCCCAGCGGGAGACAATGGAGGCTTCTTGCGGCGTTGGCAAAGTTCGCAGGCAGCGACGTAGCTTCGAACAGAGTGATATAGCCCAGGCCAAAAAAATCATCTGCGCACACGGTCGTATGTACGGGAGACACCCAAATGACCAGCGGTGGGCGCATCCTTTAACTGCAAGAGAATGGTCGAGCGCAGATGCTGGGGAACGATGAGAAGCAGTTCAACACCACGTTGATTCATATTGCGTCGGTATAAGGTCCCGTCCTGGAGAACAAACATACGGAGAGAAGCGTCCTGTTGCTCCGAGGTAAGGCGTTCGATGATGGATCGCGAATATGGGTCACGACGCTGCTCGTCGGCGATGCGTGAGAAGTGGGAGATCGACAAAACGCAGGTATCTGTATCGGTTTCAGTGCTATCGGATGGGTCGACAGGGTAGCGGGAGAGGCAGTCGGCATCCTTATGTAGCCGCCCAGATTTGTAGGACACGGAAAACGTGTACTCTTGCAGGCGTAAAGCCCAGCGGCCAAGACGGCCTGTCGGGTCTCTGAGTGAGGAGAGCCAACATAAGGCATGGTGATCGGTCACGACGGTGAAATGTCGACCGAACAGGTAAGGGCGGAACTTAGCGATGAACCAAACAAGGGCCAAGCATTCACGTTCTGTTATGGCGTAGTTTCGCTCTTGTACTGAAAGAAGACGGCTAGCATACGCGATCACACGATTGGTGTCCCGCTGTCATTGGGACAAGATAGTGCCAATGCCATGGCCGTTTGCATGAGTGCGAACTTCTGTGTAGGCATGCGGATCAAAATGACCCAACACGGGTGGATTGGTAAGGCGTCTTATAAGCGCTGAAAATGCTTCAGACTGGTCCGGTCCCCAACGAAAAGTGGTGTCCTTTTTCAGGAGGTCTGTGAGAGGACGAGCGATTTCGGCAAAGGTCTGAATAAATCGTCGAAAATAGGATTGATTGATGTGTAGTTTTTATTGACGCAAGGGCCAGATATGGCCAAAGAGCGCCATGCACGTAGTGATAAGTAATGAATGGTCTGTTAATAAATGATGAAATCAGTTAAGAATGGTGGATAAATGTGGCTGTAAAGGGGCCTAAAATGAATCGCTGTAATATACTGAGGATATAAATATACTAAAATGATCGCAATGATTTGTGACGTGGGGTATGATAATAAAATATGTGCGAGGAAGAATCTTTGCATGTCGTGGAGGTGACAGCAGCACTAGTACCTCAGAGAACCCTTGGGGGCAAGGGCTGGTAGGCACGTGCTTACAAATACGCCTGTATTGCAGCTGCAACCTCCAAGAGGAGGTCGTGCTACAAGTATCCGGGCCAAATGACTTTTAAGATGTTGGTTTCGGCTAAAAATTTTAATACTGTTTTAAAATCAAAAAGTGGTTCATTCTTCAGAAAAAATGCTCAGTGTAAAGGTAAGTGGTGACGATATCCGAAGTACTTTTCCCTCTCTGCTTCTACATCGGGGCACTCGAGAAGAACATGGAGGACTGTAAGACTATCGCCACACTTCGTACATGTCGGAGGATCGCTTCCATTCAGTAGGAAAGAGTGATTGCCGTAAGTATGCCCTATTCTTAATCTACAAAGAAGCACTTCTTTGTGTCTTGCTGTTCTCTCAGATATCCAGTTCCATAATTTTGGTTTTATGATGTGCAGCTTATTTAATACTTCCGTATCCCACTGGCTTTGCCAATACTTCCTCAACTGATGTCGTATGAAGGGTTTGAGGTATGTGACTCCTATGGGCATATTTATCTAAGTATCACTATAGGCTACTGACGTAGCATTTTCGTCGGCAGCTACATTGCCTACTATGCCTCTGTGGCTCGGTACCCAGCAAAGAACAATGACTTGGTTGCACATGTACGCTGTACATAGCAATGGGTACAGTTCATTAAAAACAGGGTTCTTATGTTTTTGTAAGCTCATTAAGCCTCTAACGACGCTCAATGAATCCGTGAACACAATAGCTTTAGTGGTATGTGTCTCCTTTATATGTTTTACGGCCGTGAGTATGGCGAATGCTTCTGCAGTGAATATACTGGTGTGTGGATTTAATGCACCCGATTTTAAAAACGATGCTCCCAGAGCTGCATAAGCCACACCAGACGCAGACTTTGAAGCATCTGGGTAAAATTCTTCGCAGCAGCATTTCACTTGAAGTTCGAGGAAGTGAGAACGTGTATGGGCTTCAGGTGCATGTTTTGATACTTGTAGAAAGAGATGTCACACTTGATGGTCTGCCATTCCCGGGGTGGTGGAAAGTGAGTGGGGGCCATTAGTAAGCTTTCTCTAAGTGGGACACCCGTTTCCTCTGCCATTGCTTCCAAACACAGGCACAGAGGAGTCCTCAAAGCTGGGCGGTTACGAGAAAGCCTGGCAGTGGATTCGTCGTAAGTAATTGAGTGACATGGGTGTTCAACATTTGATTCTACCTTCAGGAAGTACGCGAAAGCTAAATAGGTCCTTTGGAGATGTAGGGACCATTCATTGGTCTCAACATACAGGCTTTTTACAGGACTAGTCCTGAAGGTACCTGTAGCCAGGCGGATACCCAGATGGTGAACAGGATCGAGAATCTTTAAAGCACTAGGCGCAGCAGAGTGATAAACTACTGTGCCGTAGTCAAGGCGCGATCGTATCAGACTCTTTTCATTTCATTTATTTTACCCTCAGGGCCAATTGGCATTACAGAGGGGAGTGGGTTGTTATACAGAAAAATAGTTGAACAAAAGAAACTGTCAGTACAGTTAATTTATACAAATGAAACTCGTAATTATACAATGCACACAGAAATAAGTGAACAAAAAAGTAATCAGTACAGTTCGATCAAATAAAGGTCGCAGTTATACAATGTTAGCAAATGCATCATGGAACATGTGATTATCGTTAATACTAACAATGTCAACGGGAAGTTCGTTCCATTCTTTTGACGTACGAGGCAAAAATGAGTTCAAGAAGGTCTTTGTGTTGCATGATGGAATACCTACTTTGTGATGATCGAAGCAGCGAGATATGTACTGTGGGCGAAGGAGTAGTTGGTCATGTAGGAAAGAATGGTGATACAACTTGTGAAACAGTGTTAAACGAGAAACGTTTCTGCGAGATGGTAAAGAAGGAAGTGCTAGGGAAGTTTTCATGGCGGAGATGCTCGCAGTTCTGTCATAATTAGATAATATAAAACGAACGGACTTATTCTGGACGAGTTCAATGGAGGTTACACGATTGTCATAGCTTGGGTCCCACACAGCTGTAGCATATTCCAGTTTAGGGCGTATTAGTGTCTTAAAAAGCTGCAACTTCAAGCCACATGGAGCAGTAGAAAAGTTACGACGTAAATAGCCAAGCATGCAGTTAGCATGTTAATAATATACTCAATATGTAGCGACCAAGTTAGATTAGTCGTGATGTGAACTCCTAGGTACTTGTAATAGTGAACAGGATCCAAAGGAATGTTATTAAGATAATAAAGAGGAGAGATAGTGGAAGTTCTAGATACACGCATGACTTTGCACTTTTTTTGCACTTTTTAATATTTAGGTCCAGTAACAATTTTGCGCACCAGTTAGATATAGCTCGAAGGACAGATTGCAATACCTTAGTGTCGTCATCGTTAGTAATTTCCTGAAAATGACACAGTCATTAGCAAAGAGATGAATGTTAGATGATATAACTGATGAGAGGTCATTAATATAAATGAGAAATAACAGGGGCCCTAAGACAGAACCTTGCGGAACGCCGGAATGAACTTCGCAAAAAGAAGAAGTATGGCCGTTTGCAGCAACAAATTGTGATCTCTTAGTGAAGAAACACGCAATCTATTTTAAGACGTTACTGTCAAGATTTAGTTGGTGCAGTTTGTAAAGTAACAGTCTATGGCAAACCTTATCAAACGCTTTTGAAAAGTCGAGGAAAATGCAGTCGGCAAGCGATGATTGATCAAGAATCTGATGTAAATGATGCGTAAAGGATATTAACTGTGTTTCACATGAATAAGTTTTCCGGAAGCCATGCTGTGCTGACGTGAAAAATGAATTAGATTCTAAAAAATTGACTAGGTTAGTAAATATTATGTGCTCGAGCAGTTTGCAACAAATACTAGTTAAAGAAATAGGGCGGTAATTAGTTGAGCAGTTTTTATTACCAGATTTATGCAGTGGAACGACCTTCCCAATTTTCCATTGTCTAGGAAGTGTAGACATATCCAGTGACTGTTGGAAAATTTTTGTCAGTATAATGGAACTGTAAGCAGTAGTATTTTTCCAAAATTTTGTGTTAATACCATCATAGCCAGGAGGAGAATCATTCTTAAGTGCTTCAATCAGTCGTACGACGCCAAGTGGTTCAACAATCATTGGTGACATAGGTAAATAATTGTGTGAGCTCACAGTAGGTAATTCATTATGGCTATCCACAGAAAAATGTTTATTGAAAGATTCGTTAAGAACAGTGGCGCAATGGTTTTCACTAATCTGGTTACCGGATGAGTCAATCAAGGAAATATGGTTGTCAGATGGTGGGTGAATGACTCGCCAAAATTTTTTGCGGTAGTTTGTAACATAGACGGCAAAAGGTTAGTAAGAAAGTTATCTTTAGCGAATTTGAGCGCACCTATGTAGATGGTCGATGCAGATTTGTAAGTAGCCCAGCTTACAGCTTAGTTAGTAGGCAAACATCTGGCGGCACGATAGAAACGTTTCTTTCGGTTAGATAGATGTTTGATATAAGTATTGTGCCATGGCGCATGTGCGTTTGACGTGATAAAGCGATTAGGGATATATTTATTTGTTAGACGTTCGACTTCATTTACAAACATATCCTAGTTCGACTGCACTGAACGGGTATCAAAATTGCTTTAAAAGATGTCTAAAAAATGTGCTAGTTCACTGTTAATCATGTCAAAGTTGGCTTTCTTGCAGTCCCGTATCGTTTTCATTTTTTTTTGCCTTAGGAAAGGGTGCATTCAATGAAAACGAAAGTAATGAATGATCACTGATGCCTGGTGCCTGGTGCATAGGTGATAGCGGTAGCGAAATCTGGTCGAGTCGTTAGTAGTAGATCAAGAATGTTGGTACTGTTATTTGATGTCCTGGTCGGCAACGTTACTAGTTGCGTTAGAGAAAAAACTGAACATATGTTAAGAAATTCACGAGGTTGTGGCAAAGACGGCAATGAATTGGCGTTCCATAATACAGTCTGAAAGTTGAAATTTCCTAGTAGAACCAAAGGATATGAAGGAAATCGCGTACAAACTACATTCATTGCATCATGCAGTTCATCGGTAAATGTTGAAGGTGAGGAGGGAGAGCGATAGCATAAGCCTAATATAATCTTGTGGTAGCTAATGGTTACTATGGCCCAGACTAATTCAAGTTCAGTGTTAATATGAATACATGAAGAAGGAACGTCCTTTGAGACGGCAAGAAGGACGCCGCCTCCCCCACGCATTGTCCGATCACAACGGTACATGTGAAAGCAGTTCGCGTCGTCAAAGATTTCATGATCGCGGACATGCGCGTGGAGCCATGTTTCCGTTAAGGCAACTCTATTTGCGCTATACGTGTCAATAGCTGATGATAAAGAATTATACTTGTTTAGTACACTTCTAACGTTAGAAAAAAGAACTGATACCTGAAGACGTGATGCGCGGCCAACTTCCCTCACGCGTCCCTATGTAGACGTGCTAGCCGAAGAAGTATGGGCATGATTGGTATGATCGATGCGTTTTTTAACCTCTAGAACTTTATCACACTCTGAAAAATACATCTAGCATTTGTTATTAATGAGCAATTTGTTGTAACGTAACTTGAATTGTGGTGAACCGGGCTGAGCTTTCCCAAATTCAATGAGTTTTTTACGAGCCTGTCGTGTTGCGATTGAAAAGTCTTCGCTCACTGTGATGTTCTTATCCTTTAGTTGATTACGTAGTGACAGTACTTTCTCTTTTATTTTGAAGTCAGTAAACTTAGCAACAATGGGGCGACACTTAGTAGGTGAAAAGTTACCTAAACGGTGCGCCCTTTCAAATGATTCATTGGGAAATCTGTCAAAAACGGTAGCAATGAAATTTGTTAATTTTACTTCAGTTTCCTGCCAGGTTTCTTTCGCATCTGGAACTCCGTGAGATATTAAGTTGTCCCGTCGCGATCTGTCCTCTAGATCGGTTAGTCTGGATTGCATCTGATTATTTTCATCGGCTAGTTCTTCCACAGATTTTTGAATATTTGTTAGTTCTTCTGTCATGTGATCTAGCTTTTTAGATTTTTCTTCTAATTCGTCAAGCCGCTTCCGGATGCCATGTAATTTCCATGTGAATGCTTTTTTGCCCGGTTTTAATTGCTTTAACATCAGCGGCAAGGTCACACTGACTTTTAGAGATCTGTAAGGAGCGAGAGTGTACGTCTTTCAACATGTTGTATAGTGCATTCATTTGCTCGGCAGGATTTTCAGGTAAGTCATCAAATTCTTGTGGCACTGTGGTACGATTGGTAGGTCCAGGGTTAGTTTCAATGTCACCGGAACACAGCAATATATATACCATTGAAAAACATTCGCTCAAAGTATCGCACAGCACCCGTGGGCACGGGAACAGCAGTAGACAGCGGTTGTTAGATTTTTTTAGCATATAGTGAAGGTTGTGTACACACCTGCATGGTGAAGAAGTGTTTTAGAGCGATACAAGGACCACTGTTCCCATGGCCACTGAATCCGATGTCCAGGCGTTCGTGGTTAAAGCTGTTGGCGGCAGTTGCTGTTGGTGACGATGGGGCTGGTCGGTTTTCGAAGAGTACCCAGGGGGCGTCATTTCTTGGCGTGTGTTGATCGAGTGCACTGACGAAGCTCGTTGTTGGCAGCGATGCACTGACATGTGCCAAGCCAGCTGTGGACGGCAATAACCACGGCAGGGCAATCGCAAGCAAGGCCTGCATGGTGAAGAAGTGTCTGAGAGCGGTACAAGGACCACTGTTCCGATGCCCACTCATATACAAGTTCAAGAGGCATCGCCTGTCACTTCCCCAGGATGTGCGTGACAGACGCTTCAGTAGATTCATTGTTTTGAGACATTTCTCTTTAAGATGTTTCAGGTGAGGGATAAAAGTGAGTGTAGAATCTAAGATTATACCTAAAAATTTATGCTGAGAGCTTACAAATGGACGTTCTCCATTCACAGAAATATCGGTATCCGGTAATATTCATCTCGTGTTTGAGAAAAGCATGCAGGTACTTTTCTGTGGGTTTAGACTAAACCCATTCTCATCCGCCCACTTACATAGTTTGTTTAGGCAAATCTGTACTTGTGGCTCGCAGATTTCCAGATTACATGATTTGAATCCAATCTGCACATCGTCCACATATACGGAATAAAACATTGTGCGCGGTATAACGGTGTGCAAAGAATTCATTTTGACGATGAAGAGAGTACAGCTGAGTACCCCACCTTGAGGCACACCTGTCTCCTGAGCGAATGACCGTGACAGGACGTTGCCAACTCTCACACGAAATGTTCTATTGCAAAGATAATTTTCGATAAAGCTCAGCAAGTTACCGCGCATACCCATTCCAGACAAATCTCGGAGAATTCCAAAGCACCACGTAGTATCGTAGGCCTTCTCCATGTCAAGAAATACTGATAGGAACAATTGCTTGTGTATGAAGGCATCCCGGATGTTCGCCTACATACGGACAAGATGGTCTATAGTAGATCTACTTTCCCTGAATCCACATTGCAGAGGATCTAGTATTTTGTTATTTTAAAGATAATGAATCAAGCGTCGGCTTACCATTTTTTCAAAGAGTTTGCACAAACAGCTTGTCAACGCTATGGGTCTGTAGCTGACGGCTAAAGAAGGGTCCTTGTTCTCTTTGAGAATTGGGATTACGATGGCTTGTTTCCAAGCGGACGGGATGTGACCGGTAGACCACATGGCATTAAAAAGCGACACGAGTGTTTTGTGAGTTTCATGGTTTAAGTGATTAATCAGGTTATATACTATTCCATCGGCTCCTGGCGCAGACTTGTTGCAACATTTCAGTGCAGCCTGAAATTCAGCCATGCTAATGGGCGATTGTAAGGTTCCTTTTGCGTGCTTTTCCGATCTAAGGGCAGTCGCTCTGCTTGTCGTTGATATCTTAAGAATTTGTCGGAATAGTGGGATGAACTGGAAACATGTTCGAATTGTGCACCTAGATAATCAGCTTGATCTGTGAGGGTACCTCCCTGGATATTTACTAGTGGCAGAGGATGAGTTTGTCGGCCTTTTAACTTGTTTACTCTGTTCCATGCTTTTCTTTCGTCTGTATAAGAATTGATGCTACCGATGTATTTTTGCCAACTTTCCCGTTTTGCACGGCGGCGTGTTCTTCTTCCTTGTGACTTAATCCGTTTGAAACCATTTAGGTTTTCTGTGGTGGGGGAGTTACGTAGGAGATTCCAAGCCTTGTTCTGCTTCTTCCGCGCTTCCTTACACTCCTCATTCCACCATGGTATACGCCGTTTTGAAGGTGTCGCGTTTGTTTGGGGAATGCATATTGATGCAGCATTAATTACAAACGCTGTAAAGTATGCTACTGCATCGTCAATGCCAAGTGCACAGATATTGTCCAGGGCAAATGTGTTAATTGACAAAACTGCGTCCAGTCAGCTGAATCCACTTTCCATCGAGGGACGTATGTACGGCATTCAGCCGGCTTTGTAAGGTTTAAAGCGATAGGAAAGTGGTCACTACCATACGGGTTATTAATGACTTCCCACTCCAGATACGGCACAAGTGTGCCGGACACTATACTAAGATCTATGGAGGAAAATGTTTTGTGTGTAGTGCTGTAGTATGTTGGTTCCTTCTTGTTCAGCAAGCAGGCACTTGAGGAGAATAGGAAGTTTTCTATTAACCGTCCTCTCGCATCACAACGAGAGTCGCCCCACAGTGTACTAAGCGCGTTTAGGTCTCCGACGACTACATAAGAATGGGGAAGCTCATCTATAAAGCTCTGAAATGTTGCCCTAGAGAGCTGGTAATTCGGAGAGATGTATACAGAGGTAATGGTCACCACTTTGTCAAACAGCACTGTTTGGATAGCAACAGCCTCAAGGGGTGTTCGGAGGAGTAGTTGCCGACAGGCCATTCCGCTGACGACTATTATAGCTACACCACCGGACGACGCCACCGCGTCATCTCGGTCTCTCCGGAAAATGGCGTATTGACGGAGAAAGTTTGTGTGTGTAGATTTAAGATGTGTCTCTTGCCCACACACCACCTTTGGATTAAACTTAAGTAAAAGTTATTTAACGTCCTCAAGGTTCCGGAAAAGACCTCTAACGTTCCAGTGTATAATTGCAGTATCCATGTTAAAAGGAATATGTGCTGTGTGGCTAAGACAAGAACAACAACGTAGATTAGCATACAGGGCCCTTTCCGGGCCCCGTAATGCTGGGTTTGTCTTTCTTGCCGTGGTCCTGGGACTCGCGGCGGTGCTTCGGCGCTGGCTGCGCCGGCTGACTAGGGGTAACGTCCATTGCCTCTTGCGAGGCGCTGGACGTCCGCTCTTGTGAGCGGTGTGTACGTCGTGAAGGCCTCGCCTCATGAGACGGGGCCTTGGAGCCTGTCAACCCAGAGGTCGACGGGCCCTGCTTCAGGGCAGGCGAAGCAGCGCTAGCTGCTGTCACCAAGAGGGCTGGTGGCACGACCGTGGCCACACTCTTTGTGGATCGGGCAAATGCCGAAGTCTGCTGCGGCGATGCCTCTATACGCGCCGCCTCAGCATACCCTGAGGTATGAAGGAATGAAACACGCTTGCGTGCTTCCTGGAAATAAATGTTCTCTTTGATCTTCATAGTTATAATTTCCTGTTCCTTTTTCCACGTGGGACATGCTCGTGAGTATGGTGCATGTTCACCGTCGCAGTTAGGACAGTGGAGTGTACCAGTACCGTTGTCAGAGTTGTGTTCATTGTGTCCACATTTCGCACAGGTCAGTCGGCCTCGGCAGTTTTGCGAGCCATGGCCGAATCGTTGGCACTTAAAGCATCTACGTGGGTTGGGTCTGTATGCCCTTACTCGTGTCTTTGTGTAGCCGGTTTCAAGAGAATCTGGCAGTACACTCGTTGCAAATGTGAGTATCAAGTGCTTTGTTGGGATTTCTTTGTTTTCACGCTTGATGATTATTCGCTGCACTTTGATTACATTCTGGTCCTTCCAGCCATCTAGAAGCTCTTCTTCACTCAAGCTTAAGAGATCTTCGTCTGAAACGACCCCTCTGGACGTATTCATTGATCGATGTGCTGTCACTGTGACTGGGATGTCACCAAATGTCACGAGCTTTGAGGTATTTCCGTACTGAAGCTTGTCGCGAACCTCAAGCAAGAGGTCACCACTAGCCATTTTTGTGACTTCGTAGCCTGGGCCCAGTGAGTCAGTGAGACACTTAGCAACGACAAATGGGGAAACGGTTCGGACAGTCTTTTCGGGGTTTTCGCTATGTATTACATGGTAGCGGGGAAAGATTTGTTTAGTTTGGACAAAAAATTTCATTGTTTCCTCGGTGCGTCCTCTTTTCAAAAGAGGACGATCAGGTAGTTTGGGGAATGCAGCTAATGCCATAAATCCTTACTTAATTTCGGCCGCGATACCAGGCGCCCACCACCGAGCCGAACACCACCGAGCCCTCCCGTGCTCAAGTTGGTTTCGACGGGAATTCAGGGCGCAGGCTCCTTTCCCAAGCGTATCACCCCTGAAGGAAGCCGAACGCCAGGCCGGGGTACGCTTGTACCCTTTTGAACCAGTGGGTGCCCGGCGGCGGTGGGAATCGAACCCACAGCCTCCCGCAGCCGAGGCGGGCGTTCTACCACTGACAGGAGCTCCTGTAATGTGAGTCCTGCCGACGCCAGCTGTACACTGCTGCTATAACCAAATATGACATAACCAAGACAGGTTAGCCACACAAGATAGGTTAGCCACACTTGCCACCGAGAAGATAGGAAGTAAATAGAAGATAAGAGAAGACAGGACAGTAATGAAAGGGAGGTATAAAGAAAAATTTCACAGTTTCGCCCTAAGGGCGAGGCAATGAATGCCATAGCAACACAGCAATGTCATACGATGTAAGGTGAGCGGCTTTGGTAGCAATATGAATTGTAGTAAACATGAGCTGATTAAGTAAGCAGGTGTGCTGCGGCGTAAGTAGACCGACATGAAGAGAGACTCGATGACCACGAGAAGGCGCGTGTGAAACGGTGGTGTTGATGAGAAGCGCTTCCCGTGGGCAGCGCGTGCGAAGGGACACACCTGTAGCGCTGCACTGCCGATCCGGGCAGCATTGCATGTGTAGCGTGCGTTGGAAAATGTGGCCCGACTATTACTAATTGAATGAACAAGCGTGGTGTGAGCGCGCACAAAGAAACACGAATAGATCTCTGAATGACTGCAGACAACGACTGTCAAAACGCTGGCAGCAAGCATACGCCGCAGCGGGCGAAGGTACGTGCGGTCTATCGCTTCAACGGGAACTGAGCGGCGAATGCACGGCGCATAAAGGTCAGAGCCGAGTGGAGATAAGAGACGGTGCGTATACGAGCGACGCGCGCGGTTGTTGGCAGAGTAGTGGTGCGCCCCCCCCCTCCCCCCCGCTCCTTCCGGCGCTGGCTTCCTGCTTCCTTGCTTGCGCGTGGGAGATGAGTGCGTTCGCTCTCCGTGATAGCGCGCGTCCCCGCACGCTTCCGCTCGGGCATACGGCGCGCGGCGAAGATTTTATCTATAGGAAACCTCACGGCGACGGCGACGGCAGAAATCCGGTTGAAGTGTCCATATAATTGCTATCGCAATAAAAAAGAGCGTGGAGATGAGGACAGGAAAAGGTGACTGCCGATTTCCCCCAGGTGGGTCAGTCTAGGTGTCGTCTATGTGAAGCAGAGGCCAAAGAGGTGCGTTGCCTCCGCCAGGGGGCCTTAAACGTCCAAACCCCGGCATTAGCTCAACCTCCAGGATCCCCCTTTCCGCAGACACGGCTAAGCCACGCACGGCTACGCGTAGGAGGGTCCAACCCCTGTGTGCTCGTCGAAAATAGGAACACAGGCCTAGAAAACTGTGGACATCGGTAGAAGAACGCGGACGTGGAAACTCACCAACGGCACGAAGTTTGTCAGGATCAGGCTGGACGCCAGAAGCGTCAACCAAGTGACCAAGTACTCGTATTTTGCGGCGGCCGAAATGGCATTTTCTAGAATTTAGTTGTAGGCCGGCACGTCGAAAAACATCAAGGATAGCTGGGAGTCGGTGGAGGTGGCTCTCAAACGTCGGTGAAAAAACAATGACGTCATCAAGGTAGCAGAGGCATGTGGTCCATTTTAATCCGCGCAGAAGAGAGTCCATCATGCGCTCGAAGGTAGCAGGGGCATCACACAGTCCGAAAGGCATCACTTTAAATTGGTAGAGACCACCTGGGGTGACGAAGGCGGTCTTTTCGTGATCTCGTTCATCCACTGCAATTTTGCAGTAGCCAGAGTGCAAATCAATCGATGAAAAATAACTGGCACCGTGTAATCAGTCCAGCGCGTCATCAATACGCGGAAGCGGATACACGTCCTTTTGGTAATCCTATTCAGGTGACGGTAATCGATACAAAATCTCCAGGTATTGTCCTTTTTAACCAAAACGACAGGTGACGCCCACGGACTGCAGAAAGGCTCGATAATATCTTTGGAGAGCATTTTGTCCACCTCCGATTGGATCACCTGGCGTTCAGCGGCTGACACACGGTAGGGCCTCCGGTGTATAGGAGGAGCGTCACCAGTGTGCACGGGATGGGTGACGACACGGGTGCGACGTAGCGGGCGATTGCCAAAAATCAAACATGTCTTCATAGGACATCAGAATGCGGCGAACGGCATCGGCGTAAGCAGGTCGTAGGTCAGTCGCTATCATTGGCGTAAACTTGTCGTTGCGTGAAGTAGGAGGGTCGGAAGCTGCAGCAGTATCGGATCGTGGTTCGGGCGTAAGAGCAGCTACTCCACAGTCTTCCAAAGGGGATAGCACAGCGAGAGATACACCCTCAGGAAGCACTTGCAGACACGAACCAAAGTTCAGAAGGGGAAGGTTGTTGTCAAGAGTTACAATTGAGCTGGGTAGTGCTATTTGACATGCCAGGAGAACGTCGCAAAGTGGGGACACCACGTAGGGACCATCGCGAAGTGGAGGAGAAGGCGACATGAGGACGTAGGTCCCAGCATCAGGTTGCAGTCTAACAAATTCAGCAGAACGAAGTCGCGACTTGTGGTCGTCGGTCGGGTCGGCAAAGTAATGGGGCAGTTCAAGGCGAAAGGTGCCGGTTGCATAGTCAATAGTGCTGAATGAGCAGTCAGGAAGTCGATTCCAAGAATCACTTCATGGGGACACTCGGTCAGTACAGTGAACAGGACTAACACTGGACGGCCGGCAATGGTAACGCGGGCGGCGCGCATTCCCATCACGGCTGTGGTACTGCCTAGAGCAATGCACGGGCTCGGGCTTACCCGAAAGCACGGGCCGGGTAGAGCAGTTTTTTCACGGGCTCGGGCACGGCGTGTGCTTTTTTACCCGGGCCCGGGCCGGGCTCGGGCTTTCTGGTGGTATGCATGTAACGTGCAGCGAGTTATTCTCGGGCGTCTCAACTCTGAAAACCGTGTATTTTTGGGTCTCGGGCCGCGTTCCGGCCAGTTTCGAGCCGGGCTCGGGCCTAAGGTAAAGGGGTGGCGGGCCGGGCCGGGCGGGTAACGTTGATTATTTCCGGGCCCGGGCCGGGCCCGGGTCTCGCCATAAAAGTTTTGATCGGGCTCGGGCGAGCCGCCCAACGTAAAAACGGGCCCGCTGAAAAAATCGGCCGGTGCAGTGCTCTAGTACTGCCATTAGCTACTCGGACGGCAGGCGACTCGGCAGGTGTCAGGACTTTACGGAGACGGCTACGAAGATCTGATCGCATAACCGACACCTGAGCGCCAGTATCGATGAGGGCATGAACGGGTACATCATCAACAAAAATGTCAACAAGGTTCGGTCGAGCAGCACGGGTCAGCAGAGGTTTTGCAGTCCGAGTCGTCAACGCAGCCTCACCTTCCGGGGCTGCATTGCTCAGTTTCCCGAGAAGCGGCCCGCGAACGGCGAGGTGTGGGTGAACGGGACTGACGGCGTTGCGACGAGGGCGATCGGCTAGGGGTGTTTCCCCGAGAGGGAAGGCCGGCATGGTATGGTTCAGAAAGGGGCGACAGAGACCGAGGGTCTCGGTCGAAGCGGCGATCAGCGTATGGTCGAGGCGAGGAATACCAGCGGCTAATACGCAGTGGCGGGAGATGTGACCGACCCGTGAGCAAGCAAAGCAAATCGGCCTGTCATCCGAGGTTCGCCACTCAGAGGGGTTCCGATATCGATTCGGGAACGACTGGCGAGGTGCAGCAGAGGCAATGACAGGAGTGGTAGGGGTGGGACGTGGGCAGACGGCAGACTGGATGTCCATGTTTGCAATTTCTTGGCGGACAACAGCTTGAATGAGCGAGATGGTCATGTTGTCGTGCGTACGGGGACAGTGAGAACGTGGAGCCATAGCCTCAACTTCGCGACGGATGACCTGTGTCAAGCTTGGCGTGGCAGGCGGATGTGATGCCGGAGGGTCGTTGCAGGAGGAAGTGGCAGCCGTATTCGGAAGTCGGTCGAAGCGTTGTACGACGCGTTTGCTCTTCGCTTGCTCAAAATTCCGGCATTCCTTTATGATGGATTCAACAGTTGAGCAGGTTGAGCAGTTCCTACACAGCAGAAGGTTGAACGCATCGTCCGCGATTCCCTTCAACATGTGTCCAACCCTAACGGCCTCCAACATGTCCGCGTCCGCTTTACGGCAGAGAGCCAGACCGTCTTGAATGTACGCGACGTACGATTCGGTTGGTGTCTGGACACGAGACGCTAGCTCTTGCTTGGCCTCCATTTGATGTCCCACAGGTCTTCCTAAAAGTTCGCGTAGCTTTTCCTTGGAGGAGTCCCAGCTTGTAATTTCAGTTTCGTGCGTCTCGAACCATACCTTCGCGGTTCCTCCCAAGTAAAAGATCACGTTGGCCAGCAAAAATGTGGCATTCCACTTGTGCTTACCGACGCGCTCATACGACGTCAGCCAGTCTTCGACGTCGACCTTGCCAGTGAAGATTCCCGGGTGACGTCGCTGGGTTAGTACCACTTCCGCTGGTGTCTGAGCGGCGGAGGCAGCGTCAGCGTCGGAGGCAGCGTCAGTCGCCATAACAGCGGAACCGATGTGACGCCCGCTGCGAAGATCCAGGGCCGGCTTGTGGCGAGATTACCCCGCACTTCCACCAAAATGTTTCGGGGAGAAAATATATGTATTTACAATATATACAGTTAGAAGGTTGTAGCTCTGTGTCCAGGGTAACACCATCAACCGAGCTCCGAGACACTTCAGCCTCTTCTTCACCAACCAACGCCCTTTGGTCCACAGCTGTACAAACGCGTACGTCACAATATAATGAAACAGATGTAAACAGAGAGTTTTCTCTGCTTAAACGAAATGTGCCCGCGTGCTCATCTGGCTTTTTCACTTCAGCCAGCGGCTTTTGGGAAAAAAATCAAAGCCCTTCCCCTGTCGAGAAAATGGGGCTAAGTGAAGCTTGTGGCAAGACAACGCTGTTGCAGGCGTTCCGCTTCGTTTCCCTAAACTCAGGGTCTGCGCCTCTTTGCTGACGCTTCACCTGGGCTTCGGAAGCGCTCACGCTAGAATCGGACGAAAAGCTTCGCTTACCCCCCTTTTCGCGACAGGGGAAGGGCTGGTGATTTTGTTTCTTTGGGTCCCACGAGTGACAAGGGTATTTCAAGGGCGCCTTACAGGTCGCCGAGCCCACAGGGGTGTGTGCCATTGACCTTGGACCCTTTCTGCACTATCACCAGGATAGGCCCACTTTTTAGCATGACCGCAGCCGTGGCCTAGTGGTAGGGCGCCCGCCTTGGCTGCGACAGGTTGTGGGTTGGATTCCCACCGTCCCCGGGCACCCACTGGTTCAAATGGGCACAAGCGTATCCCGGCCGGGCATTCGGCTTCCTTCAGGGCTGATACGCTTGGGAAAGGAGTCTCCGCCCTGAACTGCCGTGGAAAGCCAAGTGAGCACAAAAACCTGTGCTATCATCACCACCACCACCACCGAGACTTGTGCGCCTATAAAGTTTCGCACAAAAAAACATAAGAAGGCGCGCAAACCATGGGTCGAGAAACACTTGTAGGAACGCATCAAGAACACGCTGTGTATTTCACTTTTATACGGGCGCGGCGGTGTGTTCGTGACGTAAAAAAATTAGGATAGAAGTACGAAGTGATTTAAAGAAAACGAAGTGTGATTCCAATGAGCGCGTTTTCTCAAATATACGAAGCAATCCGAGAAAAAATGTGGGATGCCGTTAAATTCAAACACGCATCCGCAAATGACATACACAATAAACGGGCGAGAAATTGAACATGTGGAATTGGTTAGCTGCATGAACACGCATTTTCTCAACGCTGCCATCAATCCTACACAACAGTCACAGGTTTTCCACACCTCGTGTGTCGAATTCACTTTTCTTGAAACTGACTTGGCTCTGTGACGTAAGGGATCGTATCAAGGCATTAAAGCATGATGTTTCAGCTGGCGTAGACAGTATCAGTCGCATTTCGGTTAAATGTGTGTCACACGAAGTAAGGCCAGTGCTCGTGCTTGTTGTGAACTTGTCTCTTAGCACAGGCGTTTTTCCAGACGAGCTCAAAATAGCGCGTGTCACACCAATTTACAAAGTCGAGAAAGTGCAGACTAATTATGCACTTACAGGCCGATTTCAGTCCTAACTGTATTTTCAAAACTTTTTGAATAGGTTATCTATGCAAGACGCTGACTTTTTTTCACGCAACCCAATGTCATTGCGCAATGCCAATACGGCTTTCCAAAAAAAAAAGGTAAGTCAACTGAGCAAGCTTTACTAGATATTAAAGATCGAATAAATACAAACAGCGAAAAGAAAAAGTTAACGCAGGGCTTGTTTTTGAACCTGAGAAAGGCGTTTGATTCGAATGACCACTATATCTAAACTGAAAATTGGAAAACTACGGAGTGTGAGACGTTGCTAATGATTTCATAAAAAGTTATATAGGTAATAGAACACAGTTCGCTCAGCTGGAAACTACTGCATCTGAAACGCTTACACAGCAGCAAGGTGTCCCACAAGGTTCAAAGTTAGGTCCGTTACTATTTCTAATTTACGTGAATGATTTACAGATTTACCAGGTTCCCAAAAGATGGCGATGTATGCAGATAATACAAATTGGTTTTTTACAGCCGATAATACAACAGAATTGCAGCGGCGTGCCAATGACTATACACTTTGTTATCTGACTGGTGATGACCAACATACTCCAGTTGAACGTGACTAAAACAAGCTATATTATATTTAGGACGCCGAATAAAAGAATTGAGGATAGAAAACAAGTAAAATTTACCAAGTTCCTTGCTAAACAGGTCAAACAACAAAAGTTTACGGGAATACATTTTAGTGAAGAACTGTCGAGGAATACACATGTAAATTTCATTTGGAGTGAATTTTCAAAAACATCTGTGTCATATATAGAGTCGCCCACCTGATCCCTTTATGGCTAAAACAACTGTATAATGCACTTGTGTATTCAAAACTTTGCTAAGGAATATTGCTTTAGGGTACAACCACCAGAACAAATTACACGAAATTGATAACAGTAGAAAAAAGTTGTTTGTTTAAATGTAAATTGCTAGGACTGTTTTTCACATCTAAGAACAGTGCCACTATTCCAAAAATTATATGCTGCCTGCGGACAGGATATACTATACGCAAATTTTTCTAGAGATGCGAAAGAGAAACCCAGGCGCACAATGTAGCGAACGTAACCTCTCGGGATACTTCTTGCGACACAGCACACAACACGCACGGAAAGCAAGGACAAGTTACGGGAAACAAACATTTCTCTATCAGTCCACAAAAATATTGGACAGATACAGTGAATCTGTATCCTTAAATCCTTTTTATGGACATTTATAAATGAAATAGATTGGTTAGATGGGTAAGATATATACTTTAATATTGAATAAATTATTTGATTAAATGAAAAATGTTTCTGTCATGAATTCCATGTATTTTCTTTTCTGGATCCACATATGATTTTATTTATTATTTTTATTTTTGCGTTTCTGTATTAAGCCAAATATTTTTGATGCAGCCATGTCCTGTTTGCAGTCTTTTATTATTTTGCGTTTCTTGTGTTTTTTGCGCATGTTGTTGCTATGTAATGCTCTGTAAATTCGCTGACGTTTATTTCGTGTATAATTGTATAATTTTAGCACACCATTAGAATCTGAAACGTTTATTTGTACTTAGCCATTGCATTACATTGCTCTATAAATTTGAATATATTTGAATCTAATGAAAATAGACATTGTTACCACGAATGTTCCCAGTAACCAACGCTGCTTTAACTAGAGCACTGCACGGGCTCGGGCTTACCCGAAAGCCCGGGCCGGGCCGGGTAGAGGAGTTTTTTCACGGGCTCGGGCCGGGCTCGGGCACGGCGTTTGCTTTTTGACCCGGGCACGGGCCGGGCTCGGGCTTTCTGCGAGTTATTCTTGGGCTTCTCAACTCTGAAAAACATGTATTTTTCGGTCTCGGGCCGGTTTCGAGTCGGGCTCGGGCTTAAGGTAAAGGGGTGGCGGGCCGGGCGGGCGGGTAACGTAGATTATTTCCGGGCCCGGGCCGGGCCCGGGTCTCGCCATAAAAGTTTTGATCGGGCTCGGGCGGGCCGCCCAATGTGAAAACGGACCCGGGCCGGGCCCGGGCCGCAAAAATCGGCCCGTGCAGTGCTCTAGCTTTAACTTACAAAATTGTCCATAGTGTGTAATCAGCTGTCAAACCTGTCGCTTGCGGGGGCTGAGACCTGTGTCAGGCTTTTTGCCTTTAGTCTCAGACTACCCTCCTTTGAATGAACGACAAATAAAATTCAAATTCAATTGAATGTACCATTCTTTCTTTTAGTTGCTTTTATTGAAATGCATATTTTTTAGGACTCCTTTGGCTGACCTACAAAAATATTTTTGTATTGGAGCAGATACTAGCCGAAAGGATTATTGGTCTAAATAATTTTGTAGGCATCATCTTTTGACATTCTACAATAAAGGATTGATTGATTAATTTATTGTTAATCTGATTGAACATGAATAGGTTCCTGCTCGCCCGCTTTTCAATCCTTCTCTAGAAGCTATGATTGTAGCTCTAGTGCAACACACATTAAGCTTGATATCTCTTTGCAGCCTCTGGAAAGTCGTCGCATAATCACTCTTCTGTGTCTACTTCAGAAGTCAGCTCATAGCGATAGGCCGTGCTCGCTGCCCCTCGAAACCGTAGCTCATCACGAATACATAATCATCTCAGCTACAAGCGCATTTTCGTTAAGGCACGCAATGTACGTGCCTGGCGGTCCCTCGGAGCAAGGGATGCCTCACCGACAGACGCGCAGCTGCGGAGTGCTATTCACGCTTCGTCGTTTTTCGAGGCCAGGGAGCGTCACCTGGGACTAATGGACGTGCAATTAGACCACGGACTGCAATGAGAAATCGGCCTCGTGCGTCGCTAAAACGGCAACTTCGCTCGTGGTGTGTTTCCGTGAAGCACCAGCACCCACCCTCAGACGGGGCTCGGCGGTAGCTTCCGCGAAGGCCAGTCTCCTGACTGACAAGCTGACCGTCACGGAGAGGCCACTAATTCTTGCAAGGGGCCAACGTCATCTATTTCCGTGGGATCAGCTTCGACGTTTGGTTCCCAAGGTGCCACCCGTTGCCTGGTATGCGGAGGCGATCGAGTAATATTGGAGGGGGAGCCCGCCGGCACGGGCGTTTGGTGCGTTGCGACACCACGTACCCGAGCACATGAGGGTTGGACCCTCAGCGTGTAGCCGTGCGCGGCTTAGCCGTGTCCGGGGAAAAGGGGATCCTGGGGGTTGAGCCGATGCCGGGTGTTTGGACCTTTATGGCCCCTCGACGGAGGCAACACGCCCCTTTGGCCTCGGCTTCACGTAGACGGCACCTCCGGGCTGACCCACCCGGGGGAAATCGGTAGTTGCCTTTTCCTATCCTCCTCTCCAATCTTCGTCTTTCTCTCTCACTTTTATTCTATCCTGTCTTCTCTTCACTTCTTTTTACTTCCGATCTTCCCGGCAGCAAGGGTTAACCTTGTTTGCTACAACCAACCTTGGCTGTACATATTTGGTTATAGCGGAAACGTACAGTTGGCGTCCACAGGACTTGTTTATTATAAGACTTGCGGCGTCCCCTTGTTGGGCTCCACGGTGGGTGACTGGCGTTACTGCCGAAAACTGAACATTTCCTATGGACAGTTTCTTCCCAAAACTCCCTGATCGCCCTCAGAAACGAGGGCGCACCGAAGAAATATTTAAATTTTTTGGCCGTCATACTGAAAATTTTCCCCGCTATCAAGTCATTCACTCTGAGAAACCAGGAAAGACAACGAGAATGATCTCGCCTTTCCTCGTTTCCAGATGTCTAGCTCAGACAATTGGCCCAGGCTATAAGGCATCGAAACTGGCAAGTGGCGACCTCCTCCTGGAACTCCATGACAAACAGCAATATCAAAAACTAAGTAACCTAGTGTCTTTCGGGGACATACCAGTTTCAGTGACCCCACACCGCACCATGAACACCACTCGCGGTGTTATTTCCGATGATGATTTGATGGAGATGACCGAAGCTGAACTTTTGGAAGAATGGAAAGAGCAAAATGTTACCAACGTAAAACGAATCAAACTAAGGCGTGACGGCAAAGAAATTGACACTAAGCACATAATTCTCACATTTGGTTCGAGTGTGCTGCCAGAAACCATCGAGGCAGGCTATGTTAAAATCCGAGTAAGGCCGTATATCCCAAACCCTCTCCGTTGCTTCAAATGCCAAAGATTCGGCCACAGTTCGCAGAACTGCCGAGGCCGACTGACCTGTGCTAAATGCAGTGCACACGAACATATATCTGACTCCTGCGAAAACGCTCTACACTGTGTAAACTGTGATGGGGAGCACGCCGCATACTCGCGGTCTTGCCCATCCTGGAAAAGAGAGAAAGAAATCGTGACAATTAAAGTAAAAGAGAACCTATCATTCAAGGAAGCACGGAGGCGGGTATCGTATCTGCCAAAGAACAGCTTTGCCGAAGTGGCGCGTCAGGGGGCGGCGTCACAACGGCCACCGGTTGCTGTCCAGCCCACGCGTAGTGAGCCGGCGGCAACGCCGTCCGCCCCCTCGGCGGCAGCAGCTAGCGCTGCTCCGGCAACTCTCAAGAAGGGGCCATCGACCTCCGGGCTGGTGGCCTCAAGGGTCTCGTCTCTTGAGACGAGGCCTTCAACGCGAACAAACCGCTCTCAAGAGCGGGTGTCCAGCGCGCCGCAAGAGCCGATGGACACATCTTCTAGCCAGACGGCGCAGCCAGCGCCTAAGGAGCGGCGAGAATCTCTCGACCGCTCCAAAAAAGAGAAACCCCGCATTACAGGGCCCCTAAAGGGTTCTGTAAGCTAACTCTCTTTTCGTAAACACACAGCACAAAACTCTTTTTAATATGGGCACTCAAATAGTTCATTGGAACGTTAGAGGTCTCCTTCAAAATCTTGACGACGTTAAAGAACTCCTCCGCAAATTTAGTCCCAGGGTGCTGTGTGTTCAAGAAACACACCTCAAACGTACAGATACAAATTTCCTCAGACAATATGCTATTTTTCGCAAAGACCGCGAGGACACTGTTGTGTCATCCGGTGGTGTAGCTATCATAGTCGACAGAGGTGTTGCCTGTAGGGAAATAAAACTTCGTACGCCCCTAGAGGCAGTTGCTGTCCAAGGGGTGCTTTTTGACAAGCTAATCACTATCAGTTCTATATACATCCCTCCCAGTTATCAACTTAATAAAACCGAATTTCAAAACTATATAGATGAACTTCCGGCTCCATACATTGTTGTCGGAGATTTAAATGCACATAACACTTTGTGGGGAGACTCGCGTTGCGATGCGAGAGGTCGCCTAATTGAAAACTTTCTTTTTTCCTCAGGAGCATGTTTGCTTAATAAGAAAGAGCCAACGTACTACAGCGTGGCGCATAATACATACTCCTCTATAGATTTAAGTATCGTGTCGAGTACAATAATTCCGTACCTGGAGTGGTCCGTTCTCAAGAACCCCTTTGGGAGCGACCACTTCCCAATTATAATTAACTTAACAAAACAAGATATATGCTCACCACACATTCCCCGATGGAAGGTTGACACGGGTAACTGGGAACTTTTCCGGGAACTTACATATCTAACCACGGATGATATTTCCTCCTTTAATATAGAAGACGCTGTGGCCTATATAACTGCCTTTATAATTGACGCTGCCACGAAATGCATCCGTCAAACTAACGGACTTGCGAATAAACGTCGCATTCCGTGGTGGAATGAAGAATGTAAACAAGCCCGGAAAAATCAAAACAAGGCTTGGGTACGACTTCGCGACTCACCAACTGCCGAAAACTTGATTACTTTCAAACAAATAAAGTCCCAGGGTAGAAGAACGCGTCGACGAGCTAAAAGGGAGAGTTGGGAAAAGTACATCTCCGGTATAAATTCTTACACTGATGAGACGAAAGTGTGGAATAGAGTAAATAAATTAAAAGGCCGGGAGGTACACCCACTGCCCTTAGTCAGTACCCAAGGTGAGAGCCTGGAATACCAGGCAGACTGTCTGGGCGAACACTTCGAACATGTATCCAGTGCGTCCCATTACACAAAAACATTTCTGAGGATCAAAGAACGCGAAGAGCGCCAGCCCCTTAAACGTAAAGAATCATCGAGTGAGGCCTACAACTATCCATTTACTTTAACTGAACTTAAGGCATCCCTCGCTTGCTGCAATAACTCGGCGCCAGGTGGTGATCGTGTCATATATGAAATGATTAAGTACGTACATCCTGAAACTCTGAAAACACTCCTGTATCTTTTCAATGCCATGTGGGCGGATGGGTATATCCCGTCTTCGTGGAAGGAAGCTATAGTCATCCCCGAGCTTAAACAAGGCAAAGACCCATCCCTAGCCAGCAGCTATAGGCCAATAGCGCTAACAAGCTGCCTGTGCAAACTATTTGAAAAAATGATAAACAGGCGCTTAATCTGTTTCCTTGAATATAACAAACTACTAGACCCCTTGCAATGTGGTTTCAGGGAAGGTATGTCCACAACAGACCACCTTGTTCGCATTGAGTCTTATATCAGGGATGCTTTTTACATAAGCAGTTCTGCCTCTCAGTGTTTCTCGACCTAGAAAAAGCTTACGACACGACATGGCGCTACGGCATTCTCCGAGATCTCTCGGCGATGGGTGTCCGTGGCAACATGTTAAATACAATCGAAAGTTACCTATCTAATCGCACATTCCGCGTAAGAGTGGGCAACGCTTTGTCTAAGTCATTCACCCAAGAGACCGGTGTGCCACAGGGAGGCGTGCTTAGTTGCACACTATTTATTGTAAAAATGAATTCCCTGCACAAAGTCATTCCACGCACAATGTTTTATTCAATTTATGTCGACGATGTGCAAATAGCCTTCAAGTCATGCAATATTGCCATCTGCGAACGACAAGTGCAGCTTGGAATAAACAAATTGTCCGAATGGGCAGACGAAAATGGTCTCAAAGTAAATGCCCAGAAGAGCACGTGCGTACTCTTTACTAACAAGAGAGGCGTAACGCCAGTCCCAAGTATTGCAATCAAAGGAGATGCACTCTCTGTGAGCAGCGAGCACAAGTTTTTAGGAATCATTTTAGATTGTAAACTCACATTTATTCCCCATCTTAAGCATCTGAGGGCAAAATGCCTGAAGACAATGAACCTTTTAAAGCTTCTGTCACGTACGACTTGGGGTAGTGATCGAAAGTGTTTGCTTAACTTGTATAAAAGTCTTGTCCTCTCACGCCTTGATTACGGGTCAATAATTTACAATTCTGCAACGCCAAGTGCGTTAAAAATCCTAGACCCCGTCCACCACCTGGGTATCCGTCTCGCGACCGGTGCTTTCAGGACAAGTCCAATCCAGAGCCTCTACGTAGAGTCGAATCAGTGGTCACTTCATCTGCAGCGGTCATACAGCAGTTTTACATATTTTCTGAAAATACAAGCAAACATTGAACATCCTTCTTATTCAACTATAAATGACGTGACCGCTGCCACACTCTTCCATAATCGACCTGCAGCGAGAAAGCCGTTCGCTTTGCGTGTGAGGAATCTTAGTGAGGAAATGGGTGTTCCACTGCTTGAGCAATGTCCTATGGCTCCAGCGAAACTGTTGCCGCCGTGGCAGTGGCAGCTCATAGAGTGTGACACATCGTTCGTAGAGGTCACTAAACACGCGCCAGAGGCACACATTAGAATGCATTTCTTAGAACTCCAATCTAAATATTCGTGTACAGAGTTTTACACAGACGCTTCCAAGTCACATGCCGGGGTAACTTATGCAGCCATCGGTCCATCGTTTTCGGTATCCGGTGTGCTGCACCCGGAGACAAGTATCTTCACGGCTGAGGCCTATGCTATATTATCGGCTGTAAAATATATAATGAAATCAAAACTTAAAAAGACTATCATATTTACAGACTCGCAAAGTGTTGTGAAAGCATTGCAATCACTCTGTAAACACAAAAACCCTGTACTTAATGAGCTCCATTCCATTCTGTGTAAAGCGTATATATCTAACCAGCATGTGATTATATGCTGGGTACCAGGCCATAGAGGCATTGAAGGTAATGTTCGAGCAGACCAAATGGCCACATCTGTTATATCTCAGGCTATTAACCCTACAACTGCTGTTCCTGCAATAGATTTGAAGCCTTTCCTGCGAAAGAAACTGCGAAGCCACTGGCAACGCTTGTGGGACGCTGAAATAAATAATAAGCTTCACCTAATTAAACCACAGTTAGGTTTCTGGCCTCCCGTAACGAAAACACGACGAACTGATGTCCTATTCTGTCGTCTCAGAATAGGACATACATATGGCACCCACAATTTTTTGCTTACTGGTAGTGAACCACTAACCTGTGGTAGATGTGGTGAGAGGCTGACCGTGCTCCACGTCCTGCTGGAGTGTCGGGAAGCCGAAACGGAGAGAAGAAAATATTTTCCTGTAGCATACCGCTATCATATCCCTCTTCATCCCATGATGTTTATTGGTGAAGAACCACTTTTTAACGCCAAAGCAATCCTCGGCTTTTTGAACGATGTTGTGCTACATGTTATCAGCCCAATAAATTCATAGCGCATCCTCCCTCCAGAGGATGCTGCTGTGATAGTAGTTTTGTATAAGCACATGCCTCCAGCACCTTGTGGTTCAAGGGCTCTGTTTAGGCAGTAGTGCTTCTTTCCAATTACTACATCTTCAATATTTTAAATATCGTGTCATTCTTTCTCAATGCATTCTCCATTTCATAGTACACCTCATTAGTCATTGCCATGATTTTAGTGCATGTATATTTTACGCATTTTACAGCGATTATATTTAGGCCCCTTTACAGCCACACTTCATCTATTTCTCAGAATTCATCGCTCCACTGCACACTCACAAACAATGGCATGGCGCTCTTTGGCCATAACTGGCCCTTGCGCCATAAAACACCACACATCATCATCACCGCCGGCACGGTGCCACATCGTGGGCAGGATTTTTCCAACGGTCGACAATTGTGATTGGCTTAGAAGAACCACAGTGAATTCCCTCGACCAGTGAAAGGGGGAATGAACTGATAAAAAGCGGGGCTTGAGTGTGGCGGAGACGCTCGGAGATGTAAACGTTCGAACAAGCAAAGACATTAACATGTAGAGGGCTCCAAGAATCATCGAGCCCTTCGTGTAAAATATGATGTACATTTGTATATAAAATCTTTTTCCGATCTCTCTGGACCTCTCCTTCTCCCGGTACCTGGCACGACACCATCCATGGAAACTTCATGGCCACTCAGACTCCCTCGCACTTTCCAACAATGCTTTGCCTCGTGCCATAGCTCAGTGGAGTGGCCTTTCCGATGAAATTGTTTCCAGAACAGATCGTGAAAGCTTAAAGGGAAACTGAACAGGTTACCAAAAAAATCGAGTTAAAAGCACCATTTGATACTTTTGAACACCCTGAACACGAAAATCGACAAGAAATTTGACATGGCGCTGCCAAAAACGCGATATTAGCAAAAAAACTCCGAGCTGCGACTGGGCGGCGCGCGGCGAATCCGGCTCGCATCGATGATTGGTGGAGCGCACCGTGACGTCAATCCATGGGTCCACGAGAGCCCGCCGCAACTTGACAGCTTCTCATCAGGTACTGCGGCTACCTTCCAGACGATTTCGCACAGTTCAGTTGCTGTTGTGGATAATTTCGATCACTTAGAGGTGATTGGCGTGACACCATACGCGTTTGAACCAGTGGCCGGACAACGAGAAACACCTACGCCAAGCGCGAGCGCGATCGCCAGCGCGGAAGTTGGAATGGCCGGAGCCCGCCGGATCCGAGGACCTAATTGCGACATTTACCCGCGTTGACAGTATCGCCTGGTACATATTCGTAAGTTTTTCTGAAGCTGTACTATGTTATATAGCCTTAGCAGTCAGAGTGCGATTGTATTATTTCATACCGGGCGTCCTTACAACAGAATACGGAAAGAGAGACTCGTTTTGTATACACAGTAGAGAGACTCGTTTTGTGCACAGTGCATTCTACTGTTGCTGGTTTGCAAGTAATAAAGTGCGACTGCCGAATTGCCCTGAAGGTACACATCGTATGGAAATTATTGTATTTGCAATATAATTTAATTCCGTGTAGATATTAGGTCCAATGATGCATTCTGCTGTGCTGTGACCGCATCAAACAATGCGTGCAATCATTGCGTTATTCGATCTTGCAGCGAATGCGGAGACGCACTGTCAGCACAGTGCATTTTGCAGTTACCAAGTTACCATGATAGCAATACAATGTGCAGACGTTTCTTAATTTTGCAGTATAACTGTGCTGTTTTGTGACCCATGGTGCTAGAAGCAGCGTTCGACGCCGCGATGGTGTGCTTGGGCTGCTTTCAATGTCGTGCGGGAATTTGACGCAAAATAAAAAAGTGTGCCACTGCACGTTGTTATGCATATCTATGCTGTTTACTGTAGTTCTATTTGATGCTTTTTGGCCCTCGATTCCCGGTTGTGTTGAAACGATCAGAGATAAAAGCCCACTCCTGTCGTTTCACGCTTTTGAACAATCCTCCGCTTTCCTTAAAGCAAGCGATGTAAGCACTCAGGCGTATGGGCACTTAGGTATCCGAGTGCGGCCGGATGCCTGGCGTGATGCTGAAACTTTATTTTAGGTGTTTTTTCTACCTGACGTATATTTCTGTTGCGACAGGTGTTCCTGCATGCACTGCAGTGCAATGGAAATAGAAGAAGAATGTTTGTACTGCCAGGAAGTAAACGAAATTCTTGCAAGACAGAAAAAAAAGTATCACAGAAGGCTGCTCTCGGTGGCGGCGATTCATTCCGTTTATGAGCGAAGATCGATGGCACCACGCCTGGCCTTAGTGCAGCAGATTTCACTGGTATTCCCATTGCAGGCATCAGCGATAAACTCTGATGGTAATCACTGTCCCAAAAATGTTCTGAACAGAGAAGAGTGGTTCTTGAAGGTCTGAAATTAATTCGTTTCACCGCTGCGATCCACTGAGCAGCTTGTTTTTTCTGCCGTGGGAAATTGTGAAAGATGACGTCGTCTCGGCCGCCGGTGCTCGTACAGCCTTAAGCAGCGCAAAAGGACGGCATGGTGACACTGTATGCTTCTTACACGGAGTTCTCCTTGCGGTAACAGTCCTTTGAAGCGTTAGCCGGAAACGCAGGGTGGAGATGTTGATCATTTGCGATAAAGGCCATGGATACAACACGACTGACGCGCAAAACGTGCACACGCTTTCCGCGCGGGCGCCTGGGACCCCTATATTGACGTCATTTCCGCTAGCTTTCCCCTTCCGCCGCCGCCGCGGGCTGACTCCGCGAGCCGCGGTGGGCGGAGCATAGCTGCGATTTTAATGCTTAATTACGCCGCCGCTGCTTGTACGATGGAAAAACAAAGCTTCGTACCGGGGATTTCAAGTGTCTGCGCTTCAGAAAAACGTCACTTTTTAGAAATCTAAAACCTGTTCAGTTTCCCTTTAAGGGGCCACTTGTGCGTGCTTTTCACATAATGTGCCGTGTGTGTTTCTCCTACAGCACTGCACGGGCCCGGGCCGGCCCGAAAGCCCGGGCCCGGCCGTCCGAAGCGTTTGTCGGCGGGCTCGGGCCGGACCCGGGCTTAAAACCGCGGGCCCGGGCCGGGCCGGGCTCGGGCTTGAGGCCGCGGGCCCGGGCCGGGCTCGGGCTTGAAGCCACGGGCCCGGGCCAGAATCATTGAAGGGGCTAAGTAGGCCTTCGAACACACGCGACCGTTATGCATTGCATGGTTCAATGCATTCTGTGCCAAGCTGAAGTGACACATGCAAGATGACTGTCATCATCATCATCATCAGCCTATATTTATGTCCACTGCAGGATGAAGGCCTCTCCCTGCAATCTCCAATTAACCCTGTCTTGCGCTAGCTGATTCTAATTTGCGCCTGCGAATTTCCTAACTTCATCACCCCACCTAGTTTTCTGCCGTCCTGGACTGCGCTTCCCTTCTCTTGGTATCCATTCTGTAGCTCTAATGGTCCATCGGTTATCCATCCTACGCATTACAAGGCCTGCCCAGCTCCATTTTTTCCGCTTAATGTTAACTAGAATATCGGTTGTCCCCGTTTGTTCTCAGATCCATCCCGCTCTCTTGACTGTTTATCTTAGCAGATGACTATATCTTATCAAAGAAAATAATAAAACAGATGAAGTTCTCATTTTTAACAGCGGAGCTGTTTCAGCCGGGCCTAATGTGTCCGCTGAATCCAAAAATGTGGGCCGATCCTGGCAGCAGTGCAGAAAGGGTCCAAGCGCAATAGCACATACACCTGTGAACTAGCGAAGCTGAGCCTGGTTAAGTCTAGCTAAGATTGGTGGGAACTACCTAATTGCCTATCGATAAGAAATTGATTGCCAATCAATAGCTAGTCGATAATCGATCAATAATAAATAAATTCCCAAAAATGCTGGGGATGACTTTAGCCTAGCCCAAATACGCGGCCAATACCTTACGATAGCCAATCGACAGCCTATCAATAGCTAATCGATAATGGATGAATAATAAATAAATTCGGATAACTTGGTAGTGCTTAGCCTATCCCAAGTACGTGGCCAATATCTTGCAATAGAGAATCGATAGCCAATCAATAGCTAATCGATAATCAATCAATAATAAATAAATTCCGTGAAATGCTGGGGATGACTTGGTAGTGCTTAGCCTAGCCCAAAAGCCAGGACTAGCTAGGTGCCCATCATCTCCGCTGTCTCTTTAGCATTGCGCCGCCAGTACAAGCTACGCTAATTTTTTTTTCTTTTCCGCAAAAACGAACAGTTTCCGCGTAAGGAAAAATAAATTATACAAAGAACCACTCCTGAAACCATTTCCATGTTACCGATTTTGCGATCGCACTATTACCAGTTTCTATACTATGGCATTCTTTTAGCGCTAAGGCCAGTTACTTTTGTGCTTCAGTGCATAAAACAGCGTTTTCCTCAAAAAGTTAACTCGAACGCCCATGCATTTCGTCGGACACATTGAAAATTAATATATCGAAACGGTTCAGTCCTGAGAATTCGTTCCAAGTGCATACGCCTTGCGAACTCAGCGGCTATAATTCGTAGATTGAAAGATGTGCCGTAAAATGAATAATAAAAAAGTTAATACGCGTAATTATGATAAATATTCAATTAGGCGTTTTGACCATCCATTAGGCCATCCATGTCAGAATTAGCTTGGAACTACATAAAACAATTAGCGTCCTTAGAGCGTCGTCGCATTATTGCGAACACAAGAAATCCTGAGATATAGTCAATTACCTACTTCAGAACACTCTATAAGCATCAGTCGTTAATACATTACTTACCATTCACTTTGAACAGATACAAAAATGGCGGTAATTTCAGCAAGAAAGAACTCAGCTGAAACTTTGGTCGCTTGTAGTGTATCTGATGTGATTATTATTCTGCCTTTGTGTATGGTTCTGAGTATAAAATGTAAATCCTGCTTCGTTTTCTTAGCAAATATTGATCTTGTAAAATTCAGTCTGATGCTATGTTGTATAGGTGGTCTTGCGTCGTTTTGTATAGCTAGTTGTTATTGTAGTGTTGTTTAAAATGCATTCAGTTAAAACTTTTTCCAATCCTGTTAACTCGCCGTGACGCAAATATTCGTTGTCTTTCCGTTCATAGCTATTTCGTCTATGAGGAATTCCAGCGATAGCTGGAAATATATGGGAATTATTGTGCATGTGTGCACACTGTTCGCTGCACTATTGCCTTGCCTGGTTTTTTTTTTTTTGGATCACGTCAAGCTACATCATCATCATCATCATCAGCCTATTCATGTCCACTGCAGGACGAAGGCTTGTGTCCCTGTGATCTCCACTTACCCCTGTCTTGAGCTAGCTGACTGCAACTTGCACCTGCAACTTTCCTAACTTCATCATCCCATCTGGTTTTCTGCCGACCTCGACTGCACTTTCCTTCTCTAGGTATTCATTCTGTAACCCTAATGGTCTACTGGTTACCCATCCTACGCATTATATGGCCTGCCCAGCTACATATGTACAGTCAACCACAAAAGTTTGCGGACCACGCGAGCGCGTGCCAGACTGCCTATCCGCGCCACCTAGCGGTACGCCACCTAGCGGCGACAGGGGCGCTCTCCCGGATATGAGCCCTCTTGGTACTCGCCTGCCTGTTAATTTTTTATTCCCGTGCATGACATTGTTAGTTCGTTGTGTTGACGCAGAGCACTGTCTGCGATAAGACCGCCACATATCTGGCTTGATAGCAGTATCGGAGCAATCACTGCAACCTTTGTCGACTGGTGTGCCAGTGGGTAGATAAGTTTCACGAAGCGCTGCGACGATTTTTTTACGCGACGTTTACTGGCGCACTTTGGTTGGCAGCATCTTGTTCCAATGAGTGTTGCTGCTTCTGCGTCTTGAGAGAAAGGGTAGGGAGGTGTTTCACTGTCATCAAAAATAAAGAAAAAGCGGATGCATAGAAAATTTTCTTTCACACATAGGCGCATCTTCGCATCAGTCGCTGAAAACGTAGTAGACTTGCTTCAGGCCACGTGGTGATTGCCTATTTGGAAAGATGGGCTGCGTGTTCCACTTGACGAAAGAAGGCACATTGTGCGTTTATTTATAGAGGGAATACTTCAGCGCGAAATCTGCCGCCGAACCAACAGGAGCCGGACTGCCGTGAATAGGATTATTCAAGCTTTCCGCGACGATGACAGATTCACAGATATGGAGCGCAGTGGGCGTCCAAGGGCCACGACTGAGGAAGAGGACCGCGTGATTACGGCCGCCATCGTGGCTGATCCTTTTCAAAGTGCAGAGGATATCCGAGAAGCGCTCTCGCTCACGGTATCGTCTGAGACTGTAAGAAGAAGGCTGAGTGAGCTTGGCCTGCAGTCTTTCGTAGCAGCACAGAAGCCCTGCCTCTCAGACAGCCAGCTACAAGAACGACTCATGTTCGCTACAGCAATGAAAGATTGGACAACAGAGAAATGGGGCGATGTCATCTTTAGCGACGAGTCAACTTTTTCCACGCGCTGGGACCAACGGAAGTGGGTTTGGCGTCCACTAAACTGCAGGTGTGTTTACAGTGTATTGGCAGTTAATTCACGAAGCTAATTCTGCATCACAACATGTTTCACGTAAAATGAGCTTTTGGACATTACGAGATTTTTCTGTAGTGGTATTATGTTGAAAACATTAACGATTGTTTCATAGTACTACTTACTCTGAAGCTAATTAAAATCTGCCAGTGGGTCTTTCAGTACTATCTAATGATGTTTGCACGTTTTCTATTGCAACTCTATAACAGCATTATAAAGTTCATACGCAAGAGGAATCACAACATTTTTAGACGCGCCGCTGGAACCCAATTGTATGCTATTTCTTGCAGATATCTGCCTAATTACACACAGAGTGTTCTATCCAGTGGACGGTGTTCCGTGAGCGTGTGGGGAGCAATCAGCAAAGATGGCCTTGGTCCCCTTGTGCGTCTGGAAGGGCCCTTCACTGCGTCACGGTACTGCGACGTCATCACTAGACACCTCGTTCCGTATGCGCTGGACGGTCCCTTCAGCGACGGCTGCTATTTTTTTCAACACGACCGCAGCCCGATCCATAAAGCACGTATCGTCCAGTCATTGCTAGAAGAACATGCTGTTTGCCAGCTTGAGTGGCCTCCATGTGGCGCCGACTTAAATCCCATAGAAAATGTCTGGGGCATGTTGAAGAAACGGCTGTCCACACGAGCCAACCGCGGCCGCACGGCCGATACGCTGTGGCAAGCGATCGCACAAGAATGGGAAAGCCTGCGCGGTCGACCGGAGATTACTGAATCTTTGTACGAGTCGATGCCCACACGCATCAATAAGGTGCTAGAAAACGGCGGACATTTCACTTCCTACTAGATCATTGAGAGACCTATGTTTCATGACACTTCTGTAAATGTCTTGTGAATAAATTCATCCCCTTCAGACACGAATTATGATGCACTGTCTGCAAATGCGTCAAATGCGCATGGCATCATTTCAAGACGCTCACTATTACATTCCAAGAAAGAAGATGAAGCAATGTGCTGTTTTGTGCGAGTTTCAGTAAAAAAATTTTTTAGCGTATAACTCATTATCTAATTATTCTGAAATCCGTCAGCTTCAATGCTTGCATAAAAAGAATCAACTATTAGGCCCGAAACGCATGCACACTTGCTTTTTCGGTTGTATTCGTGTCGACCGGAGAAAAAAAATACTCTTGACGTTGGTCTTGGAACGCGGCACGTCGAACGATTGTCTAACATGGTAGTGTCTCCAGCAAAGTGATCATCTGCAGCAATACGCAGGACAATGAAGTTAACTGACCGCTAGTTGTCCCATCAGGAAGCGGACACGAATGTGCACACTGAGTTTTAGGTCATTTGAAGAAACACGTGGCGTGGGACGCGCCTCCGAAGTTCGAGTCCCCAAACGAGGACGCCGTGTCGCAAAGGGTTATAAAAAGAGTCATCGCACCCGATTATTTCTTATTTTTCTAAATGTAACCACTATAGCAGCGCGGTGGTTCGGGCTTTGCGCAGCAAAACCTGGGCGCAGGCGATCAAATCCCGCCCGCTACTGTCACTTAGCGATGGGGGAGGAACGGAAAAATTCTGCCTACTGACTAAGCATCTGTGTCCCATGGCTGCCTCACTCACGCACTCACGAAAAAAAAAAAACAGCGTGGCTACGCGAAAATAGAACTGATAACAGCCGAAGAATACGCTGTCTGATTACTTGTACTGATATTCTGCTCTCAAAATATAAGCAAGTAGCCCTGGCTAACAAAGAGCGCGTCACGTTGAAAGAGATAGGTAGAAAATATTTGCGCACAGTGCGAAAATAGACAGGCCATAGATTTAAGGAGGGATGCGTCTTCAACGTAGCGCTGCTGTCGATCGCTGGTGACGTAGCGGAAGTGTCGCGAAGAGGCTCTTGGCCACGCGCTCGCGTGGTCCGCAAAC
The DNA here is from genome assembly GCF_013339745.2 of Dermacentor silvarum. Taxonomy (NCBI): domain Eukaryota; kingdom Metazoa; phylum Arthropoda; class Arachnida; order Ixodida; family Ixodidae; genus Dermacentor; species Dermacentor silvarum. The sequence goes on from NC_051160.1 coordinate 166,904,091, forward strand.
TTTTGTGGTTGACTGTACATATGTCAAGCTACTACATATCCCCGCAGGGGCGTCTGCGAAAGCAGGCGTTTGGTGAGTTGCGCCGCCACGTACCCGAGCACACGAGGGTTGGACCCTCCCGCGTCTAACCGTGCGCGGCTTAGCCGTGTCCGGAGAAAAGGGGATCCTGGGGGTTGAGCCAACGCTGAGTGTTTTGACCTCTAAGGCCCCTCGGCGGAGGCAACACGCCCCTTTGGCCTCTGCTTCACGTAGACGGCACCCCCGGACTGACCCGCCCGGGGCAGATCGGTAGTTGCCTTTTCCTGTCCCCCTCTCCAATCTGCGTCTTTCTCTCTTCCTTTCAATCTTTCCTGTCTTCTCCTCTCTTCTATTTACTTCCGACTTTCCAGGCAGCGAGGGTTAACCTTGTGTGGGTGGCCAGCCTTGGGTACTCCAGATTGGGTTATAGTAGCACCGTACAACTGGCGAGGGCTTGTCTTGCTCGCAAGATTGGCTCCGTCCCCTTGTTGGGCTCGGTGGTGGGCGGTTGGCGCTGCTGCCGAACTCATGACCCCTATATTATGGCTTCCCATAAACCGCTTTCCCTTAATCGCTCTCTGAAAAGAGGGCGCACCGATGCTACTTTTCAATTCTTTTTGAAAAACAACGAAGAACTCTTTCCTAAGTACCATGTCATCCACAGTGAAAGCAACACGAGCGTGCGTAACTTTTCCCCTTTCATGGTGGCGAAATGCCTCGCAAACACTATAGGACCTGGCTACAAAGCCACAAAGATGACCAATGGAGACCTGCTCCTTCAATTAAAAGACAAAATACAATTTGAGAAATTGAATGACTTGAAATGCATTGGCGATGTAGCAGTCACTGTGTCGGCACATCGAACCATGAACACGAGCCGTGGAGTAATTTCGGAAGACGACTTCTTGGACCTTAGTGACGAAGAGCTGCTTGAAGGTTTTCCGGACCAAAATGTCATCAAAGTACAGAGAATCCTTATCCGCCGGAATAATGAACAACTCCGAACAAAGCACATTGTAGTAACCTTTGGAACTAGCGTGCTCCCTAGTACACTAGAAGCAGGCTACATCAAAGTCCGTGTGAGGCCGTACATCCCAAATCCTCGACGGTGCTTCAAGTGCCAGAGGTATGGGCACGGATATCAGACTTGTCGAGGAAGGCAGACTTGCGCGAAATGCAGCTCCAATGATCATCCATCAGACACTTGCGACTCATCTCCACATTGTGTGAACTGTGATGGAAGCCATCCAGCCTACTCTAGGACGTGCCCTAAATGGAAGAAAGAAAAGGAAATCATTGCATTGAAGGTCAAAGAAAATATAACATTTCACGAAGCAAGGAAACGCCTTTCATACTTAGATCACTCCAGCTTTTCCGAGGTGGCGCGAAGGGGCGCAGCGTCACAAGTGCCTCGGGAGTCTACCGCGGTCACTGTCAGTGGTCCGGTAATCACTCCGCCCACTCCCCTGATGGCAGCAGCAAGTGCTGCTCCATCATCATCATCGAAGGTGGGCCAGCAGACCTCGGTTCCGCAGGTCCCAAAGATAAACCGAACTCCACGGCCTGAGACGCGAGTTTCAGCGCCTAGTTCTCGATCCTCCAGCGCCTCAGAGAAGGTTATGGAGGTCGATTCAAGAACCCCGGCGTCATCGACGCCAAAAGAACAGCGCTCTCTGGAGCGAGCTAGGAAGGATAAACATCCTGTAACTGCGCCGGGAAAGGGACCGGTAACCTAAACAGTTACCGCCCTATATTGTGACGTCTCGGTTGGAACGACGTTTATTAGGCCCGGGAGCTCGTCAGCGAACCAGCGCAGCACACAGGCGATGATGATGAACACATATACATGCGAAGAGGAGGATAGGTAAAAGTGCGAGGATGATGATGATAACATACAGATGAGGAAGATGTGCATAATAAACGCCCACACTAATTTCCCCCCGACGTGAAAGCGGCCATCCTGGCCGGCCGTCAAGGTGTCGAGGCACGCCGCGTGAAGGGCTTCATGCGGGAGACGTGGACAACCTCGGTATTGCGGCAACGGCGGTCTGTGGGGGCGTCAAGAGGAGTAACGCGATAGTTGACAGGCGAAGTCTGTCCAAGGACTATGTACGGCCCGATAAACCGTGGCTGGAATTCCGCAGCGTTCAGGTGAAGTGGCGTGTGGGTTTCTTCGCCAAGCAAGTGTTCGGTGTCGGTAAGGTGTATCACACGCTGCCCACAACAAATAGCAGCAGAGGCTGAAGATAGAAAATCCCATCCCAAAATCAGCTGGTGAGAGCACGGGTATAGCACAGCAAACTGTATGTGATGGAGAATGTCATCGATAAGTACACGCGCAGTACAGAAGGCAGCAGGTCGAATACTGTTCCCTTCGGCTGCAACCAGCGTGGGACCATCGTAAGGCGTCATAACTTTCTTCAGACGGGAACACAAATGAACATTCATAACCGACAAAGCCGCACCAGTATCCACTAAAGCATCCACGGGCACCCCTTCAACGTACACACGAATCATATTGGATGGGCGCGCTGGAGGAATTTCAGTCTTGTGTGTGTATGCAGTTTTTTCTCCGGAAACTGCATCGTTTAGTTTTCCGCGCGAACGGTAGAGGTAAGGGAGGCAGGCCTAAGTGGTGACGATGAGCGGCGGTAGGGTGATGGAGAACGGCGTCTGGCCGAACGGTAAGCGCCTCGTGCATCAGGTGATGCAGGCGGAGATGGAGAGCGCTGCGAAGGTGAAGAGTAACGCCGCCCTTGGTAAGAGGCCCCAGTGTAAAAATCGCGCTCACACATATCGTAGCCCCGACGCTCGTCTTGCTGGCGCTTGCGGCAAAAGCGTGATATGTGGCCGCGATAGCCACAATAATAGCACGTAGGACGAGACGGACGCCAAGGGGGGTAGTAGGGGGTGTTCGGTGTACCGTGTGACAGGGAGGTCAGATGGGCCGATGAAGGCTCTGGCGGTGATGACAGGAAGTGAACCGTGGGCGCAGTAGCAACCGACGCATAAGTTGGTAGCGGCAACGGAGAAGTGGCGTGGCCGACAGGCTTGGCAGCAACTTGCGCGTATGTCGGTCGTGCGGTAGTTGGTAATGCTTGAGGGACAGGAGCTTGTGCTGGCACAGCGCAGGTCAAGGACGCCAGTTCTTCCCTGATAACGTCACGCAATGACGCACCAAAAGGTTGGCTGGGATACGTCGAAGGTGAGGTTAACCCCATCGATTGTAACTCTTCGCGTATGAGCGTGCGTATCAGTGTACGTAGGTCATGGTCCCCCGTAGAATGGGCATCGTCAATGTCGGGCTGTAGGCGGACAGACTCGAGCTCATCGAGGCGCTGACAAGTGATTACGACGTTAGCGACGGTAGCCGGATTCTTAGTGGCGAGTGCATTGAAGGCAAGAGTTCCAATGCCTTTGAGAATGTGGCGTACCCTGTCCGACTCCGACATTGAAGAATTCACACGTCGGCAGAGTGCAAGGACGTCCTCGATATAGGAGGTGTACGACTCACCCAGGTGTTGTTTGCGAGCATCGAGGCTTTTCTTGGCTAGAGTGGACCGAACAGCCGGTGTGCCGAACACTTCACGAAGCTGGTGCTTGAAGAGAGTCCAGTCGGTCAATTCGGGCTCGTGGTTAAAGAACCACGTCTTCGCCACGCCAGACAGATAGAAGGAGACATGGCGTAGTTTATTAACATCATCCCAGTGATTGGCTGAGCTGACTCGCTCATAATCGTCCAGCCAGTCGTCGACATCCTCTCCTCGAAGACCAGCGAAGAGATAGGGGGCACGCTGGGCGCTGTTGATGATAAAGGAAGGAGGCACTTGCGATGTCGGAATGGAGGCAATAGGGGCGCCAGGCTGCACGTCCCGCGGCATGCTAGCTGACGGTGGGCGCAAGCGGCGACCTGAACGAAGCTCCAGGAGGCAGACCGGACGGCCAGAGGACGTAGGACCGAAGAGCACACTCCACCACTTGTGACGTCTCGGTTGGAACGACGTTTATTAGGCCCGGGAGCTCGTCAGCGAACCAGCGCAGCACACAGGCGATGATGATGAACACATATACAGGCGAAGAGGAGGATAGGTAAAAGTGCGAGGATGATGATGATAACATACAGATGAGGAAGATGTGCGTAATAAACGCCCACAATATACATATTTATCTATCCTAACCACATGCTCTTGAACACAGGCAACACAACTCCTCAATATGGCTACACAAATAATTCAGTGGAATGCCAGAGGCCTATTTCACAATCTAGATGATGACAAAGATCTACTAAAGGAATATCAGCCACGATTGTTCTGTGTTCAAGAAACACATTTAAAGTCCGCACACAAGAACTTCTTAAGACAATACATAGTCTTCCGTAAAGATCGAAATAATGGTGATTCTTCATACGGCGGTGTGGCAATTATAGCCCAAAAGTCAGTAGCATGCCAGCATGTTTCGCTCCAGACTTCATTCGAGGCAGTGGCTGTTCGGGCTATATTGTTCTATCAACTTATAACTGTTTGCTCCATATATATATCACCTGATGAACGGTTTGATACAGCAGAATTTGAAAAGCTGATTGACCAGCTTCCTGAACCGTATATATTAGTCGGAGATTTTAATGCTCACAGCGCATTCTGGGGTGACTCAAGATGTGACGTGAGAGGACGGGCAATAGAAAAGTTGCTTCTTTCATCTGGAGCCTGTCTGTTTAACAAGGCAGAGCCAACTTTTTACAGTTCTACACACAACACGTACTCATGTATAGATTTAGCCATAGGGTCAGCATCACTTCTTCCATACCTGGAATGGACAGTTATGAGTAATCCATATGGGAGCGATCACTTCCCAAAACTCCTAGAAACAACAAAGTGGCACGATGGACCAGCTTACCCCAAAAAATGGAGACTTCATAGTGCAGATTGGTCGAAATTTAGAAACCTATGTACACTGTGCCTGGAAGAGGTGGACCACCTAGGTGTAGAGGCACTGACCAGCTACATCACTGAACATATCCTCTGTTCTGCTCAAAACTGCATACCTGAGTCGTGCACAGATAAAGTCAATCCAAAACCGTGGTGGAACAAAGAGTGTGAAATTGCAAAGAAAGTCCAGAACAAAGCATGGAGCAGATTTTCACGCTACCCAACAACAGAAAATCTAATAAATTTTAAGCGATGCAAAGCGAATGGCCGCCGTATCCGCCGAATATCCAAAAGAGAAAGCTGGACACGTTACGTATCCTCAATAAACTCATACACGGATGCGAGCAAGGTATATAATAGGGTACGTAAACTAAAAGGACAACGCCCAAATTCTTTTCCTCTCATCACTGACTTTGGTGATACAATAGAAGATCAAACAAACACTGTCGGTGAGCACTTTCAGAGAGTATCAAGCTCGGAAAATTATTCCGAAAAGTTCTTACACCATAAAAGAATAGCTGAAAATATTCCTCTGCGTCCAAGCAAGTCGTCATCAGAAGGTTACAACAAACCACTAACATTCCACGAACTCAAGCTTGGCCTAGGCTCTTGTGGCAGCTCAGCTCCAGGTTCTGACAGGATAACTTATGAAATAATAAACAATATGCCTGATGAGACCCTAAACTGTATATTAGGTCTTTACAATAAGATCTTCGCAACTGGTCATATACCTTCATCTTGGAAAGAGGCAATTGTCCTACCAATACTCAAACATGGCAATGATCCTTCCTTAGTTAACAGTTACAGACCAATTGCACTCACTAGTTGCTTACTTAAAGTATTTGAAAAAATGATTAACCGCCGCCTTGTCTACTTTTTGGAACATAATGGTATATTGGACCCTCACCAATCTGGCTTTCGAAGAGCGAGGTCTACAACCGATAATCTTGTTCTTCTTGAGTCATATATACGTGATGCATTTGTACACAACCAATACTGTTTATCTATATTCTTCGATCTTGAGAAGGCATATGATACTGCCTGGCGATACGGTATTCTGCAAGACCTGTCGTCTTATGGAATTTGTGGTAGTATGCTTAACATTCTGCAAAATTACCTATCTGAAAGGAAGTTTCGCATAAGAATTGGCACTGTACTATCGCGCACTTTTGTTCAAGAAAACGGTGTACCACAGGGAGGAGTGCTAAGCTGCACACTTTTTATAATTAAAATCAACTCTCTCCGCTCCGTTATACCACCTACAATATCTTACTCTGTCTATGTGGACGACATCCAAATCAGTTTCAAATCATGCAACCTGTCCATATGTGAACGGCAGATACAGTTAAGTGTTAATCGGCTCGCCAAATGGGCAGATGAAAATGGGTTCCGATTCAATGCAGAAAAGACTACTTGTGTGTTTTTCTCCAGACGAAGAGGGGTATGTCCTGACCCATGCATTTCGATGAATGGGAAAAGCCTGACTGTTGCAAAAGAACAAAAATTTTTGGGTGTAATCTTTGATGCTAAGCTTACTTTTATCCAACATATAAAACAGTTGAAGCTGAAATGCCTTAAAACTATGAGCCTTTTAAAGATTCTATCTCACCAATCGTGGGGAACAGATAGGTATTGTCTCCTATCTCTTTTTAAAAGCCTTGTGTTGTCACGCATAGACTATGGATGTATCGTTTACCAGTCAGCTTCAAAGACAACACTTAAGCTACTCGACCCTGTCTATCACTTGGGTATCAGCCTAGCACTTGGTGCGTTTCGCACCAGCCCTGTCCAAAGTCTCTATGCAGAGTCGGATCAGTGGCCACTAGATTATCAGCGTACATATCTTGGAATCACCTATGCAATAAGAATCATGTCGCTAAAACAACATCCATGCAAAGCACTCATAAATGATCAGTCCACAAATCAGCTGTATTTAAACCGGCCTTCACACGCCCCGCCGTTCCCATTAGCAGTGAGGTCGGTTGCGGAAAAACTTGCAATAGTTTTCACAGATCTGCAGGAAACTGACTAACCCGCCGTGGTTGCTCAGTGGCTATGGTGTTGGGCTGCCGAGCACGAGGTCGCGGGATCGAATCCCGGCCACGGCGGCCGCATTTCGATGGGGGTGAAATGCGAAAACACCCGTGTGCTTAGATTTAGGTGCACGTTAAAGAACCCCAGGTGGTCCAAATTTCCGGAGTCCCCAACTACGGCATGCCTCATAATCAGAACTGGTTTTGGCATGTAAAACCCCATAATTTAATTTTAATTTTAAGGAAACTGACTACGCTGAACTCATCCCACCTTGGGAGCAATGTCCAGTCACCTCTGACTTGTCCTTTAAAGAGCTTAACAAAAAGAGTTCTCCAAGTGCCCTCATCCAGCAACATTTCTTGGCTGTTGAAGACAAGTATAAGTCTATGGCATTTTTTACTGATGCTTCAAAGTCTGCAACTTCAGTATCATGTGCAGCCCATGGCCCAAACTTCTCCAACTGTAAAACCTTGCATAATCACAGCAGCATCTTTACAGCGGAAGCGTACGGTATTCTAATCACTGTTGAGTACATAGTACAGCACAAGATACAAAAGTTTATAATATACACAGATTCTTTAAGCGTTGTCACAGCCCTGTCCTGTGGCAAAGCAAGCCGAAACGCTGTATTAAACAAGCTCCTTAAACACATACAAGTAGCGTATAAACTAAACCTTGCTCTTGTTGTATGCTGGGTGCCAGGTCACTCTGGGATCGCAGGCAATGAAATGGCGGACAAAAATGCTGGAGAAGCGGCTCATCGGGACACAATTGATGTAGGCTGGGTACCTGGCGTAGACCTGAAACCTGCGGTACGAAAGGCGCTCCGTAATCATTGGCAAGCTGAATGGGACAAAGAAGCTGAAAATAAGCTGCACCTGCTTAAACCACAACTTACCAAATCTTTCCCACTAAAGCTTGATAGACACACCGAAGTCACCTTGGCACGACTCAGAATAGGACACACTTATGGGACACATAAATACCTCTTGACTGCAACTGACCCTCCAATGTGCACACGCTGCGGCGAGAACCTAACAGTCCTACATGTCCTCATTCAATGTCCTGAACTTCACCGAGACAGAGTAGCTCATTTTAAGGAACTTTATACACATCATATACCACCCCATCCCTCGATGTTCTTATCAGATGACGCACTTTTTCAGTTTAAAAGAGTGCTTAATTATCTTGCGCAAGTCAATTTTCTAGACATCATCTCATTTCATCCTAACCGTCAGATTGTGCCTCACAGGTGAGGTATGGTCTGATGCACAAAAATAAGTCTGAGCCCTTGCACTTCTTGCGCAAGCAAGAAATGTACAGCAAGGGACTCGGACTATGCATAATAATTTACCGTCTGTATCTGTAGCCAATGCACCCAAGGCCTTATATTTGTTATAGTCATTATTTTACAATTCATTCACTAATACTATAGATCGATCTTCTTCATAGGCCTCTATACAGCCTCTATTTTAAATCAGTTTTTAACTCATAATTTTGCTAAATCAAGACACATGTCCTGGCGCTCTTTGGCCTTAGATGCCCTTGCGCCAATAAAATGCAATCATCATCATCAAGCTACTACATATGTAGCTTTCAGTCCAAAATGACCATCCAGCATGAAAACTGGACAATAAATTGATTCGATTTGATTGATTTCGTCGGACACTTTGAAAATTATTATCTCGAAACTGGTTTAGTCCTGAGAATTCGTTCCAGGTGGATACGCCTTGTAAACTCGGTGGCTATAATTCGTAGATTGAGAGATGTGCCATAAAATAAATAATTAAAACGTTAATTAGCGTAATAATGTTAATTCTTCAATTAGGCGTTTTTATTTCTCGTGTAAGTAATGGCCGCCTCATGGAGTAGTTTAGATCAAGGATTATAATTGCGCTATCTGCCACAGGCAATCTTTGAAAATTTGGTTCAGCTAAAATGAAACGCCCTGTATATCTGGATGCTAAATGACATGATAGAACCATATCGCACAAATCAAGGTAAGTGCATGCGCACCACCAGAAAAATAGTAGCACAGCCAATGGCCGGATTACGGATGTTCCCGTGGGAGAAACAACGATTTCGGCCTTTGATTGCTTATATACTGCAGCTTATTAAACCTCTAGAAGGTGAGGCTGACAGATACGGTACAATCTGTAAGTAAAAAAAAAAGATATTTTTTTTCTTACAGGCCGGGCCTGGTCATGCACAAGCGGGCCCTAGCTAAGCTTAGTAATGAACGCCCGGGCCCGGGCTTGGAGCCACGGGCCCGGGCCAGGCTGGTCTCAGTCATGTACGCCCGGGCCCGGGCCGGGCTCGTGCTTTGTATTACGGGCCCGGGCTGGGCTCGGGCCTCGTAAAGCGGGCCCGGGCCGGGCTCGGGCCGAAAAATCAGGCCCGTGCAGTGCTCTAGTTTCTCCTACACCGTTATGCTCGTCTGTTATTTTCTTTTTTTGGCTGTGAATACTCTTTCGCGGTGCATTTCTACGCCTACTCATGTACTCCGCTGTTTGTGCTCGTTTTTTACGTTCCTTATGCTGTCAAGTTTTCTTTTACTTAAGCTCCCATTGCTCATGTAGTACTTCTCTCATGTTGTCTCCATTCCTCGAGGCCCGGTGCAGGGCCTGTAAAGTGTTTCTAAATAAATAAATATGCTGCCGTTGAAAAGCTATCAAGGAAAGAGCACTTTAAAAATCTGCCCAACCAGCGTCAGGTAATGACGGACCATACCTTCGAGCGGCTTACCAGTGAAGACTTGTCGGATTTTGACGCCTGTGACCATGGGCATGCAAGTGAAGTGGTTCTCTCAAACATTAGCTGTGGTGTAGTGCGAATGTACTGCTAGAAACATTTCTTCCCGACTGAATGAAACATTCTGGATGCCGCTTCTAAATCTAGAAAAATGAAACTCCGAACGGAAGAAAAGTGTACCACTGCTAATACTGAAAAACATAAGCAATAAAAATGAAGCGTTGCTGACGTATGTGCATTATTTACCCTCGCGAAAGGCCACCGGCTGAAAACACAAACGGTAATGTCGTCCACACCCTTCCATTGTCCACTGCACATTTTTTTAGGTGAAGACTGTAGTGTCACGGCCGCTGGATAAAAAAAAACTTTTTTTTTATCCAGCGGCCGTGGTAGTGTTATCAAGCGCGCTTACTGATGTATATAGCATCACCAGGACGGCTTGCACGTGTCGCATTCTCGCTTATCAAGGCCGGTCATATGACCATTTCTGTTGGCATAAAACCTGTAACACCGAGCAATAAACGTTCTTTGGTTCTGCCTCTACCTGCCAGCTAGGCGGCGTTATTTCAGTGGTGACGAGGATCAGATAGCGGTACGATGACAGCGAAGCCACCCGAGTTCGACGACACGACCAATAGCTGGAGCACTTACCGTATTCGTTTGGAGGCCTTTTTCGAGGGCCACGACATCACAGATGAAGGAAAACGGCGTGCGCTTTTGGTGTCGGCACTGAGTGACAACGTTGTTCGCGTGCTTCAGGGGCAATGCCAGTCGAAATCAGTGAACATCCTGAGCCATGAGGCCGTCGTACAGGACCCGGACCACTACTTAGATCCCCAAGCAAATGAGATTGCCGCCAGCTACGCTTTTTTATGCGGAGCCAAGCGGAAGGCGAAAAGTTACGGAACTACGTCACCGATCTGAGACGCCTCGCTAAGGATTGCAATTTCGACAAGTTTCTGGACCGCATGTTGCGGAATCGGATTGTGTGCGGGAGTTGTGATGAAGAAGCACGACGACACTTGCTGTCGCAAAAGAAGTTGAACCTGGAGGGGGGAGAGCAAGGTCGACTCTTGAAGGGTCGACACGTTTTTTTTTTTTTTTTGCTCCCAAGTCTTCAAGGTTAAGCCTCACCATGTCCGCTTGTGTCCTGCTTCCAAGACAGCGCTCTTTAGCGTAGCCCTTTTAAGGGCTCCCGAGGGAGTAGGCACTCGGCATGCATTTGCCTTGATGGCTCTCCAGCCAAGCGATGGACTGTCGCCACGGTATCTGAGATCCCCGGAACGCCACGGCACCTCCCTCCCAGCGCGGTCGACGCGGCCGCCCTGAACGCGACGCCATTGCGGCCCCCCACAAAGACGCAGAGGACGACCACGTCGTCCCATGTCCCCCTGCCGCGGCCGACATCCATGGACACAACTCCGGTGGTGTCATTCCTTCTGCTGGCGCCTCTCTCACGACGCCCGCTTCTTTCCGTGAGCGGCCCGGTGGGGATCACAGCGGCGATGCCGCACTCGGAGCCGAGCACGGACGAGTCAAGCTCGGACACGAGCTCCTGCGACTCCTCCTCGTCACCCGCCGAGCTTGCCGCCGACAGCAGGTCTTCGTCCCGCGGAGGCCACACCAGCGGCACCCTCGGCCATGACAAGAGCGAAAGCTCCACCGTAAGCAGCTCGCCCAGCAGCAGCCGCTCAAGCTCCCCCGACACGGGAGAGACCCGCTCCCAGCCTTCCCCCGTCGCTGGCGGACGGCACCGCCGAGATGCTGCTCGTGGATGACGCCATCGGGGACCACGTCACTGCGCCGCGCCCCGTCACTCCTGCGCATGTGCGGGATGCTTCTCCTCAGCCGCCGCTTGCTTCGCCGTAGCACACGACAGCCCCGGGGGCGGTGATGCGAGGGAGGACAATCTCCGCGCCCGCAAACGAGGTCCCCTTTCCGCAGGCTGCCTCCCTCTCCCCTCAGTCGCCGCCGGCTCCGGTGGGGAGTTCGGATGAGGTTTCGCTGACCGCCGAGGAGACAGGTCCGCCATGGCCCGGGCCTGGTGATCGTGCGGCGTTCCTGACCCGTGACCTGCTGTTTGTGGCTGCTTCTCTCCCTGGTTGGGTACGGCGCGGGTCCTCGAGGATTCAAGCCAGGTGTCCAGCGGTTTGGTGAGAGACCGTCGTGGCTTTTTACTTTCTTTTTTTCTGTTTAGCTGAGGTTTTTAGCTTTGCAGCTAGCCTGTTATAGCTTAACTTCGGCTAGACGCTGCCGCCACGTGGTTTTCACCGCGATGGTGGCCCCTTCACGGCTTCGGCCGTTTACGTTTTTTGGTCGCGTGCCGAAAGGGGCAACCAATGTGGACGTGTGTAAAGCGCTCGTACAGCGCGTTTCTTTGTCGAAGCTGAAGTCTGTGCATGACTTCGGCGCAGGCCGATTCGAGGTTACGTTTAAGAATAAGGCCGCGGTCGATCGCTTCTCAGCCGATCCCGCTTTGAAGGTTCGTGATGTTGTGATTCAGTTTGAGTATCGTGGTGTGCGGACGAAGGTGGTCAGGATTTTTGGCTACCCCTCGGACCTGCCAGACCAAGCCCTCTCAGAAGGGCTACAGGTTTTTGGAAAGGTCCTAGGGATCTCCGAAGAGTGCGTGCCGGGTTTTCCTAGCGTCGGTACAGGAAACCGGCGCATTCGGATGGACATGGCGCGGCCCGTCCCTAACCTTCTCCGGGTTGGTGATAGGGTAATTCAGTGTGAGTACGAGGGTGTTGCACCGTTTTGTCGTAGGTGCAACTTAGAGGGCCACCACGCGGTCGCGTGTGAGACGCCGAAGTGCGTACGCTGCGAGCAGTTCGGTCACGAGAGCTGCGACGCGGCGTGCGTACGATGTGGCGGAGATCACGCGGTCTCGTCGTGCTCTGTCCGCACCTACTCGTCAGTGGCCTCGGGCTCTGAGCCGCAGCCATCTGCGTCAGAGCCGGCGATCACTTCGGTGTTAACTGTTTCACATGGTGCGATTTTGCACTGCGATTTGCACTGCGATTTTCGCAGATGCGCAATTCGCAACGGCCATTTCACATGGTGCGATGTCAACAATGCGATTATGCGACGCCCAGAGTTGCTTGCTGCCAGATTTTGTCGCACACGCCGCATAAATTCGTTTAATGTAATGAAAAAGACGTGCGCGTTATAATATAATTGACCTCTCTTTGTTAGGGCCAAATAATACGTGCGTTTTGTAATTTAAAAACGCTTCAAAGTTTAGTTTGTTTTGGAGTGCGCAACAGCGGTTTGTGAAGTTCAATACGAGGAGAAATGGCGGACGTAAACAGCTGTTCGCAGGTGGTCGTTCAGCGTTGTGTGCTGTCTCGTGTGTGTTTTATGCCTGTGTCGTTCTACCTGCGGTTAAACAAGTTACAAGAGGACCTATCAACAAGCCCCTATAGCTGTTGTCATCGCGTATGCAGTATTCGGAATTCGGCTGCAGCGGAGTCGTCATGTCAACGCAGAGACCCTCGCGCTACCCGTGATTAACGTCAGCTTCTGAAAAACGGATGTGTGTGTATTGCTCGTGATTGCGCATTAGCGGTTCCTGCTCCTAGCAATATTCTTGCACCAAACTTAGCAGCAAGCACCAACCCAAAAGCTCACGTCTGCCCCTGAACAAAGCCGCAAATGATCTGTGTGTAATTACTGAACGTGCAATGGAATTTGTGTTGTGAACGTTTATCTTAGCGTCAGCCTGGCTCGTCCGTCTCGGCGCCTGTGCTGTAATTATTCATACAAGTGCTCTCTGAATATTTCGAAAGGCGTAAAAGCCGACACCACATTTTTTTTAGGAGCTGCAGTCACTAGTGTACGTAGTATCGTATCATTCTGGCTGACATGGGCGTCGTCTATTTTCTCGTCCTGTTTCTTGCGCTGTTAGTGTGCTGTGAATCTGTATCAAGAAGCTTAAGTTAATATGCTGCAGTACGTAGCGCAGCCGCGTAGCCACACGGCTAACATTAAAATACCTTGTTAGGAGTATGTTTGTTTGTTTCATAACAAAATCGAACGCTAAAATTTTGTATTCATGGTGGCAAGTGTAAGGTAAGAAGCTATCGAAACTATCCGCTAATGGCATGCGTGTGCTTCTACCTGCTTCAGCACGTTATCCTTAAAGTGAGGTTGAATACCCCTGATAACCAAAAATATATGCAACTGGAGCAGGTGCTATGATTCCTTTCCTAGAAATGAAAGCCAGCATCCCAGTCTGTTAAGCTAGTCATGTACTTAACCTATATTAGACCAAAGTTAGAGCATGCTAACTGGAGCCATTTCAAACTAAGTTATTTGACTAAAACAAGAAAGTGTCAAGGTACAGTCTAATCTGGTATTCCCGAACCGATTGTATTAGGAAAACTTTATGCCTCCCTGAATTGCCTGCATTAACCCAATGCTGAAAACAGGGGAAGCTGATTCCCTTTCTTGCTGTTGAAAAGCTGCTAGAATCTCAATAAGAGACTACTTATGTTCTGAGAGAAAGTGAGGGGCACTGACAATATCTCTAATCTTTTGTATGAGCCTTCACCTTGAACGAAAATGGAATAAAACTATTTACCTTTGTAAGCCTCAGAATCCAAACATTCTCAAAATTTTGAGGAGCCACATTAAATTTTTGAGATATAGACAATAAAAAGTGTGCCTAAGTACAAGTGCGCACTGAACACACTTGAGTGGTTGAGTGGCCAGCTGCGAATGCAAAAGCGTCCATAGCTGCCACCTCGAGGTAACTGCAAGGTTGCACGTGTGTTTCTCCTATAGCCCATGTACCTAGCAAGGTACATGGCTATAGGCTACGTATTAATACGTGGTCCTGTGCTTTTTCTTTTTTTTTTCAATTGGTGGTGGCTAGCTGATTCCATCTGTTTATGTATTTATCATTGGTGTGCATCTTATGTGCATGTGTTTGTGTCATGTTCTGATTGTTATACGTGCAGTGATGCAAGTATCTTTTTTTAATATATTGCACTACAGTCATTTATTCAACTTTGTGTTGAAATGTACAAAATGTGGCCACCCAGTAATGGCTAGGACAGCCAGCAGGATTGGCAAAAAATATGATGCAGATCCAATGCACTTGCTTGAATCGACATGAGGCGAAGCTTTCACGCAACGGTAAGTTAAACTCTAGAAAACTAACTGCAGTGTTTACAGTTGTCCTTATTTCACCCGATGCAGCACGTACTCATAGACAATGTTTGCTTATTCACCGCACAGGTCACATAATGTAATGTATACATAGCACGTTAAACTCACTCAAACGTCGGCTCGCTAAGACTTCAAACTAACTGTGAGTCTGAGTTCGTTTGAGCCTGACTGAGTATAATTTTGGTGAATACGAGTAAGAGCAAGCTCAGTTGAGTAAACTTTTAGTGAATATTGTCATGTGGTAGTCAGGGAAAGCTGATCCAAGTATAATTTTAGTGAATATGAGTCAAAGCAAGCTCGGCAAGTAGATTTTTGGTGAATATGACTCAGTGCAAGCTCACCTGAGTAGAATTTTGATGAATATAAGTCGGAGCAAGCTTGGGTAAGTAGATATTTGGTGAATATGACTCGGTGCAAGCTTGCCTGAGTAGAATCTTTGTGAATATTAGTCAGATCAAGCTTGGCCAAGTACAATTTTTGTGAATATGAGTCAGAGCAAGCTCAGATAAGTAGAATTTTGATGAATATGACTGAGCAAGCTCGATTGAGTAATGATGGGATATGGTTATACGAGTTTATGCAGTAATACATGTAAGTGCAGACTCGTTAGCAACAATGCCTCCATCTTGATGGGCTATACCTACGCCTCGTGATGAGTCTGCACACTTTATGAGCTGTGGACATGCAAGACCCACCCACACTTGAAAAGATCCTATCATTCACACGAAGGAATGCAACCGGCTGACTTCACTGCACAATTTTGATCTGCTTTTGTTTAATGTGTTATCTACTACTTATGAAAACCAGATGTCTGCCTGCTTTTCGCATTATTGCATGTGTTTTACAGGAAGTAGAGACAGAGAAGCAAGAAAAGGCAAGGATGTTTATGACTAAGTAGTTTCTTAGAATACTGCGATATGTTACAACCAGCATAAACAAAAGTAATTCGATGCACTGAAGTAAGCGAAATTTGCAATTACCTTTTAATGTGAGGGTTAATACAGATGCAGTACGGATACAAAGTCTGCACCACACTGAAGGTTTATTGGTTTTTTTTATTCAGGAAAAAAATGATGCATCAGAAAAATGAGAAAAATACTGTTTAAATATTGCTTCGAAAATAAATTGGCAATACTGCTTATTCCCAGTCAAAGCGTGAAATATGCTATTGTAGAACATTCATTACGATATCCAGTTTGCACGTTCGCTTTGCGTCTCGCAGCGGAAGTAACAGAACCTTGAAATGAGATAATTCATTGGGGAAAATGCGCATGAAAGCCCTAACCAACCGACTGCAACTAAATGGTCGCGCGTATAGCGTGACCTATTGACCACAGCATTTGTCCGTAGTTGCATATTCTTTAAATTGTTCCGTCTGTAAAAGCATACCGCGATAAAACTGTGGCGTTTTCGTATATCGCGAGTTGTCTGCAGAACCAGAAAATTGGGACGACATCCGAAGGCCATGCCTTCCCGTGAGGGACACCTCGTAGTATTTACCAATTCGCAGCGCGTGTGAATAACGGAAAATCACGCCAAAGTACGTACTATCAGCACCCGAAGCCAACCTAAAAAACAGCGTCGCCAGATTAGCAACGTAGCGTGTCAACAAACTCGTAGAAATCTCAGAGCGAATCTGACCTACGAGTTTTTATCTGCACTGTTCGCGTGTCGGTGCTGATGTTACGTACCGATTGCGCAATCCAAGGCTCCACTCAATTAGTTGCACTGTTCGAGGCTTGTTAATCCAATATTTATAGACAAAAAAAGTATCCGTAAACGTTGCGTTGAGCGACCGCCGCCATTTTCCAAAACAGACCGCGAAATACCTCTCGGCGCAATTTCGACGGAAAAAGTCGCAGCGATTGCTGCGACGCTGCGACCAACCGGTTGGTCGCAGCCGAAAATCGCAGAATCGGCCCTGCGACTGCGATTTTCGTCGCATGCGACGGAAATCGCACTTCCGGTGCGATAATCGCAGTGCAAAATCGCACCATGTGAAACGGCCTTTAGGTAGCCCCCCAGTTGCGACGGAAAACGGAGACAGCCAGGGCTCCTTGAGCGAGGGAGACAGTGCCGGAGTCGATGCAGATTCCGCTGCCGCCGATGCGCTCCCTTCCCTGTCTGCTGCGGCGAC
The DNA here is from genome assembly GCF_013339745.2 of Dermacentor silvarum. Classification (NCBI taxonomy): domain Eukaryota; kingdom Metazoa; phylum Arthropoda; class Arachnida; order Ixodida; family Ixodidae; genus Dermacentor; species Dermacentor silvarum. The sequence goes on from NC_051160.1 coordinate 166,921,128, forward strand.
GAGCGGAGGGGGAAGTGGCGAGGAGGTGGTCGCGGCTCCCGTAGCTGTCCCCTACTGTCCCCGCGGCAGCAGCGGCGTCTGCCGGAGTTCGCCCTGACTGTCGAAGGGAGAGGTTGTGCTGCTTCCCGCTCCGTCGACCTCGCCTCGCCAGTCGCGCCCAACTCTTCACCCGTGCCTGCGCATCGCCCCGGCGTGTGCTGCACGAGCCGCGTGGCCTCCCTACGTCGCCAACGTGCCGCGCATGCTTTGCGCGATCCCCGGCGCCCCAGCGTGCGTTCCCCCAGGATTATCCCCGTGCCACTGGGGTACCTTCCTTTGTGTGTGCGCGTGACTACAGCCCAACACCTGCACCACGGCACCGGGTGCGCTACCTGGTGCACGCGCCGTGTGTGGTGTGCTGTGAAAGCGACACGTGTGTTGCGTGTCAGTGCACCGCGGTGGAAGTGATATTCGTGATCGTGACGTGTTGTCGTGCTCCACGCGCCCCGCACCGATCACCATGAGCTTCCTCGCACCAGCAGGGCGCCCGCCGCGCACGAGCCACCGTCGACATGCTAGCACGTCGCGCGTGACAATCGAGCCGGCAACTCTCGAAGAGTACCGTGCTCGAGAGGAACTCCAAACCCGTGCAGCGACCATCGTCGACGAGTGGATGCGCAAGCAAGCCACCCAAGCAGCCGCCGTAGCCCAGCCCGCGGCCGCGCCCGTCGTCACCGCGGCACACGTGGCGCCGGCGGTGCAGTCACCCCAGGCGAGCCTTCTCCCCACGGAGCAAGACACCGCCATTCCTGACATGGCCAGCGCCGCCCCGCTGCCGCCATCAGACGACGAGGAGGCCATTGACTCCTCCTCGTGCAAACGCTCGCGCGAAGCGAGCGAGGAGGAGGAAACCGGTCGCCACAATCAGCCGCCGCCGCCGACCGCCCGCCTTGCCCGGAGAGTGATGATGATGATGATGATTTATTGGCATCCCCTTTGAAACGGGGCGGCGACAAATAGTCACCTAGCCTGCTTGATTTAATCAGGTATACTATAGATGTTCTTTATCTTGCATTTTTGTATACCTATCATTATTTTTCTTTTTCAAAAATTTACCTTGTACCGCTGCCTATGATTTTAAGAGATCAGGTCGCATCCATCTTTTCCCTACTTTTTTTCCACCAGTACTCTAATCGTCTCTTGCTGATCTCTACGGCTGATCTGTTTGTTTCCTTCCACTTTAAACCCAAGCGCTTCTGGGAGTTGCACGTTACCTACGGTTCTCGCTGGGTGGATCCCGTCGCATTCCATTAGGATGTGCTGAGTGGTCTCTGGATCTTTACTGCAGCATACACATGTCTCATCTAATTCCGAATATTTGTTCCGATATGTTTTCGTCCTTAGGCAACCGGCTCGAGCCTCAAATAGCAAGGCACTGCCCTTTGTGTTATCGTACAGATTTTCCCTTCTAATTTCTTTCTTCTCATTCTTGTAAATCTCCATTGTCCTTTTCGTTTCCATTCTTTGCATCCAATTCACGGTCTCTATTTCTCTCACTTTCTTTCTGATGACCCCTGGTTGTCTATTTACAGTTTCGATTATCCTGTACTTGGTTGCCAACTTCCTTGACCTCTTCCTCCATTCTGTGTCCACGCTTTTCATGTAGAGATACTTGTGCACTTTAGCCGCCCATTTATTTTCATCCATGTTCCTGAGCCTTTCTTCAAAACTAATTTTGCTTTGTGCTTCTCTGACTTCAAAAGAGGCCCAACCCATGTCTCCATACACTGCCTCATTTGTCGTATTACTGTGTGCTCCCAAAGCCAACCGGCCTACTGATCTTTGGTTAACTTCCAAACCCGCCAATATATCCGATTTTAAGCATATAATGGCATTTGCGAATGTTAGCGCTGGCACCATTACTCCTTTCCAGATTCCACGCACCACCTCATACTTATTGTGGCCCCACAGTGCTCTGTGTTTCATTAATGCTGCATTCCGCTTCCCCTTTATTTTCAGATTATCTTGGTGGTTGCTTGAGTAATTCTTTCCTTCGTTTATGTGTACGCCGAGGTACTTATATTGCTTCACTATGGGTATTACTTGCTGTTGAATTGACACCACGAAGTTACTCGTGTGCTCATTAAAGATCATAATCCCTGATTTCTCTGTGCTAAACTTAAGGCCTAGATTTGTCGCTGCGTTCCCACAGATATTCGCAAGTATCTGTAAATCTTTTTTATTGTCCGCTAGTAGCACAATGTCGTCTGCGTACATCAGTCCAGGGATCTTCTGTTGATGATGATGATGATTTATTGGCATCCCCTTTGAAACGGGGCGGCGACAAATAGTCACCTAGCCTGCTTGATTTAATCAGGTATACTATACATGTTCTTTATCTTGCATTTTTGTATACCTATCATTATTTTTCTTTTTCAAAAATTTACCTTGTACCGCTGCCTATGAATTTAAGAGATGAGGTCGCATCCATCTTTTCCCTACTTTTTTTCCACCAGTACTCTAATCGTCTCTTGCTGATCTCTACGGCTGATCTGTTTATGTTTCCTTCCACTTTAAACCCAAGCGCTTCTGGGAGTTGCACGTTACCTACGGTTCTCGCTGGGTGGATCCCGTCGCATTCCATTAGGATGTGCTGAGTGGTCTCTGGATCTTTACTGCAGCATACACATGTCTCATCTAATTCCGAATATTTGTTCCGATATGTTTTCGTCCTTAGGCAACCGGCTCGAGCCTCAAATAGCAAGGCACTGCCCTTTGTGTTATCATACAGATTTTCCCTTCTAATTTCTTTCTTCTCATTCTTGTAAATCTCCATTGTCCTTTTCGTTTCCATTCTTTGCATCCAATTCACGGTCTCTATTTCTCACCTCGCTCACCTCGAGCGCGAGCGCCGCCCCTCGGACGCCCGGCGAACCGTCGGCTCCTTCCTTCGCGCTCTCCTCCAGGGATGGCGCGCCTGTCGTCACGCCGGCTGCCAGGAGCGATGGCGAGATCCCCGCCGCGTCGTCTGCTTCGGCAGACGTGACCAAGTCGGTGCCGTTGGCGCCTACGCTCGACCGCCGCGCCCACTCTGGCGCGCAGTTTCTGAAGAGCACCCCCCGCCACACACCACCGCAGCAGAACGAGCGGAAGAAGAAAAAGAAGCCGAGCGGGAAGACAACCGCCGGCTCTCCCGTGACTCCTTCCGCTCCAGCTGCTGCTCCCCCGCGCCTCGGACCAGTGGCCACGGTCGCCCTCACCGAGACAGCACAGCTCGTGACGACCGTCGCCCCAGAGCCCCCCTCGGACGGCTTTGAAGTGGTCCGCTCGAAGGCGGAGCGCCGGCGCGCGAGGGCCTTGGAGAGTGCCGCCCTGCCGGTAAACCCCGAGGTCGTCGGCACGGCGCTTTTCGGCCCCTCGGCTCCCGGTGGAGCCTTTCGTGGTGCGCCTCGAGCTCGCCGCGGCACTTTCGGCGCGCCCCGGTGTTGTGGTGGTGAGGGTTAACCACAAGCGAAACATCGTGGCCGCCGACACCACCACCCGGGCGTGCCTGGAGGAGCTGATGGCCATCACCGAGCTAGGCGGCATCGCGGTGACTGCCCGGCTGCCTGCTGAGCGCGGGAGAAGCACCGGCTTCCTACATGGTGTGGACGGCGAGCCCAAGGACGAGGACCTCCTGAGGGCCATCACCTCCAGCGTTCCAGTGGTGTCTGCAGCGAGGCAGGGCAACACTGTCACGCTTCGCGGGGCCGGTCCCCCTGAACACGTGAGCCTCTTCAAGCTCTCGTTCAGGGTGAGGCCGGCCAGGCCCCGCCCGCTGCAGTGCCGACAGTGCGGCCGCTTCGGGCACGTGCTGGAGTCCTGCAGGTGGCCGACGGGCTGCATCACCTGCTGCAAGAGCTATGCTCCAGGCTCGCCGTGCCAGACGGTCCACTGCGGTGGGCCACGTGCTGCAGACACCCCTGCCTGCCCCAAGTGGCAGCAGGAACGCTGGGTCGCCACCATCATGACCTCCTCCACCACGGCACTCTCCAGGCGCGCGGTCAGGGCCGCGGTGCGCGAGGAGCGGGAGACAGAGCAGACCACCCCACCGGCGCGATCATTCGCGAGTGTGGTGAAGGGTGCCCCTGCCCCCACGCGGCGTCCGGTACCAGCCCCATGAGCCCCCCGCCGTCAGCTGCCAGAGTTTCCTGTGGCCCCTGCGTCGCCTGCTGCCCCCCCGGCCCAGTCCACGGTGGACCAGCTGGTGGCCAACCTCCTGTTGACAATGCAGGCAGTGAGCTCTATGCTGCCAGCAGACCATCCGCTACGAGCCATCTGCCTGCAGGCAGTGGCAGTCCCGACCACAGTCAACCAGCATGACTGATCCTGCACCAACCACAGCAGGGAAATGCCGTCGCCGCACGAGTGTTCTCCAATGGAACACCAACTCGCTGCGGCGGCGGCATGCAGAGCTGTGCGCGCACCTCATGCAGCGTGATTTCGACGTCCTCGCACTGCAGGATGTGTACACTGTGGCCGAGGACCTGCGGCTGCCTGGCTACACGGGCTACTCCGGCGCCACCACCTGCTCGACGCAGAGCTGCACGGACGCTCCCTGCCTGGAGGGTGCCCACAAGAAGGGGAAGCCGTGGACGGCCATCTACGTTCGCAGCAGCCTGGCCCACACGGTGAGCCCAGTCTCGGACGTCGTAGGCGACGCTATGGAGTTCTGTGCTGTCACGGTACGCCTTGACAGGCAGGACACGACCGTGGGGAGCGTCTACGTTCGTCCTGGACAACAGTGGGACCCCTCCAGCCTGGTGCGGCTTGCAGCACGCCTCGGCGGCCATGCAGTCCTGTGTGGTGATTTCAACGCCCACCACACCGACTGGGGCAGCCGCAGATGCACCCGCCGAGGCAGGGACCTCTGCAATGCCATCAGCCGAGCAGGCCTGGTGGTACTCAACAAAGGAGGACCCACCTACGTCCGCCGTGTGGTGAGCACAGCCATCGACCTCTCCCTTACCACCGAGCAGCGCTCCTACGACTGGGCTACAACTCCCGACACTTGGGGCTCTGATCACTTCCCCATCTTGATCACCCCCGGGTGTGGGAGAAGGCCGAGGTCTCGAACATACTACGTCACAGACTGGTCCCTGTTCAGGAAGCGCTGCAGTGAGCTGGAAGAATGCTGTGACCTCCTGAGTGCCATCATGGAGTGTGCCCAGGCAGCCACAGTCCAGTGCTCTGCTCAACCGAACACCCCTGCCCCGGATCTGCTCCTGCTCAACCTCTGTGCGTCCAGGCGACGCGTGGAGCGCCGAGCAATCGGACGGCCAATGCAGAGCACTGGACAGAATACAGGAGAGCGGATGCCCGCTGCAGACGACAGGCCAGGCGCAGAAGGAGCCAGAGCTGGGGGAGCCTCTGCGCCACCATCGAGGACCGCTCCAGGGGCCCCCTGGCCTGGCGCCTCCTAAAGTCCCTGACCGGCAGGAAGATAAACCGCCACCCCGTCCTCGCGGTGGCTATCTCGCTCGGCATCAGTGAGGTGGCACTGGTGGAGTTGCTAGCGGACCACTTCGCCCCCCCGGCCGCCCTTGCTGCTGCCACCCTGCCGGTCGGACTTCTCCTGCCTACCTGCCTGCTGCGGCTGCATCCGGAGTGGGCGACCAGCCAGATCGCAGCCATCTGCCAGGACCCGCTGACTCTCCACGAGCTGCAGGCGGCCCTGAGGAGCGGCAAGCGTCGCAGTGCACCAGGAGCTGACGGAGTGACACTCCAGATGCTCCGCAACCTGGCCACCAGTGAGCAACGATGCCTGCTCGACTGCTACAACATCTGGTGGTCAGGACAGGTGCCGGAGGCCTGGCGCACAGCCATTGTGGCCCCCATTCTGAAGGGCAAAAAGCCGGCCAATGAGCTGTCCTCCTACCGACCGGTCTCCCTCACCTCCGCTGCCTGCAAGGTGATGGAGGCCATTGCTCTGGCACGGCTCGAACGGGTGGCCCGCGCCTGCGGGTTCCTTGCGGACCAGCAGACAGGCTTCCGGCGCCGAAGGTGCTCTGCAGATTCCATCGCAGACGTCGTCTCCACCCTGGAGGACGCCAGGGCCAGCGGAGACTACATGCTCCTCCTCATCGACGTCAAGGGGGCATTCGATGGCCTCCCACATGCGGTCGTCCAGCAGGCTCTGGACCTCCTGGGCGTTGGCGGCAACCTGGGCGTCAGCGTTCCTGAACGACCGCACCCTCAGGGTCCGCGTGGGCCATGCAAGGAGCACTCCCCGTCCGGTGGCAGCAGGCGTACCACAAGGGTCAGTGGTGAGCCCATTTCTCTTCAACCTCGCCCTGGCCCGGTTGCCTGCTGCACTGCCGACCGACCCCCACTACAAGGTGGAGTGCTCCATCTACGCGGATGACATCGCCCTGTGGGTGCGGGGACCGCCGCAGTCAAGCCGCCACGTGCGCCTGGCCCTCCAGAGAGCCCTGGACGCCACAGCCGCCTACCTGGGAAGCATCGGTCTCTCTGTGTCGACGGGGAAGACTGTGACCCTCCTCGTCCACCCGAGAGCAGCGGCACGGCGCTCAGCTCCCGGGCTGCAGCTGGAAGGCGTGCGCATCCCATGGAGTACGACTGTGTCGTACCTTGGGCTGCGCATTGACCACCGGCTAACTGGCTACCGGCAGTTGGGGCCATGCAGGCCCAGACCATCAGGGTCCACAAGGCCGTGTCGCAGCTCCTTGCCCGCAGAGAGGGCTGCTCAGTCAAGTGGGCCCTGCGGCTCTAAGAGGCGGCGGCCACATCACGCCTGCGGTACGCCCTCCCGCTGGTGGTGCTGCCGCCTCGAAAAGTTGGAGCTGCAGCACCGGGCGGCCATCCGACTCTGCCTGGGCGTCCCTCGGAGCTCCCAGATCGCTGCCACCCTTGTAGAGGCTGGAGCATGGCCCCTGTCGCTCGTCTTCCTGCAGCAGGGGCCAAGGCACGTCGACCGCCTCCACCATGCTCCTGATGGCAGAGACCTGCTGCGTCGCCTCCAGTCCCGGCCTTCCTCAAGGATGGGTCAGCTGTGCCGCCTCTACGAGGAGGTGGTCGGCAATCCTCCGGCAAACGCGGCACAGCTGCCCCCACCACCACAGAGCTCCCCGGGATTTCCAAGAGGCGCTCGCCTGCCTGCGCCCTGCAGCAAGACGGCCGCCTGCCTCGGATGAGACCCTTGGAACATCGACGGATCGCTGGTACCGGACACCGGCTCTGCCACGGCGGCCTGCACGGCACCAGCCCTGCAGAAGAGCAGGCAGTGTCGACTGCCCAGACACGCCAGCTCGACTGCAGCGGAGGTGGCAGGCCTCCACCTGCCCGTCGACTTACTCTCCGAGGAGCTTCCTGAGGTACCGGCGGCCATCTGCGACTCCAAGGCAGCCCTCCTCGGCCTGCAGAGGCCAGAAAGCGCCAGCCTTGGAGTCGCACTGCTGTCTACCCGGCTGACAGCGCTGCAGGATGCAGGCCACCCGGTGTCTCTGCACTGGATCCCCGCCCACATAGGGATCCCGGGCAACGAGGCCGCCGACATCCTGGCGAAGGACGCCCACCACACCACTGTGCCCCTCAGCAGGGCCGTGACGGAGGGCGACTTCACAGGACTGAGGCTGCGGCGACACGTGGCGACCTACCACCCTGACAAACAGGTGTCACTGGGATGCCCCCACGCCCACTCCCCCAGCGAGGCCTGGCTCGCAGGGAGTCCTCGCTCCTCCTTCGGCTTCACATCGGCTGCAGCTGGACGGCAGCACGCAGCCACCGTCTTGGACGAGCGTCGTCCCCGGCCTGCACTTCCTGCGGGGAGCCGGAGACCACCGAGCATGTCCTGCTGGCCTGCCCGGCGTACCTCCAGCAGCGGGGCCCTCTCCTGCAGGAGTTCCGCCGCCTGGGCCTCTCCTCTGGCAAGGAGGAAGATCTAATCTTCCCCGGCCGACACCACCTTCCTGCACTTCGAGGCGTCGTGGAGTACCTTGACTCGTCAGGGCTCTCCGCACGCCTCTAAGACATGATTTCTGCAAGTGGGACGGCCTCGCGGCCTCCCAACCCATCCCGGGCCTGACAGGCCCGGTACAACACCCCTGCAGTCTCTGCAGCACCCTATGGCCTACCACCTCGGCCGATACATGCCGCCACAGCCTGCCGGTTTGCCCCGTCCAGCCATGGTGACGTCTCCACCCTATCCCCCTTTCACTCCCACTTACCCCTCCCCGTTGGCGCTGAGCCGTGCTTCCTCAAGGGCTGCAGAAGATAGCGCCAACCTTTCCCTTTCCCCACGAACCACTTACTCCCCGCCGTGGCGGCCGAACTCTAGTGAGCTGGAACCGCTTGCTAGCACGAGCACGGAGGCCCCTTTCATTGAGGTGTCCCGTAAGAAACGGAAGAAAAACCGTAGCAAGCGCTCTGGATCGGCGGCCAGGGAGGCGGCCTCACGGCGGTCGTCTTCGGACTTGGAAGGTGGTGGCTCCCATAGCTCGGAGCCTGGTCTTCCTACACCCAAACGCACGGCTTGTGGTGGCCTCAGGATCAGAGTCAGAAATGGAGGACTCTTCAGGAAGCGAGGTGGACACTCCTTGTAAACACTGCAAGGGCTTCGATTGCGACTGTTTGATTATATCAGATAAGTCGCATGAATCAACAGCCGTGGGGTCTCCGCTCGAGGAGACTCCCGCTTAGGCAGTTGTACCATCGATTTATTTGCGGCTAGTTTTACCCAGTACTAGCCTTTTCATTGTACCTTAGCTTTCTTGTTTTTCTCTAGCTCTCTTTTAGTCTTTTGCTAAATTTTTCTTCCAACCAATATGGCTTTCTCCCTTAAACTAGCTACCTTTAACTGTAGAGGCTTGTCCCGAAATTCAAAACGGTTCGCGATAGTCGACTTAGCTAGATCTGCAAATGTAGGTATTCTGATACTTCAGGAAACCTATGTCCATAGATTAGGTCAGATCAGCCACTTTGACAGGACTTTTGGCACGAGGTCTTTCTGGAGTTATGGTGGGTCGGGCTGCCGAGGCACGGCCATCATTTTGATGCCGAGCTTCAAAGGCCTGGTTCTCCGCCATGCCAGGGATGCCGAGGGCCGTATTCTGTCAGTGGACCTTGATTCTGGCATTCGAATTGTTAATGTTTATGCTCCAAACAAAGATAAAGGTGAAAAAGTTTTTTGCTGCATTGGAGCCCTACTTACTGGGCCCTTCTCGGCTTATTCTTGTAGGCGACTTCAATTGTGTGTTAGAGCAGGTAGATCGTGTATCTAAAAGGGGTACTCCAAAATTCAGGGATAGGGCTGGAGATATTGTACTACGGGGGCTGGTTGATGAGCTGGGACTGGTTGATGCTTGGCGCGCGCTTCGCCCTGTCGGGTCAGGAATGACTTGGACAGGGCGGGGGTTGCAGAGCCGCATCGATCGATTTTATGTCTCGTCATCACTGGCTCCCAGTATGCATTCCTCCGATGTAATCCATTCTGCTCTTAGCGACCACTGCTTCCTGATACTGTGGTTTGCCGACTCGAGTTTAGTGCCGCAAGGGAAGAGACCGTGGCGTCTAAACCCACGGCTCCTAAAAGACAGGCAGGCAACCGCAGAGGTATCGTCCATTCCGTTCTGCTCGCTGCACAACAGAGCGAATCTAGAAGGTAGAGAATGGGATGAAGTGAAGGCCAGTGTCCGTGAGTGCTTCAGGTCTTGGGGCAAGCGTCGGGCGCGGGAGGAGCGCGAGGAGATAAAAATCGTCTCCGACGCGATCCTTCTGCTCTCGAGGCCACTGTCCCGTGGGCCTGGGATTGGTCCGGCGCTGGCCTCACTCCGAAAGAAACTTCGGGTTCTCCTACAGCGACGCTGCGATAGCTTGAGAGCTATAACTCGAGTGGAACGGTGAGAAATAGAAGCGTGGTGCAGCAGAAACATTCTCCGCCGACATCTTTCAAGGAAGAGCACAACTCTCTTCCGTAGTAGATCCAAGTGATGGTAGCTTAGTCGACTCACCAGAAGGAGTGCTTGCACTGGCGAGGCAGTTCTGCATGAACCTTTATGCTGAGCCAGCTGCCACTCCGGCTGTTTTGCCATTCGTTCCACTAACTGAACCGCCGGAAGTTGGTAACACAGCCATAGTTGAAGACGAGCTCTTTGCAGCATTCAAGTCTATGAAGCACAATCGCAGTCCAGGATCCGATGGTTTGACAGTTGAATTTTATGTGAAGTTTTGGAGACTGTTAAGGAAGCCTTTCACATCATTGGTGAACAGGCTGCTCAGTGAAGGGACTTTGTCAGCGTCTCAAAGAGGGGCTAATCACTCTCCTGTGCAAGGATGAGTCGAGAAGCACCGATCTGAGAGCCTGGCGGCCCATCACACTTCTGAACTGCGATTGCAAGCTCATAGCAAAGTGCCTGTGTATGCGACTCACTCCAGTTCTCAACACTGTTTTGGGTCCATACCAGGCATGCTGCGTTCAGGGGCGTTCCACTCAACTTCACGGTTTAGCAGTTAGACCTTCTCCTGTGGGCAAATACAAGGAAACTTCCCGGTATTTTCTGCTCCTTTGATCAGGAGAAGGCTTTCGATATCATTAGCCACAGGTACCTTTTTCGGGTTTTGAAGGAGGCCGGCTTTAGCGTGGGTTTCCAGCGTATGGTCCAAGCTTTGTACTCTCGACCGACTTCTGCTGTTCCCATACAGGATCGCGTCTCGGAGGCTTTCGTTGTGGGTCGTGGTGTACGGCAGGGAGATCCGCTCTCGCCTGCTCTCTACGTACTCGCAATCTAACCCCTTCTGCAGAGGCTATCCTGTGACAGTAGCATTGGCAAGTTCCTACTTTCACCAGGTTCCCCTCCAGTTGCACTATTCGCCTATGCAGACGACTTGTCTATTGTCGTCATGGACGAGGCATCAGCGTGCACCGTGCTGGACGTCATGGACAGTTACTGCAGGGCGAGCGGTGCGAGGTTGAATAGGTCGAAAAGTGCAGCCATGTACTTGAACTCCATTCCGTCCAGCCCGCAGCCCGTTCATGGTCTACCCGTGAAAACGCGGTTGCGCATTCTCGGTTTCCATTTCGATCCAGACAGACGGTCTGTCTTCTGAAAACTGGCAGCAAGCTAAAGAGACGCTTGAAACCAGGATTCAGGAGTTCAGCATGTTGTCGTGTCCATTGACAGCTAGAGCGAACATTCTTAGGTCTCTTCTTTTTTTTCTCACGTATGTAGCATGTGTGTCCCCTGTTCCAACCCAAACCAAGCTTATCTTGGAGAGGGTTCTCTTTCGGTTTCTTTGGAAAGGGACAAGTGGTTGTGTAGCTAGGCAGGTGCTTAAGCTGCCCAAGGATAAGGGAGGACTCGGAATTCCCGACTTGGGCATCGTAGCTACTGCACTACACATCAGGTGGACCCAGGTTGCCCTTAGCTCAGATATGCTCCTGACTCGAAGCTTTTCTTCCTTAGCACTAGACTCCGTTTGTTTTCCCAGAGCACATTCTCACTGTGTGCCTCGCTCGGGAACCCCGTCCCCATTCTATGCGATGGCTGCCAATTCATTGGCACGCCTTCGCAAGGTCCATTCCGACATCGACGTAATTTCCACTCCGCTCCAAGAACTAATTGATATCCTTACCCCCGGTCCCCCCCGCATTGCCAAAGGTATGACCTGTCTTTTCACAGGCCAAGTTGGAAGCTCATTACGGCAAGCTTTCTTGACGCCAGGCGAGCTACATTCATGTACCGCCTGGCGCGAGGATGTTTGCCGATCAGCTTCCGACCCTTCACAGCCATCCCGGCTCGTGGAGTGTGCCCCTTTTGTGGCGGTCGAGAGGATACAGTTCACATCTTTTCGCAGTGTTTACTTTCTGCTGCTCTCCTCCAACGGATAGCTAGTTTGTTTAGTCTCCCAGGCGTTCCATTTCAGACAGTCCGTTTCTTGCACCCTTTGCCTAGCCAGGCGATCAACCAGTTCGTGCTTCTTCTTGTCGAGTGCTCATACCAAGTTTGGTTAGCACGCTGTGATGCGGTTTTTGGGGGAGGGGTGCCGGGTGTTCACGAAGTGCTTGGAAAAGCACGGAAGGAGGTCTGGTTCCATCTCACCCGGGAGCGGCATCACCTAGGCGAGAAGTTTCTCGAAGTGTGGGCTCGCCCTGCTGTGATCTTTGACGAGTCAGGTGGAAAGCTTTCCATTAAGTTGTGATGCATGCTTCTAAGGTCACTCGACTGGACAGCATGCGCCAGTCGATCCACGTTTTTCCATTCGCCTCAGTGGAACACAGAGTTGGAACCGGTGCTGGCGCAACAGAGTGCGCCGCGCCGCGGACGGCTTCTGTTGTCTCCATGGTTGTTTGCCTTGACACCTTTTCCATCGAGGCAATCCAGGGATCTGATGGGCTCCTGTCCCTGACGACCGACGCGGCTGTTTGTGTGAAGCGTGAAATAGCACGGTGTGTGCCGCTCCACAGCGGCCCCCTTGTCCGGGAAGGACCGTTGGCCCAAACCAAAACCCCCCACCCAGTCAACCCGGGTAGGGGGGCGTGCCGGGGTCAATGTACCGAATGATGCTGGGTTGATGAGTACATGTTCGCTCTGGGGCGCGGTACCTACGGGTGCCAAGTCCCCTTCCCATCTGACAACGGCACGACCTCATCTCGCCAGTCGCGCCCGACTCCTTCGCACGTGCGGGCGTGCGTGCACATCGCTACGGCTGTGCTGCACGAGCCGCGCGGCTCACCATCGTCAGCGACGTGCCCTGCAGCCGCGCACGATTTGCGCGTTCCACCGCGCAGCTTCGTGTGCCCCTGCAGGATCACCCCATGCGATGAGTGGACCTGTTTTTGTTGTGCTCCGCGAGAGTCATGCCCCAGCCCGACTTCCGTGCCACGTCCCCGGCTGTGCAGTTCCGTGCGCGCGTCGCGTGGACGGTGCTGTCGCGACGTGTGTGCTGTGTGCTCGCCCCCCGTGACGCGCGGTTCACGTGTTACTCGCCCAGCCGAGCACCATGGAGGGCTTCCGCAGGCCGGGAAAGCGCCCGCCGCGCGCGGGTCATCGTCGCAGTGCGAGTGCGTCTCTCGCGACCCTTGAGCCGGTGACGCTGCAGGCGTCGCGTGGTGAACTAGAGGTGCGTGCCGCCAAAATCGTGGACGAGTGGCTTCAGAAACAAGCTACTCCCACCACCCAAGCAGCCGCCGCTGCCCAGCTCGCGGCCGCACCCGTCGTCACCGCGGCACACGTGGTGCCGGCGGGGCCTTCCCCCCAGGCGAGCCTTCTCCCCACCGAGCAAGACGCCGCCATTGCGGACACAGGCCAGCGCTGCCCCGCTGCCCCCATCGGATGACGAGGAGGCCATGGACTCCTCTTCACGCACACTCACGCGAAGCGGAGGGCGAGGAGGACGAGGAAACCGGTCGCCGCAAGCAGCAGTCGCCGACCACCCCACCTTGCCCGCTGCCCGGAGAGGAAGGACGACGGCGACGCCATCTCTCGACACCCGGGAGAGTCAGCCGCCTCCTCGTCACCGCCCACGGCACAAGATTCGCCGGTAGCGCCGGATCTCCCGCTCACCTCGAGAGCCAACGCTTCTCGGACGCCCTGCGAACCGTCGACGTCCCCCTTCGAGCTCTCCCCCAGGGAGGGCGCTCCTGTCGACGAGCCGGCTGCCGGTAAGGATGGCGAGACCCCCGCTGCGTCGTCTGCTTCGGCAGACTCGACCGAGTCGGTGCCGATGGCGCTTAGGCACGGCCGCCGCGCCCACCCTGCCGCGGAGTTTTTGAAGGGCACTCCCCGCCACACACCACCGCAGCAGAACGAGCGGGAAAAGAAGCCGAGCGGGAAGACAACCGCCGGCTCTCCCGAGACTTCTTCCGCTCGGGCTGCTGCTCCCCCACGCCTCGGACCAGTGACCACGGTCGCCCACACCGAGACAACACAGCACGCGTCGCCCCAGAGCCCCCCACGGACGGCTTCGAACTGGTCCGCTCGAAGGCGGAGCGGCGGCGCTCGAGGGCCTTGGAGAGCGCCGCACTGCCGGTAAACCCCGAGGTCGTCGGCACGGTGCTCTTCCGCCCCTCGGTGCCCGGTGGAGCCTTTCGTGGTGCACCTCGAGCTCGCAGCGGCACTTTCGGCCCGCCCCGGTGTTGTGGTGGTGAGGGTGAACCACAAGCGCAACATCGTGGCCGCCGACACCACCACCTTGGCGTGCCTGGAGGAGCTGATGGCCGTCACCGAGCTCCGCGGCATCGTGGTGACTGCCTGCTGAGCGCGGGAGAAGCACCGGCTTCTTACATGGTGTGGACGGGGAGCCAACAGACGAGGACCTCCTGAGGGCCATCCAATCCAGCGTTCCGGTGGTGTCTGCAGCCAGGCGGGGCAACACCGTGACGCTCTGCTTCACGGGGCCGATCCCCCCTGAACACGTGAGCCTCTTCAAGCTCTCGTTCAGGGTGAGGCCGGCCAGGCCCCGCCCACTGCAGTGCGGCCGTTTCGGACGCGTGCTGGAGTCCTGCAGGTGGCCGACGGGCTGCATCACCTGCGGCAAGAGCCACACTCCAGGCTCCCCGTGCCAGACAGTCCGCTGCGTTAACTGCGGCGGGCCTCGCTGCAGACACCCCCGCCTGCCCCATGTGGCAGCAGGAACGCCAGGTCGCCACCATCATGGCCTCCTCCACCACACCTCTCTCCAGGCGCGCGGTCAGAGCCGCGGTGCTTGAGGAGCATGGGACGGAGCAGACCCCCACACTCCCGGCACGCTCATTTGCGAGCGTGGTAAAGGGTGCCCCCACCGACACGCGGCGCCCGGTCCCAGCCCCACGAGCACCCCGCCGCCAGTTGCCAGTCTCCTGTGGCCCCCGTGTCGCCTGCTGCCCCCCCGGCCCAGTCCACGGCGGACCAGCTGGTGGCCAACCTCCTCTTGACAATGCAGGCAGTCAGCTCCATGCTGCCAGCAGACCATCCGCTGCGAGCCATCTGCCTGCAGGCAGTGGCAGTCCCGACCACAGCCAACCAGCATGGCTGATCCTGCACCAGCCTCAGCAGGGAAATGCCGCCGCCGCCCGAGTGTTCTCCAATGGAACACCAACTCGCTGCAATGGCGGCATGCAGAGCTGTGCGCGCACCTCCTGCAGTGCGATTTCGACGTCCTCGCACTGCAGGAGGTGTACACTGGGGTCGAGGACCTGAGGCTGCCTGGCTACTCCGGTGCCACCACCTGCTCGACGCAGAGCTGCAGGGACGCACCCTGCCTGGAGGATGCCCACAAGAGGGGGAAGCCGAGGACGGCCATCTACGTTCGCAGCAGCCTGGCCTACACGCTGGTCCCAGTCACAGACGTCGTGGGAGGCGCCATGGAGTGCTGCGCTGTCACGGTGCGTCTCGACAAGCAAGACACGACCGTGCCGAGCGTCTATGTCCGTCCTGGGCAGTAATGGGCCCCCTCCAGCCTGGTGCGACTTGCAACGCCTCGGCGGGCGAGCAGTCCTATGCTGTGACTTCAATGCCCACCACACCGACTGGGGCAGCCACAGGTGCACCCGCCGAGGCAGGGAGCTCTGCAACGCCATCAGCCATGCTGGCCTGATGGTACTCAACAACGGTGGACCCACCTATGTCCGCCGTGTGGTTAGCACAGCCATCGACCTCTCCCTCACCACCGAGCAGCACTCCTACGACTGGGCTACAACTCCCGACACTTGGGGCTCTGATCACTTCCCGATCTTGATCAGCCCCGGGTGTGGGAGAAGGCTGAGGTCACGGACATACCACGTCACAGGCTGGTCCCTGTTCAGGAAGCGCTGCAGGGAGCTGGAAGATGGCTGTGACTTCCTGAGTGCCATCATGGAGTGTGCCCAGGCAGCCACAGTCCAGTGCTCCGCTCAACCGGACACCCCTGCCCCGGATCTCCTTCAGCTCAACCTCCGTGCGTCCAGGCGACACGTGGAGCGTCGAGCAATCCGGACCGGCAACACAGAGCACTGGACAGAATACAGGAGGGCGGACGCCCTCTGCAGACGACAGGCCAGGCGCAGAAGGAACCAGAGCTGGTGGAGCCACAGAACACCCATACAACCTTAGAGAAGGGAAACTGTACCTTCCACAGTGCAACGAAAATAAGCGTAGCGGTGGCGTTGTGAACTAAAGTATGCGACCGAGAGATGGCGCTGGCAGAATCGAAACTAACATCATCATCATTACGTAGTGAGCAATATGGCCGCTACGGTAGCGGTTCGTAGGGCTGGTCGCGCTGCTCGCTCGCTGGTTTGGGGCGTTTTGTTACCGCTTTCGGCGAGGTATTCGTGTGTACTGTACTCTATGACTACAGATATCTTCATTATGTCGCCAGGTGACCGAGAGGCCTCAACTGGCAATAAAACACTTCAAACAAGTAAGCTCACATTGTTTATTGTCAATGGTGAATGAGGCTGTACATGATCACAATTTTCGTACAGCTCAGGTGGACTTAATGTTGTCCGTCACTGAGTTTACAACGTACAGAAACACAGATAACCATCTATTTATTGGGACCCAAGGCTGAAATCGAGCGAAGTTTTCTCATCGTGTTCGGCGTGCCGTAAAGCAGGGAGAACGAAGGTTCAGACAGTGATGTTTATGCTGAGCTGCCCTCGTACTTGGATTGCGTACAGTGCTGCTTGACGTTTTATATTCTCTGCGTTCGACGATTTCAGCTAGATTAAAGAAAGAAACATAAAAACTTTCTCGACAAGAATGTACTGTCAGCAAGATAAGTTCGAGCTGCAATGTCGCATTGCTCTCATAACACATTGGCGAGAGGCACGAAGTGTAGGAGGGGGGCGTTATGCTAAATTTTACATCACATTTTCTGCTCTTGATATTTTTCTGCTGCACATTTAGTGTTCAGGTGCGGCAGCAAAGGCTTTGACACAAATGGAGTACTTGTAAGGAAACCAAGGAACGGTATGGAGACAGCAGTGCTTACAAGGACTTCTGGAAATATTGTGTGAATCAACATATAAGCAAGCCCAATTAATGCTCACAGATCCTTGGAAAATGGAATTTGTGGTTTCGTGTTGAAAAAGAATCTCGGTATATGTATTCAAACACAGCAAAGAGGTTGCAAGGAGATGAACACTTCAGTTGAGCAACAGGTGACCAAGGGAAGCCTCAGCGTTTCTCCAAGCAAACATATTTGTGAGGGCCGAGACGAAGACAAGTTCCCACGCTGAGGTTTCCCTTGCTCGTTCACTGTTGATTAGCTAAATGTTAAGCTGAACTTATTCTGCGAGTAATTTCAAAATATTTTTGGGAGCACACTGTGCGCAGGTTTTGTCATCTGCTGTTTGAAGAGAAAGAAAATTTGCTTTTAGTGATTTCTCAAGTTTGTGAAATGTGAAATAGGCTGGCCAGTTGTGTGAGCTTGCCTTTTCTAGCTATCTCTTATGGTGCAGTACTAGCCTAGTTATTGATTTCATGAAAACTGTATATGAGCCTCTTGTAGTAAACAAATGTAAAATCATGCGCATTTCCAGATCTAATTCTAATCCTAGCACTTGCCATGCTAACGTTCCCTTAGATTTTGTCATGTCATATAAATAACATAAATTGGAGCAATAATATAGAGTACGTCATTAGCAGTGCTAATCACATGCTCGGGTACATATTCAACTTTTCCAAAGCACCGTCTACTTTAGAACTACAGCTTTACAAGACTAATTCACTGGAAACTTGAATATGCATCTGCAATACGGGATCCCAGTCGCGTTAATCTTATTACTTCACTTGAACTAGTACAAAATAACTATACTCGCTTCATTATTTCTAATTATAACCGTACCGCAAGTATAACTTCAATGTAAACTGGCCTATATAGCACTCATTCCGCTAGCTAATCGCCGCAAAGTCGGCCATCTTTTGCTATTTCATAAAATTTTCTATCACACCACACTTCATGACGACTTCATACTGCAGCCTCAGTGCATTTCAAACTGCGTAGATCATCGCAGTAAGGCAGGAATTGATTCATGTAACACAAAGTCTTTCTTTCATGCCCCGTACATCTCAGAAATGGAACCACCAAGTATCGTAGCCATCACAGATAACAACCTTTCTTGGAAAACATTAGCTAACATTGTATAATCAGGAGAATCATTATGTTACAAGAACTCGCTGCACTTGTTTGTTTTACTCTACTACTTTGTAACCACTCCCCTCTTTAATGCCTGTGGCCCTGAGGGTACTTCAAGTAAAAAATAAAATGAGTTTCAGTCAACATGAAGTGTCATTTCCTTAAAATTGCATTAAGCGCTTTTGATCATTTTAAAATTCTTTGCATTTTCATGTAACAAATTATTGTTGTGAGGGAGCATGTGATACTTCGTGGTACTAATGCCCGTCAAATTGATTTGCAAAGAGCAGATGACAGAGTTTGTGCATTAGCAAGTAGGAGCTAGCTACATTGTTTCTGTTCTGGTCGTCATGGCTATAATGACTGCAAAAGAAACAAGTTGGGACTCAACATGTTACTTCTCCGATTGTAATAAAGCGCCCTTAAAAGCAACTAAGCTTGTATGTCAAAATTCTCATTGCCGCTCAGTATGATACAGAACTGTAGACTGCTGTTTTCCTAATGGGGCTCACACCTCTCTATCTGGAAAACTTCCAAACATTTCATAGTGAGGCACGTAGTTCAAGAGGACCTGTTATCATTGTGGTGACAGTTGAGCATCTTGTGGCTTAGCGTGGGCAGCTTGCAGACCAATAATCTCTCTTTTGTCCATCTTCCTGAAAAGAGAAATGACAAAGCCATGACATACATGCAAGCAAAAAATGGTGAAACAAAAGTTAGTCCCATAAATGAAGAAAAATCACGGTTCTAGTTGAAGTGTTCAGAAACATACTCTGTGAGGATTCTGGCCCTTGATGTTACTTCCAGTGGAGACACGTTCACGGTTGACTTTTATGTCCAGAGACAATAGAGTCCAAAGGGATGAGTCCAAATATGAGCAGTGACTTGGAGGTTGGAGTCAAAAGAAAAAAGAGCCTCAATTACTATGGTGGAAGTGTGCGTGAGTTTGTGATTCATGTATGACAGAGAACAGTGCACGAAACGCTGCATGACAGAAAAACACAAACACACACAACACTGTTTTCAGTGCGCATTTCTTTCAGTGGCGTCCTTGTGTGGGCTGTGCTTAGTCAAGTCTCGATTAGATGACAATTGTTTCTGCCAGATACTAGTAATAAACACAGTCATTTTATTATGTCTCAAATTCAGTTAATCTAACCGAATCACCGGAAGTACACTTGTCACTAATGTGCAGTGAATTTATCGCGGTGTATCATTTATTCAGAAAGAGACAAAACTTTATTATTTATGCTGTACTCATGTTAGCAATTTTAGCAACTTGGCAAAGTAGCAAGAGCCTCGTTTGAATTGCTTTGGAAAAGCAATAACTTTATAATTATTACTATTTTCTACTTTTAAGAAATGACGACAGGAATCTGTTTATCCGCCTCGCACGCAAAGAAATTCAAAGTTGAAAATGCGAAGCACTGCTTTTTTACTCACCGGCGCACAAGCCTGTGGCTGTGCGCCGGTGAGCGCACAAGCGGCTGCAAGGTTAATCCGCTTTCGTGGGTAGTCTTCAAGCAGACTGTGCTCGGTTCCAGCGATGAATGTTCGTGCTGCTGGCCAGCACTTTTTTTTTCGAGGAACCAGACGCAACGCGGCCAGACGCGGCAGATAACAAACGGCGACAGCCGTGCATGCAGCCGCCAGTGAAACGCCGCAGCTGATAAATTTCACCGTCTTTAAACACGTTCGCTTGGTGGCAGCTATCGAATGTTGGACGCATAAACTGGCTGAGGTATTATTGATATCTAATTAAAATGAACCTGCGTGATGCTGCTCTAAGGAAACGACCACCCCGTTCGCAAATATAACGGCCGTACAATTTGAATCGATGAACGGCACGGACTGCAATCGATACCAGTAGGCTGCCGCTGATCACATGTCAGTGAGGCCTCAAAACCTTTATTCAAGTAACAAAGCACGGACTTTAATAACAGAAGTCCAATAAAAACAATAGACTGCTTATTTTGTAAAAAATGACACTGTAACTGTGTTTGTCGTTTATTAAATGTACATTAATAGCTCAAATATTGAGTCGTGTTGAGCGCCCCCTAGCAGAAAAAATACAAACTAAAGTATTTGACCAAATTACAGTAGCTCCACTTGCGCGCTTATGCTGGAACGCGATGATGATTGATGATGATGATTTATTGGCATCCCCTTTGAAACGGGGTGGCGACAAATAGTCACCTAGCCTGCTTGATTTAATCAGGTATACTATACATGTTCTTTATCTAGCATTTTTGTATACTTCTCATTAATATTCTTTTTCAAAATTTTACCTTGTACCGCTGCCTGTGATTTTAAGAGATCAGGTCGTATCCATCTTTTCCCTGCTTTTTTTCCACCAGTACTCTAATCGTCTCTTGCTGATCTCTACGGCTAATCTGTTTATGTTTCCTTCCACTTTAAACCCAAGCGCTTCTGGGATTAGCACGTTACCTACGGTTCTCGCTGGGTGGATCCCGTCGCATTCCATTAGGATGTGCTGAGTGGTCTCTGGATCTTTACTGCAGCATACACATGTCTCATCTAGTTCCGAATATTTGTTCCGATATGTTTTCGTCCTTAGGCAACCGGCTCGAGCCTCAAATAGCAAGGCACTGCCCTTTGTGTTATCGTACAGATTTTCCCTTCTAATTTCTTTCTTCTCATTCTTGTAAATCTCCATTGTCCTTTTCGTTTCCATTCTTTGCATCCAATTCACGGTCTCTATTTCTCTCACTTTCTTTCTGATGACCCCTGGTTGTCTATTTACAGTTACGATTATCCTGTACTTGGTTGCCAACTTCCTTGACCTCTTCCTCCATTCTGTGTCCACGCTTTTCATGTAGAGATACTTGTGCACTTTATCCGCCCATTTATTTTCATCCATGTCCCTGAGCCTTTCTTCAAAACTAATTTTGCTTTGTGCTTCTCTGACTTCAAAAGAGGCCTAACCCATGTCACCCTGCACTGCCTCATTTGTCGTATTACCGTGTGCTCCCAAAGCCAACTGGCCTACTGATCTTTGGTTAACTTCCAAACCCGCCAATATATCCGATTTTAAGCATATAATGGCATTTGCGAATGTTAGCGCTGGCACCATTACTCCTTTCCAGATTCCACGCACCACCTCATACTTATTGTGGCCCCACAGTGCTCTGTGTTTCATTATTGCTGCATTCCGCTTCCCCTTTATTTTCAGATTATCTTGGTGGTTGCTTGAGTAATTCTTTCCTTCGTTTATTTGTACGCCGAGGTACTTATATTGCTTCACTATGGGTATTACTTGCTGTTGAATTGACACCACGAAGTTACTCGTGTGTTCATTAAAGATCATAATCCCTGATTTCTCTGTGCTAAATTTAAGGCCTAGATTTGTCGCTGCGTTCCCACAGATATTCGCAAGTATCTGTAAATCTTTTTCATTGTCCGCTAGTAGCACAATGCCGTCTGCGTACATCAGTCCAGGGACCTTCTGTTGCACCATTTGTCCATTACGCATGTAGGATAAATCAAAACCTAATTCGCTTTTTTCCAGTCGTCTTTCTATGCCCTTGACGTAAAGCGTGAACAACAATGGTGACAGAGGGCATCCTTGCTTCAATCCTTGGTGAATTCCCACCATTTCATTTCCTTTTCGGCCTTCCCATGCCACTTGTACTTGGTTGTCTCGATATATCTCCCTCAGCAGCTCCACGAAATCGTCATCTATGCCTTCGTATTGAAGAATATCCCACAACAATTCCCTGTCTACGTTGTCATAAGCTCCTTTAATATCTAGAAATGCTATCCATAAAGGTCTTTTCTGAGCTACTGAAATCTCTATGCACTGAGTTAGTACAAACATATTGTCTTCTAAGCGTCTGCCTGGCCTGAACCCATTCTGTAGTTCCCCCAATACACCGTTTTCCTCCACCCACTTCGACAGTTCTAATTTTATGGCTTGCATTGCCGTTCTATATATCACCGACGTTACTGTAACTGGCCTGTACGAGCTCGTCTTATCCTTATCTCCTTTGCCTTTGTAGATGAGATTCATCTTGCTTTCACGCCATCCAACGGGAATATTCTTTGTTCTAATCACTTGCTCTATGGCATTAGTCAGCAGTGCCTTGCTTTTTGGACCGAGGTTTTTGATTAGCTGTATTGGGATTTCATCGGGTCCTGCTGCTGTGTTGTTAGGGACATTTTCTGCTGCCTTTTTCCAATAAAAGCTTTCTATGCTAAATTTTGATCTCTCAGGCCTCTCTGTTGTTGCTGGATCTGTTGTCTGAACTACGCTTTTTCTCGTGCCGAAGTTATGCCTGATAACGTCTGTGATGTACCGCAGCGCATCATCGCCTTCATAGATTTTACCGTCTTCATCCCTTATAGCCGTTTGCGAGTTTCTAGTTGGAGCTCCGAGTGCTTTTATATGGTTCCAGAATCTTTTTGGGGCGCCTTTGTCTCTTTTGTGAATGTTATGCACCCAACGTTCACTTGCGCATTTAATTTTCTCTTGCACGAGCTCACTCGCAACCCTTTTCTTTTCTCGGTATGTATTCCATCTAAGGAGCACCTCTTCTTCTTGTAATCCCAACTTTTTGGCTTCTCGATGAACCCTAGATGCCTCTTTACGCTCTTCTATAGCTTGTTTAATTTCCTTGTTCCACCACTTACGTGGTTTCCTCTTTCCAATCCAACAATTGTTTTGTCGTGTCCGCCTTATTTCATGCTGCATAACCTCCACCAGTTCCTTATATTCCCAGACTGCTGTAGGAATAGCCTCAATTTTCTTCTAATGTTGTTTGCGATCTCTGTTATTTGCTCGTCATTCATTTTTAAAAATTCTGAGGCTATTGGTTTATGTTCTGATCTGGTATCTCACCCAAACTTCTATGATCGCTTCCCAGGCTATTTTTTCCATTTTCATATTATCATTTGGTCTAGTTGTTCGTAGACCATTTCTGAGAATAAGGCGTAGTCGATACATGACTGCCTGTTTCCGCATTGCCACGTTACCTGTCCATGACACTTATTCTCCCGGTTAACTACTATAAGGTTCTGTTCATCACACAAATCCAGCACTAGAGAGCCGTTGTAATCAGTATATCCGTCTAAATCGTCCATGTGCGCGTTCATATCTCCCACTAATATCACCTGGCCCGAGTTACTGAACTCATTAATATCGCTTCTAATGCAATCGACCAATTCCTTATTTTTTTCTCTGCTATCACTACCTGTCCATAGGTAAGCTACTCCCAGCCACATCTTTTTACCTTGCCATGTACCACTAATCCATAAATGCTCTTTACATGTCTCGTTTACCCTTCGCCACTTCAGAGCTCGCCTAATTAGTACGCCTCCGCCTTTCCTTGACCCGGTCATTCTGTTGCACCCTTCCCATACAAAGTTGTCAATAACAGGCGGCTGCTCCAAATCTCGTAGATGCGTTTCGGTCAAGGCGTACACGCTAATCACTTCATCATTCAGTTGCGTTTGAATTTCCAGCCATTTTTCCTGCTTGCGACCACCCTGCATGTTAATGTAGCAAATTTTACCTTCTCTATTCTTATCCTTTCTGCGTCTTTTCCTGACTCCCGGTCGCCTAATCCTGCCCTTTACTGGTGTTTCGCTATGTTCAATACTCAATCCTGCTTCCTGATTGCCTGGGGCCCGCCTAAAAAAGCTACAGCTCGTGCCGCGAATCGACGTCCGACCGGTGTTGCTACATGTAGCAACGGAACCTATCTGGCTGCCATCGCCGCTTATCACGACAAAGCTAGTCACACGTGGGCGCAAGCAGTGCTCACTTCCCCTCTCCCCTCCTGGCTATAAAATCCCGATTCTACGATGAATAAACGGTTCTTCTTATGCTTGCACGGGACACGTCTCATTCGGGGATCGGATCGCGCGCTGGGTGGAACTTTACGATGTAACAGTGGCGACGAAGGCGGAAAAAACCCTCGGAATCAAGAACGAGCCAGACAACGGAGACCAAGCAGCGGCTGCGGAAAGAATTCTTCCAATGGCGCATCAACAGCTACCGGATTATGACGACGAAACTGGAAAGCATACATCATCAAAGCAGAGGCTTACTTCGAAGCGACGGGTATCAGCGACCAGGCCAAGAAGAGGGCATTGCTTATCGCGGCGCTGAACACAAGAACCGTGCAAGTGCTTGCAGGAAGGGTGGCACCAAGGAAGCCCAACGCGCTCACCTATGACGAAGTAGTCAAAACACTGGCTGATTACTTCGAGCCCAAAGCGTCACGAAACTACGGAAAGTTTCCGGTTTTTCAACCGCTCTCAAAAGGAAGGTGAGCCTGTTCATGAATTTATTCTGGAACTACGACGCATTGCCGACAATTGTCATTTTGGCACAATGCTCGATCGTATGCTTCGAGACCGTATTGTATGCGGTGTCCGGTCCAGCGCGTTGCAGAAGCATTTGCTGGCAAAGGAAAATTTAACACTGCAGGAAGCGGAAACCATGGCGCTCGCAGCCGAAGCGGCGGAAAAAGGGGCGGAGAAAATAAGCTCAGAGCTAACAGTGCTTAACGTTGATGCGCGACAGAGAACGGGGAACGAGGTGGTGTCAGAATGCAGCCGGTGTGGCAGCAGCAGGCATAGCAGCAATGCTTGTGGTTGGTTGAGGGCACGGTGCTACCGCTGCGGTAAGCTAGGGCATATTGCTAAGAAGTGCTTGAGCGACGCCCACGGTCTAAGGCCTAGGTCAAGCAGGCGAGCACCTGGGGGCGTACGCGGTCGAGCTCTTGCAGTAAATGCTGACTCAAATGACGAAGACTTTGATGATGCTACGCATGTGTGGACACTAAGCTCGGCACGTATTGCTCAGTTGGAACCGCCTATCAAATGCACTTTCACTAGGGGTGGTGTGGACGTGTCAATGCACATAGATACTGGCTCCCCAGTGTGTGTCGTACCAAGGCAAATTTTCGAGAAACACCAACAACAATGGCCAAGTCCGAAGCCCACAAACATCAAGCTATCATGCTACCTCGGAAAAATTCCAGTGATGGGGGAATTGCGTGTGCCAGTGTCATATAATGGCGTATCCTTTGACTGTCCCTTGATCATCCTAGACTGTACAGGTCCCAGTCTATGCGGACGTGACTTGATCGCCCAGATTTCAAAGTCAGGAATGCCAATCTTCAACCTGAGGGCCCAGCCGGACACCCATTCGGGAACGACCACGTCTGCCGCAGAGGACATCCTCGCCGAGTTTCAAGACGTGTTCCAGCCAGAAGTCGGAGTGATTGATGGGCCCCCGGCGCGCCTATTGCTAAAGGAGGGAGCCACACCAAAATTTTGTAAGGCTCGTTCTCTGTCGTTCGCTTTACGCGATAAGGTAACGCAAGAATTGGACAGGCTTGTGTCACAGGGAGTGCTGTCACCCGTCACACACTCGGAGTGGGCTACGCCCATTGTGCCGGTTTTGAAAAAGGATGGCAGCCAGATTGGTTCCGTTGCTACATTTCTCTTCCCTTAAGATTGTAGAGACGCTGTGGTGGTTTCCGCTGTCGCTTTGAACGACGTAGCGGTACTTCGCCAGCATCTGCAGGTGGGGTGTCTTGCGTCGGCCCCTGGACAGGTGGTCGTACTGGGGACACTACCTGCTTCGTGGATGGTTCTGTCTCTTCCTTGTTTTCGGGAATAGGTTCACACTGCCCCGGGCTTGACTGGGCCGAGCGCACCTGATCAACGTGCCGCCGTACGGGTCCCTCAGGTGTATCAATGGTGACCATTCGGGCGCCGGATACGGATACGGTTCTTCCCGGAGTCCACTTATCTCCCTGCCCGTAATTACGGACATGAACGGCGATGCCGTTCGGACAGATGCCCTGAGCCGCTTGCCCCAAGAGACGAATGAGTCGGAGGCCGGAGGTGATCCTGCTGATTATCTCCTAGCGTTGGAAACCTTCTCAGACGGGACTATTTCACTGACAGATTTGAAACGACAAACGGCAATCGACCACATCTTATCAAAAGTCGTAAGATATGTACTGCAGGGCTGGCCAGCAAGTAAGGCTGTGGAAGCGGACATGAAAGCATTTTCTGACCGGAGATTGGAGCTGTCCGTAGCACATGATTTATTGTACTGGAGTCGGAGAGTTGTGATTCCAGAAAAACTGCGCGCACGAGTGTTGGAACACTTGCATGAAACGCATCAGGGTTCCTCGGCCATGAAGGCAGTCGCCAGGTCCTCTTTTTGGTGGCCGGGTCTCGATAGCGATATCGAACGGCTATCCGCTTCCTGTAAAAGATGCATTCAAAACCTGCCTATGCCGTCAGCCGCACCAGCAAGGAACTGGCCTAAGACAGAGGAGAGCTGGGAAAGAGTACACGCTGACTTTGCTGGGCTGGTCGCAGGTAGAATGATCCTCGTGCTTGTAGACGCCCACAACAAGTGGATAGAGGCTGTTTCCATGAAGAGAGCAAGCACCTCTGCTACTGTGAGCTGCTTGAGGAATATATTCTGTCCAGTGGCGTAGCCAGAAATTTTGTTCGGGGGGGGGGGGGGGGGGGCTCAGGTTAAAGCGCGGCCTCCTCCTTATAGAAGTTGTCGAGGGATCAAATACATGAATAATAACTACATTGCCAATGCCATTGTATATTAGATGCTGCAAACGAATTATTGAACGCTACGCACTGTCAAGTAAAATATGTATTTTTTCATAAAAGGATATATACGGATGCCCTCAAAATTCTGGCAGAAATAACTGATATCAATGCGGCCGCATTTTTTTGTCTATTTAATAAGAAAAGAAAATATCACACGGACATTAGAACTATATCAGTTCGAAACCAGCAAAGCAGTGCATACAGCTGATATGAAGAACGTAAAGGTCATGAAATGAATAAGTTGAGGACAAATATTTTGATGAATCTTCGTCATTCAAGAACCTTGTTTACATTTTTGAACAAATGCAACGGCCAGCAAAAAACCTCAATGATGCTGTTCCTCGTTGCAATAGATTGCGCAGGAGCAGCTGTTACCGGTCTTATATTGTAATTACGCCGAGATTATGCTCGCAACAGTGAGTAGAAATAAAAAGTAGGAGAGAGAGAGAGAGAAGACATAAGGGAAAGGCAGAGAGGTTAACCATGCTGAGCCCGGTAGGCTACCCTGCACGGGGGAAGGGGGAGAAGGGATTGAAAGAGAAGCAAGAGAGAAGTTCACACGTTGCACATTTACAGTTAAGCGTTCATCGCTGAGTTTCGTCACAAGCGGTCATACAGGCTTGCGCACTTCAAAAAACACAGCAGCGCCTTTGTAGCCCTGCACACAGCAGGCGCACGAGGCCACGCGCCCAAGATATTTTCCTCCGTAGAAGGCCTGTCGTCTAAGTGCCCCATAGCCGTCCGAAGGGCAATCCTCTCATCTTCGTATCTGTGGAAGTCACATAAAAGTGGGAGCTCTGCAAAATATACATTAGAAATGCGAAGATAGAATGGAATATACAAATGCGAAGATACAACTCGCTAAAAGGGAAAAAAGAGTCGCTGGAAACAAAGTTCACTGCTTGTATACACAACACCTCGCAACAAGATATTTAAATATACGTCTAAGTCTCCAATAAATTTACGTATTTAAGCAAACGTCACTGTATATTATGCGTCAAACAAGACAAATAAACACGTTGCAGAGTCAGAGATAGTAGACTTGGCACACAGAAAGACAGATGATCTAGACAAGAACAAAACTATGATCGCAGAAATCGTGATATGTACTTGGGCCATGCAGCGGTCGCGACAGCACCATACAGGTAGAATAATAGAGGAATAATGCAGAAATCAGTACGAAAATGTCTAATTTAACTGCCTGCACAGCGGAAGCAATTATTCTGCACCCAAAATAAAAGGATGGTTTTGCTTCGTTTCGAAAATGAAGTAAAAGCAGGTAGCTAAAAAGGAAAGAAAAGGACAAACGAAAGCCACAGATGATGCGGCAAGTTACTACCCAATATCCGAGTGTGTTTTTGGCAAACGCCGCGTGGGCCGGGCTTTCAATGAGCAAGGTCGGTCAACATTGGTTATTGATGTCCTCGTAATTTTCGTATTCGCATGACAATTTTGATCATGATGCTAACTGCTAGAATAAACGGCTAAAATTTCTGCGGTTTTAAAAGCTAACAGTCCTACGTTTTCATAATTACGAGATTATGGACGTGAAGGAACAAAGCTTCTTATTTGCATTGAATGTTCCTGCTTCGCTATCTAAAGGACAAACTTCTCTCGGCGGGGAAGTTGAGCGAAGCGGTCAATGACTTCGGACACGTTGATGCCGACGTCTCTGTGGGTGTATAGAAGCACCAGTCTAAGCATGCGTTCCACAGACATTGTAGAGCGCAAGTAGTTTTTTAGTAAACTCTTGTTAAAAAATATTCTCTCTGCGCTGGCAGTGGTCACTGGAAGGGTGACTAGAATCGGGAACAGTTTGTACACATTTACATAGAACCTGCAATCGCAAAGGGAGAGGGCATCTATTCCGGTGCTAAAACCTAAACACACTCCTTCGATGTCGTTGGCATCCTTGTTTAGGTACCTTGCACAAACAGTAGGCTGTTCGATTCCAGTGATGTCCGTCGTTTCGTCAGGACGTATGGAGAAGCAGCCTGCTTTTGCAACTAGGCTTTCTTTGATAATTTCGCCCCAAATTTCTATAATTTGGTTTTGTGCATCTGTGCTTAAATACGAGGCATTACTGGGGCAACTTTCCAAATGGTTCTTCAGATATGTATCTCCACAATTAGCTCGTTTGCGAAGAAGCGCTCTGAAAATACCTGTATTTTCAGCGGGGCCTATGCTTAAATCCATAGGACCACTGTCCCTGTGGCCAACGAGAGCCAGACGTTGTAGCCCGCAAAAATAATTTCCTCAATAATAGGCCATTTCCTTTCTCCTGTTTTCTCAAATTTTACTTTGCCTGACCTGGTCCAGCTGATCGATCACATTGGGCACGCGTCCTGAAAATGTTTGGAGAAAATTATCAGCTGCTAGCTGACAGTCACGGTGATATTTAGTATTTTCGTGTGTGTGGGAGATTGCGAGCGCGTGCTTTCATTTCTGGAACGGCTTGGGCACGAGAGCTCCAGTGCACGCATGTTGGTCCAAGTTTATAACAGCATTAACCCCATAAAGTTCCAGAATTGAAAATCTTTTAAAGCACGCCTTTAGTGCACCTCAGTGCACCTTTCGCGTCAAAAGTTTATGAGAACGTTACAGCCATACAGTTTCGGAATTGCAATCCATGCACTCCATAGATTCCGTGGCCGCTGCGACATGCCGCAACGCGCCCGCCCCCTATCGAAAAGCCCTTGAAAGTTTGTGCTCGGATGGGGCTCCTTGCGTTACGTGACCCCATTTGCCCCGAAATCCACCCCAGGTGTCATGAATCCAGCCCGAGTTCGCAATGTTCGTGCCAAAATGTCTTTCGAGCGTGAAAAATACATTGTAGACAGAATGCAGAATGATTGAACATAGCTCGCCTACACGAACATGTCGCAGCCTATGACACTAGGACACCTGAACAATGGAACATTCCGCACTCAATAACGAATTATGGTCAACAAATGCTTCGACATACACTTCCGACTTTACTCAATAACCTCGCCTTACGAGAAATAGACCTTCTGTGCTTATGCAGCCTGCACAACTACTTTCAGTCAAACTAATCCTTGTTGTTGAATGAGTTTGTTCATATGCAATACTCTATGACTCCCCCCCCCCCCTTTATTTGCTTTAGTTTATGCTGCACTGAATATAGTGCTATGTTATGTTTTTTTCCCCTATTTTTCTTCTTGTTTTTGTAAATTGACACCTTCCCATCTGTTTACTCACATGTGAGCGCCCGAGGCCCTCTGTAGCCTTTGATGGGTTTTTGGGCTGGTCAAGTTGCCAGCGTGCAACATTTTATCCAGAACCCCACCATGTAATTCTTTTCATGGGAAATAAATAATAATAATAATAACAATAATAATAATAATAATAATAATAATAATAATAATAATTATTATTATTATTATTATTATTATTATTATTATTATTCCCAGTGTCGGTGGTAGTTTTGGCCGGCGGTGCATGCCGGCACGAAAAAATTTCGGGGGGGCCTGAAGCCCCACAGCCCCCCCCCCCCTGGCTACGCGCCTGATTCTGTCGATTCGGTATTCCCCGTACCATCGTAACAGATAATGGCACACAATTCACCAGCGAGGAGTTCGCGACATTCACGAAGCGGAATAATGTAACTCACGTGCGCACGCCTGTGTACCACCCGCAATCAAACGGGTTAGCGGAAAGGGCTGTTCGCACCATTAAAGACGGCCTCAGAAAGATGGGCAACGGCAGCATAGGGGATAACCTGGATCGTCTTCTTTTTAATTACAGACGGACTCCCCTCAGTTCTGGAAAATGCCCTTCTGAACTTCTCTTAGGCTACCGCATCCGTTCCCGCTTGGACGCATTATTCCCCCCCATTCATGCAGGATCTACAAAAACGGACGAGTGGACGGTGCCAGCGGATGTCGCCGTTCATGTCCGTAATTACGGGCAGGGAGATAAGTGGACTCCGGGAAGAACCGTATCCGTATCTGGCGCCCGAATGGTCACCATTGATACACCTGAGGGACCCGTACGGCGGCACGTTGATCAGGTGCGCTCGGCCCAGTCAAGCCCGAGGCAGTGTGAACCTATTCCCGAAAACAAGGAAGAGACAGAACCATCCACGAAGCAGGTAGTGTCCCCAGTACGACCACCTGTCCAGAGGCCGACGCAAGACACCCCACCTGCAGATGCTGGCGAAGTACCGCTACGTCGTTCAAAGCGACAGCGGAAACCACCACAGCGTCTCTACAATCTTAAGGGAAGAGAAATGTAGCAACGGAACCTATCTGGCTGCCATCGCCGCTTATCACGACAAAGCTAGTCACACGTGGGCACAAGCAGTGCTCACTTCCCCCTCTCCCCTCCTGGCTATAAAAGCCCGATTCTACGATGAATAAACGGTTCTTCTTATGCTTGCACGGGACTCGTCTCATTCGGGGATCGGAGCGCGCGCTGGGTGGAACTTTACGATGTAACACTACACTTTCACTAAAATGTATCCCGTCAACCACAAAAGCGCCTTCGCGGCCTGCTCGGTGCACTTCTCGGTTGATGTTAATGGCCGTAAAATTCATTGCTTTAGCTAGAGTCCAAATTTCCCTGTTTACTGCAAGAACTGCCCTTTCAATTTTATAACCCTGCCTTTCAACCTCTGGCACCTTGCACACCGCGATTTGTACTTCCTTTGAAACATTCCGCAGGTCAGTGACCCCTTTGGCTATTTGCTTTGTGATCCCTGCTCCTCATCCGTTCAGTACGTCAATCACTCCGCCCATTATCACCACTAGGTGTCTCTCCTCCATTGTGTCCCACATGCGTTCCTTGGCCTTCGCTATCACCTCTCTAATCGGCCTTCCCGGAAGCGCGCTAACCTGGACTCGTTCGTCTGCCCCTACCTTCTCTGCTATCGCCGGTTCTACTTTACGCATGTTGGAATCCCCAACAACGACAACTCGACGCTTTCCTTCCCCCTCACCGCCGAAAGCTGCCCCCGAAGTCACAATGCCCTCCCCTCCTTTCTTATCCTTCCCTTGGCTTTGTTTTCTTCCCCGGCCGCGTCAGTGGTATCCCCTTCGTGACTATCACTGATGTTTCCGCCACTGCTTCCCGGCGTGGCGGGTTCGGCTGTCTCTGCACTCGCATCGGAGCCAGCTCCGTTCGCGGTGCTCACCTCGATGCGTTCATCATAGCTTTGCAGAATGGCGGCGCTCAGCTGGATTTCTGCGTTAGCTAGCTTCTCTTCTGCCTCCTTCATCTGCTTCTGCTCGATTTTAAGTTCCTTTTCTAGCTTTCCAACCCGATTGATTGGAGCCGCGGTTGATTTTTCGCCCTCTGTGGCCATTTGGTGAACTCGCGAGTTTCCGGGGCCTGGCGGAGCCTCTGCGCCACCATCGAGGACCGCTCCAAGGGCCCCCTGGCCTGGCGCCTCCTAAAGTCCCTGACCAGCAGGAAGGTAAACCGCCACCCCAACCTCGCGGTGGCTATCTCGCTGGGCATCAGTAAGGCGGCACTGGCGGAGTTGCTAGCTGACCACTTTGCCCCCTCGGCCGCCCTCGCTGCTGCCACCCTGCCGGTCGGACTTTCTCCTGCCAACCCGCCTACCTGCCTGCTGGAGCTGCATCCTGAGCGGGCGACCAGCCAGATGGCGGCCATCTGCCAGGACCCATTGACGCTCCACGAGCTGCAGGCGGCCCTGAGGATGGGTAAGCGTCGGAGTGCACCAGGAGCAGACGGAGTGACACTCCAGATGCTCCGCAACCTGGCCACCAGTGTGCAACGACGCCTGCTCGACTGTTACAACAACATCTGGCGGGCAGGACAGGTGCCGGAGGCCTGGCGCACAGCCATCGTGGCCCCCATTCTGTTGTAGCCGGTGCATTTCTTCGAAACGTGTGAAGCGAGGTAATACAGCATTACTTCTGCGCAAATTTATTTTTAAGCACTGTAATGGGTTCTCTGTATTTACAAGGCAACTTTTCATATCAATAATCACTTTTGTTGTTTTACTTGTACTTAGAAACACTTTGAAGAGGACCAGTACCAGGGAAATCGACAGGATGGGCGCCGTCTGTTAAAGTCAACAGCCCTACATCATCATGGACTATATTTTAGAAGTAAAAAACATTGCTAATCCGTATTTGACTGTCCTAGTTTCAATTACGGTTTTTGTACGCGATATGTATGCAGTGTTGTTTATTTTTTCAATGTAGTTATCAGTGTTTTAATGGTTATTTATAAAATGTTCTGTACTCGCCATCGATGTGTTTGGCTGATGCGACGTATTCGATGGTAGCTGATGTGTTCTGGCTGGATATCTTGATTAATATTACCCGCGGTTGCGTTTTCTTGTTTGCATTCTTGTTTTCGATTTATATTGTGTGTAATAAGGTTGATGTACTCACTTGAACCCCCCCCATGTAATGAATAAATTTAAAAAAACTCACTATGCCGAATTGTGTGTCGAGCCTACCTTGCGAATTTTTTTGATCTCGTCTTTCAAGATAACCTTCAGGCGCCACACAGTACATATAATTTTTCATGTACGTATCTCTTTCATGATTGATTGTACTAGACAATATCAGTAAATGTATTTTGTGCATCGTTTGGTTTCTTGTGTGTACTACGCAAGATTGACACAGACAAGTTACGTTACATGTTTCTCTACAGCACTAACTAAACCTTATTTTCACATCGCAGTTATTTTTACACCAGCTTAATACTGTCATCACACAGTTTTGTGGGCAAAAAAAAGGAAAATTGTGCGTAGATATCGTCAAATAATTGCAACGAACGCGAAGAGCACGCGCAACGCAAGGGAAACTAACCGCCGTGCGCGAGTAGCTGGCTACGGTAAAGGAGGCGTGACGTGTAAACCAAAATACAACAGCGAAAAAGAAAAACTTCCACACACAGGGGGTCGCAAACCTTATATACCAAGCATCGAAGCGCAAAAAAATAGTGCATATTTCAAACATACACACGGCATCTTAAGTGTAAATTGAATTAGGCAACTTGGGGCATGTTCCCGGCGCCATACATTTACGTCTTGGACCTTCAACGAGTTAACGGCTATTGGTTATAAAGATGTGCAGATGCGATACCCATAAAAAAATCATCATCAAGGCAAATCACTTGGAAGTGCGCCGCGCGTTACACTTTATGAACGCAAGCGTAGCTGAGTCTCAGCTCGTGTGACTCAATATGGCGGCGCCAGCGGGGTTGTCTCCACCCTGGACGGCGGCGCTGGGCATCGAGGCACCCATTCCTCCATGTGAAGACCCGTGCCAGCGCGTGCGCTCCTGTCGCTGCCATTCGTTTGCTGCAGTCTGCACACGAGGACGCGAATCGACTTGATTTTGATTGTTTTTGTAAAGTGCAACGTTCGTCGACTTGTCTCTGCAACGTCCTCGGACATCATTTGTGCTCGTTCTACGGTGCGCTAAGAAACTATGCCTAGTCGCCGGCGCAATTACTGTTTTGCACCAGGGTGCCGGACAGGCTCGCCGAAGGCGTCTCGTTTCAGCGTCCCACAAGACGAAGAAAGGAGACAACAGTGGGAAAGGAACTTACACTGTGAAGAAAAGAAGCTTGACCAAACATGTGCCGTGTGCGAATGGCACTTTGAACCGCGTTACATAATCAGGGACTTCGTTCACGTCGTTCACGGCAAAGAGGTTTTTTTTTTCATTTCGCTGTACTGCCTATTCTTGATGATGATGTGTGGTGTTTTATGGCGCAAGGGCCAGTTATCTGCATATTCTTAAGCATGCTCTTAAAGTGATCTAGTGTATACTCTGTGAGGAAAAAAAAGTTTTTTTGTAAATATTGTTATTGTTGTAAACAGAAATATTTCCTGCATGCACTAACAGGGAGCTTTGTAATATTTTTGGAATCTGTGCAGTTCTTCGAGTATTCTTCGGTTGGGCTCCTTTTCGCCTATTTTTCACTGCTGCAACAATATTTTACATCGTTTTTGTTAAAGCCAGGGCCGACGATTCTGGTGAACTCGATGACGCGGCGATCCAGCCGGAGTTCGGCAGGGAACGAAACCGGTCCACCAGCTGCTGCCCGTGCGGCGATCGGTACTAGAGCACTGCACGGGCCTGATTTTTCGGCCCGAGCCCGGCCCGGGCCCGCTTTACGAGGCCCGAGCCCAGCCCGGGCCCGTAATACAAAGACCGAGCCCGGCCCGGGCGTACATGACCGAGACCAGCCCGGGCCTGGCCCGGGCCCGTGGTTCCAAGCCCGGGCCCGACCCGGGCCCGGGCGTTCATTACTAAGCTTAGCCAGGGCCCGCGTGTGCATGACCAGGCCCGGCCTGTAAGAAAAAAATTCTTTTTTTTAACTTACAGATTGTACCGTATCTGTCAGCCTCACCTTCTCGAGGTTTAATCAGCTGCAGTATATACGGAATAAAAGGCTGAAATCTTTGTTTCTCCCACGGGAACATCAGTAATCCGGCCCATTGCCTGTGCTACTATTTTTCTGGTGGTGCGCATGCACTTACCTTGATTTGTACGATATCGTTCTATGATGTCATTTAGCATGCAAATATACAGGGTGTTTCATTTTAGCTGAACCAAATTTTTTAAGATTGCCTGTGGCAGATAGCACAGTTATAATCCTTGATCTAAACTACTCGATGAGGCGGCCATTACTTTCACGAGAAATCAAAGCGCTTAATTGAAGAATTACCATAATTACGCTAATTAACGTTTTAATTAATTAATTTATGCCACATCTTTCAATCTACGAATTATAGCCACCGAGTTCGCAAGGCGATACGTATCCACTTGGAACGAATTCTCAGGACTGAACCAGTTTCGAGATATTAATTTTCAAAGTGTCCGACGAAATGCATGGGCGTTCCAGTTAACTTTCTGAGGAAAACGCTGTTTTACGCATTGAAGCACAAAAGTAACTGGCCTTAGCGCTAAAATAATGCCATATATCGACACTGGTAATAGTGCGATCGCAAAAGCGGTAACATGGAAATGGTTTGAGGAATGGTTCTTTGTATAATTTAGTTTTCCTTACGCGGAAACAATGTTTGTTTTTGCGGAGAAGGGAAAAAAATTAGCGTAGCTTGCACTGGCAGCGCAATGCTAAAGAGACAGCGGAGATGATGGGCACCTAGCTAGTCCTGGCTTTTGGGCTAGGCTAAGCACTACCATATGGGGCAGAAACAAAGAAGCTCGAGAACAAGTTAAGGAGCACACAAAGAGCGACGGAACGAAAAATCTTAGGAGTAACGTTAAGAGACAGGAAGAGAGCGGTGTGGATCAGAGAACAAACGGGGATAGACGATATTCTAGTTGACATTAAACGGAAGAAATGGAGCTGGGCAGGCCATGTAATGCGTAGGATGGATAACCGGTGGACCATTAGGGTTACAGAATGGATACCAAGAGAAGGGAAGCGCAGTCGAGGACGGCAGAAAACCAGGTGGGATGATGAAGTTAGGAAATTCGTAGGCGCAAGTTGGAAAACGCTAGCGCAAGACAGGGGTAATTGTAGATTACCCCTGTCTAGAACCATTTCCATTTACCATTTCTAGAAAACAAGTAGGTAGAAGTATAAAAGCCATTTCTTCTTCCACTTCCATAGCAGACAATAGTTAGGCAGATTCTTCGTTGGCGCTCCATAATTCTCCTGTGTACGGTATGTTGCAGAAGTCGCGGGCTGCTTTTCTCGTCGCGACGATAGAATGGGAGCGTAGGTCTCCTGTAGGACTCGCAGGCATTGGCGAGCCCCAACACAAGGGCCAGCCCGGGTTTTAGCTGTGGTGTTCCCGTTGCCCCTTTGGTGTCCTGGAGGCGCCGACAATACGAAATGATGAAATGTTATTACAACTTGTAAATAATAGCTATTAAAGAAATATCACGCCTAGGCACCAACCTGTGACTCAGCGCTACCGCGCCCGTGTGCCGAGAATTACGGAACGCCAACGAGGAATTTACCGAAGGTCGTAGATGACACGCGAAGTTGCGTAAAATGATCAATTTTGATGACGGTACGTGGGTTAAAGAATGAACATACCGCTCGAAATAATGCGATAATGAGCGCCACCACGCCGACAAACGTACGCAGACTAGATGGATCTGGACGAAAACGGCAGCGGCGGCCCCGGCGGCAGCAAAACAAATGTGAACAACTTGGACAGGCGCGGAAAAAAAATTTTCCGCCCGCTTTGGCCTTTCCGCCCGCTTGCCGCTTCCCAAGTGTGAACGTAGGCTTAGTCTGCGCGAGAAACGTCTCTTGTTTGCGATTGCGCCCCTACGGAAGGCTGGTAATTACTGTTGTGTTGTTGAATCCCAAACCAGCAATTACGGAAGGCTGGTAGTTGCTGTTTTATTGTGGAATCCCAAACCAGCAATGTACACACGAAGGGGATGATGACAGCAGTGAAATTCCATCGACTCGCAATAGAATGCACGAAACAGACAGCCGACAAGCATGAATTACTGCTGAGCGCAGTACAGCGTAAGTAAACTCTTGTTGCAGGCGCTGACAGTTCTCGTCGGAGTTCACGCGTCCTGATAAATTGATTATGTGCACTATGCACTGAACAATGCCGGAGTTCATTCCTGCATCACTAGTACACCAATCAGTCGAGATTCTGTGAGGTACAAGGCCGCTTCCTGTTTGCACCGGCGTAAGTGAAGCAGAAATGAGTTGCACGCACTACTTAAAATGCGTACACATGCCATATCTATGCTGTGCGGTGAAATATTCTGTACAATTCTGAATCTGTTGACGTAAATGCAAATGACGGCTGCACGCTTGCACACAGCGGAAGACACACTGGCGGCCCATGCATTTGCCGCAAGAAATGGAACCCTCTCGTATGAGGGAGCAGGGCGACGAAAGCCTCGAAAAAAAAATCCTTGCGCGTTTTTGCGCGTATTTAAGTTTTCTAGCGCAAAGACGCAGCGAACAAGCTATTGCTATGGGAGTAGGTATTAGAGCACTGCACGGGCCGATTTTTGCGGCCCGGGCCCGGCCCGTGCCCGTTTTCACATTGGGGCCCGAGCCCGATCAATACTTTTATGGCGAGACCCGGGCCCGGCCCGGGCCCGGAAATAATCTACGTTACCCGCCCGGCCCGGCCCGCCACCCCTTTACCTTAAGCCCGAGCCCGGCCCGAGCCCGACTCGAAACCGGCCCGAACCCGGCCCGAGACCGAAAAATACATGTTTTTCAGAGTTGAGAAGCCCGAGAATAACTCGCAGAAAACCCGAGCCCGGCCCGGGCCCGCGTCAAAAAACCCGAGCCCGGCCCGGGCCAGGGTCAAAAAGCACATGCCGTGCCCGAGCCCGGCCCGAGCCCGTGAAAAAATAACTCTACCCGGCCCGGCCCGGCCCACGGGCCGGGCCGGGCCCAGGCTTTCGGGTAAGCCCGAGCCCGTGCAGTGCTCTAGTAGGTATAGCCTGGTCACACGTGCATTTTCACGCGTATAGCCGTCCTTGACTTGTGAAACGCACTTCGCCCAGACGAGGACGACGCCGCTTAACTTAAATTAACAATTAATGATGTCTTCTCCGATCGCACGGGTCGTCTCAATGATGCGTTTTCGAAGACTGGTCCATTCAGTGGCGCGATGAGAGACCGTTGCTCCAAACGCCCACTGTACCTGTCGTACTTACTGTATTTACTAAACTTACTTTACTTTTTACTTCATTTCTTCACAAGCACACGCGAGGGGGGGGGGCGGTCCCATGTCTGTGATATATATGCATAGAGTCTGCTTAAACTACCGATATTTATTATCGATCACGTGACCTAGAGGGAGGCGGAAGCTTGCCCCCCCCCCCCCCCCCCCGAAACAAATTTCTGGCTACGCCTCTGCCGCGCACAGTGCGTCAATCTCCGCCAGGGTGCCTGCCGAGGGGAAGTAGCGCCGGGGGGCCATGAGCTCGCGCCGGGGGTGAGGCTGCAGGATTCCGCCGGTGGGCCGCGTTGCGGGAGGCGGGCAGAAAGTGGCGGCGAGCAGCTCTGCGAGCTGCGCGTTGCTGATGCCGCGCGCCACCGCGATGGAAAGTGCGGGGCAGCGCGGGACACGGGGACGCAGTACGGCGCTTAGGATGCGCCACGGGCGCGAGCGAGCAGTCGCATTGAGCACAGGCTGGACCAGCTCGCACGGCGGCGCTGCCGCGCATGGAGCCAACAGACCGCGTCCAACCGGTTGTACAGTCCAGTGCTCCTGCCTGTCGGTGCGCATCGCCACACGCTGCGCCCTGCGTCGCACAGCTCGCAGGTTTAGCTGTTTGATGTCCGGCACTGGTGTTCCGGCCGGCACCACACAGCGGGTCGTGGCCACACGCACGCACTCAACGATGTGCCCGAAGAGGCCGCCCTCCGAGACTGGCACCACAGTACACAGTTCCCGGAAACGCGGCCAGTTCACAACACTATAGGTTCGCGTGGGCAGATGGGCGGCGGCGTGAGGGACGAGGAAAATCGGAAAGTGGTACGATCCCCGCGTCGGGGCTGCGTCGCCAGATGTAGTGGCAACGCTCCGACACCAGCGTGAGGTCGATAGCTGTCCCCGCAAAACCTCGGCGCACGAAGGTGGGCCCGCCCGTGTTTGCCACAAGCAGACCTGCTCGCAGTGCACTGTCCAGCAGTTTTCGGCCGCTCGCGTCGATGCGGGCGCAGCCCCACGCAGTGTGGTGTGTATTAAAATCACCGCAGACGACGAGGTCCCCCCCAACACGGCCGCACAAGTGCACAATGAACTCGGGGTCCCATCGCTGACTGGGACGAACGTACACACTGGCGACGCATGTGTCGGTGGCCCCGACGCGCACGGCCACCGCCACGCACTCCACATTGGCGCACGTCACGTCGTCCACTCGCACCACGACCTGGGCGAGGTCAGCGCGAACGTAAAGCGATGCGTGCGACCGTCCAGCCGGGTGGGAAGGATCAGCCAGTCGACACACGGACTGGCCGTGCATGACGTCTGCTGGCAGCTGGTGGCGCTATGGTACGCCACAAAGCCCGACAGGGTTAGCTCTCCCGCGCGCACGTACGTTTATTTCAGAGCAAGTACGTCGCATTCGTCGAGGAGAGCCCCATCCGCGAGCTCAGGATGACGGCGGCGCATCGAACGCACGTTCCACTGAACGATGCGCGGCCGTTGTTCCCTGGGCGTACTAGCCATGCTGAACCAGGGCGTCATGCATTGCCAGTGCCGCCACACACAAGTGACGCGCCGGTGAGTCGGCGGGGACCAACTCGAGGAGGCAGCGAAGTGCCGAGGCGAGGGCCGTCACCACGAGCTCGCTTGTAACGGGTGTCGTAGCTCCGGGGGGCTGCGCCGGGTTGTTGTCGGTGGCGGGCGGTTCGCCCACGCCGCCGCTGAGGGCCGCAGAATAGGAGAGCCCCGGCTGCAGGCGTGACGAAGGTGGCCGCCGCTTCGAGGCCCGCTGGTCAGCGGGATGTTGCTTGGAGGATGTTGCTGTAACGCCGCTGCCCCGCGCGAGCTCCAGTGCTTGTTTGCGCGTGATGCGCGGCTTGGAGTTGGCGAGAGCGGCAGCAACCCTCCTTTCTAGCTGCCACTTGGGACAGCGCGGCTCCGTTGTGGCGTGCGGGCCCCCGCAGTGGAGACAGCGATGTCTCTCCACAGTGCAGGGGATCGTTGGGTGCAGGCCGGCGCACTGCAAGCAGCGGGGGTCGTGCGAGCACGTCACAGTCGCGTGGCCACGGCGCGCCGCCGGCGAATCGCAGCGTCACGACGTCGCCGTTCCTTGTGACCGCCACCACCGGTCTGTACAGTACAGTGTACTCCCGGCCGGGGAGGTCGTCGTCAGCGGCTCGGGGTTCAAGAGGGGCCACGAAAGGGACGAAGCGTGGCCGCTTCTCCCCTCTTGGTCCCGTCGTGTGGTCGCTCTGTGCTCCGTTACCGGCCGAGGGCCCAGAAGGCTCCGTTTGCCGCGTCCCGGCTTCGTAGTAAGTGGTTCGTAAGGAAAGGGAAATGTTGACGCTATCTTCTACAGCCCTTGAGGGAGCACGGCTCAGCGCCAACAGGGGGGGGGGGGTAAGTGGGAGAGAAAAGGGGATAGGGTGAAGTCACCATGGCTGGGCGTGGCAAACCGGCAGGCTGTGGCGGCACGTATCAGGCCGAGATGGAAGGCCTTGGTGTGCAGCTTTAAACCGCAGGGGTGTTGTTCCGGGCCTCTCAGGCCGGGAATGGGTTGGGAGGCCGCGAGGCCTTCCGTCTTGCAGAAAACTTGACTTAGATGCTCGCGGAGAGCCCTGACGAGTCAAGGTACTCCACAACGCCTCGAAGTGCTGGAAGGTGGTGTTGGCTGGGGAAGAGATCTTCCTCTTTGCTAGAAGGGAGGCCCAGGCGGCAGACCTCCTGCAGGAGTGGGCCCCACTGCTGGAGGTAACCACCGGTGGGGGCACCCACTGCCGTTGGGAAGCACCCACGGCTGGAGGTAACCACCGGTGGGGGCACCCACTGCCGGTGGGAAGCACCCACTGCTGGAGGTAACCACCGATGGGGGCACCCTTTACCACGCTCGCAAATGAGTGCGCCTGGAGAGAGGTGTGGTGGAGGAGGCCATGATGATTGCGACCCGGCGTTCCTGCTGCCACATGGGGCAGGCGGGGTGTCTGCAGCGAGGCCCGCCGCAGTTAACGCAGCGGAATGTCTGGCACGGGGAGCCTGGAGTGTGGCTCTTGCCCCAGCTGATGCAGCCCGTCGGCCACCTGCAGTACTCCAGCACGTGTCCGAAACAGCCGCACTGCAGCGGGCGGGGCCTGGCCGGCCTCACCCTGAACGAGAGCTTGAAAAGGCTCACGTGTTCAGGGGTGACCGGCCCCGTGAAGCAGAGCGGCACGGTGTTGCCCTGCCTGGCTGCAGACACCATCGGAACGCTGGATTGGATGGCCCTTAGGAGGTCCTCGTCTGTGGGCACCCCATCCACACCATGCAAGAAGCCGGTGCTTCTTCCGCGCTCAGCAGGCCGCCGGGCAGTCACCGCAAGGCCGTGGAGCTCGGTGACGGCCATCAGCTCCTCCAGGCACGCCAGGGTGGTGGTGTCGGCGGCCACGATGTTGCGCTTGTGGTTCACCCTCACTACCGCAACACCGGGACGCGCCGAAAGTGTCGCTGCGAGCTCGAGGCGCGGCGCACCACGAAAGGCTCCACCGGGCACCGAGGGGCGAAAGAGCACCGTGCCGACGACCTGGGGGTTTACCGGCAGGGTGGCAATTTCCAAGGCCCTCGTGCACCGGCGTTCCGCCCTCCAACGGACCAGTTCGAAGCCGTCCGAGGGGCCTCTGGGGGTCACGTGCTGTGCTGTCTCGGTGTGGGCGACCGTGGTTACTGGTCCGAGGCGTGGGGGGGCAGCAGCCCGAGCGGAAGAAGTCTCGGGAGAGCCGGCGGTTTTCTTCCCGCTCGGCTTCTTTTTCCGCTCGTTCTGCTGCGGTGGTGTGTGGCGGCGAGTGCCCTTCAGAAACTACGCGGCAGGATGGGCGTGGCGGTCGTGCGTAAGCGCCATCGGCACCGAATCGGTCGCGGCTGCCGAAGCAGACAACGCAGCCGGCGTGTAGCGTGCCTCGATGCCAGCGCCGCTGTTCAGGGTGGAGACAACCCCGCAGGCGCCGCCATATTGAGTCACACGAGCTCAGACTCAGCTACGCTTGCGTTCATAACTAGTGTTACTCGCGGCGCACTTCCAAGTGCTTTGCTTTGATGAGGATTTTTTTATCGGTATCGCATCTGGACATCTTTATAACCAATAGCCATTAACTTGTCGAAGGTCGAAGACGTAAATGTATGGCGCCGGGAACATGCCTCAAGTTGCCTAATTCAATCACATTTAATATGCCGTGTGTATGTTTGAAATACGCACTATTTTTTGCGCTTCGATGCTTGGTACATAAGGTTTGCGACCCCCTGTGTGAGGAACTTTTTCTTTTTCGCTGTTGTATTTTGGTTTACACGTCACGCCTCCTTTACCGTAGCCAGCCACTCGCGCACGGCGGTTAGATTCCCTTGCGTTGCGCGTGCTCTTCGCGTTCTTTGCAATTATTCGACGATATATACGCGCAGTTTTGCTTTTTTTTGCCCACAATACTGTGTGCTGACAGGATTACGCTAGTGTAAAATAACTGCGATGTGAAAATAATGTTTACTTAGTGCTGTAGATAAAAATGTAACGTAACTTGTCTGTGTCAATTTTGCGTAGTACACACAAGAAACCAAACGATGCACAATATACATTTACTTAGTACTGTCTAGTACAGTCAATCATGAAAGACATATGTACATGAAAAACTATATGTACTGTGTGGCGCCTGAAGGTTATGTTGAAAGACAAGATAAAAAAATTCGCAAGGTAGGCTCGACACACAATTCGGGATAGGGAGAGTTTTTTTATTTATTCATTACATGGGGGGGGTAGTTCAAGTGAATACATCAACCTTATTACACACACTATAAATCGAAAACAAGAATACAAACAAGAAAACGCAATCGCGGGTAATATTAATCAAGATATCCAGCCAGAATACATCAGCTACCATCGAATACGTCGCATCAGCCAAACACATCAACGGCGAGTACGGAACATTTTATAAATAGCCATTAGAACACTGATAACTACATTGAAAAAATAAACAACACTGCATACATATCGCGTACAAAAGCCGAAAATGAAACTAAGACAGTCAAATACAGATTAGCAATGTTTTTCACTTCGAAAATATAGTCCATGATGATGTAGGGCTGTTGACTTTAACAGACGGTGATCATCCTGTCGATTTCCCTCGTACTGGTCCTCTTCAAAGTGTTTCTAAGTACAAGTAAAACAACAAAAGTGATTATTGATATGAAAAGTTACCTTGTAAATACAGGGAACCCATTACAGTGCTTAAAAATAAATTTTCGCAGAAGTAATGCTGTATTACCTCGCTTCACACGTTTCGAAGAAATGCACAGGCTACAACAGACACCATGCCAGAAAGCGCAGAAACATTTTGGTCCCATGATGCCCCTTAACTCTACTACACCTGGGCATACCGTGCACAGGCATTTAAAGACCATCACAGTACCCATTACGATCGGGAATGAGCACGAATCACCATCTGCTTACGAGCACCACGCTACAAATATATTCGTCTAAAAAATCAGCTATATAACGTAACAACCTGAGATCCGCAAGATATCTGCTGAGAAATCAGAGAAAATCACAATGCTTGGCTTGCCACGTATACAACAGCCGCTCTCCCCAGAAGAAGCACTGCGTTCTTTAGTGCCAAATAACCAGTAGCGAAAAAGAAACTGAGGAAAAAGAAAGATACAAGAGACACGATGTGTGCTTCCCGTGAAAAAGTAAAATAGGTGGTTTACATGACGATTTGTAGCTAATGTAAGACTATTTCGAGGCGAAGCATTTTCGTCAGTCCTTAAAATAAGGGTACTACTCGCATAGACTGCGCCGATCAAAACGGCAAAATCCTATGCGACGCGCGCTCGCAAACCATAGGCTACTCGGACAGCATCGGTGCAGTGCTTAGTTCGTAAGCGAACGTAAGTACGTGAGCGAAGATCAGAGAATACTTTCTTATTTAAATGAAAAACACAGTGCGATAGTCTAAACTTTCCTGACACTTACCTCGCAAATGTAGGAGCTATCCGTTACCTTCCAGTGATACCGCTTTACTTGGGCTTCCCATTTCTTCCTTCGCTCTGGGTCCCGGGGGAAGCGTAAACAACGAAGCCCTTTACGCGTCGATCCGGTGCACTTGGGAACACAACAGCCCGTCATGTCGACTCGATGCACTTGACAAGCTTGTCATTCATGCGGCTGAACACTGTCCAGCAAGTAGAAGCGTCAGCGAAGCATCCGCGCGCACTGTGT
The DNA here is from genome assembly GCF_013339745.2 of Dermacentor silvarum. Taxonomy (NCBI): domain Eukaryota; kingdom Metazoa; phylum Arthropoda; class Arachnida; order Ixodida; family Ixodidae; genus Dermacentor; species Dermacentor silvarum. Next base: position 166,965,674 of record NC_051160.1, read on the forward strand.
CTCGAACTAAGCACCGGCACCAAGGTGCCTCGATGCCAGCGCCGCCGTTCAGGGTGGTGCCATCCTTTGACCGCCCCCGCGCCGCCGCTTTCACGCTGCGACGCCATCTTGAGTCACAGCGAGCGGTTGCGAGTGCTTGGTGCCGGTGCTTAGTTCGAGACACAGTGCGCGCGGATGCTTCGCTGACGCTTCTACTTGCTGGACAGTGTTCAGCCGCATGAATGACAAGCTTGTCAAGTGCATCGAGTCGACATGACGGGCTGTTGTGTTCCCAAGTGCACCGGATCGACGCGTAAATGGCTTCGTTGTTTACGCTTCCCCCGGGACCCAGAGCGAAGGAAGAGATGGGAAGCCCAAGTAAAGCGGTATCACTGGAAGGCAACGGATAGCTCCTACATTTGCGAGGTAAGTGACAAGAAAGTTTAGACTATCGCATCGTGTTTTTCATAAATAAGAAAGTATTCTCTGATCCTCGCTCACGAACTAAGCACTGCACCGATGCTGAGTAGCCTATGGTTTGCGAGCGCGCGTAGCATAGGCTTTTGCCGTTTTGATAGGCGCAGTCTATGCGAGTAGTACCCTTATTTTAAGAACTGACGAAAATGCTTCGCCGCGAAATAGCCTTACATTAGCTACAAATCGTCATGTAAACCAACTATTTTACTTTTTCACGGGAAGCACACATCGTGTGTCGACTTGTTTCTTTTTTTTTCCCCTCAGTTTCTTTTTTCGCTAGTGGTTATTTGGGACTAAAGAACGCAGTGCTTCTTCTGGGGAGAGCGGCTGTTGTGTACGTGGCAAGCGAAGCATTGTGATTTTCTCTGTTCTCAGTAGATATCTTGCGGATCTCAGGTTGTTACGTTATATAGCTGATTTTTTAGACGAATATATTTGTAGCGTGGTGCTCGTAAGCCGATGGTCATTCGTGCTCATTCCCGATCGTAGTGGGTACTGTGACGGCTCTTTAAATGCCTGTGCACGGTATGCCCAGGTGTAGTAGAGTTAAGGGGCATCATGGGACCAAAATGTTTCGGTGCTTTCTGGCACGGTGTCTGTTGTAGCCTGTGCATTTCTTCGAAACGTGTGAAGCGAGGTAATACAGCATTACTTCTGCGAAAATTTATTTTTATGCACTGTAATGGGTTCTCTGTATTTACAAGGCAACTTTTCATATGAATAATCACTTTTGTTGTTTTACTTGTACTTAGAAACACTTTGAAGAGGACCAGTACGAGGGAAATCGACAGGATGGGCGCCGTCTGTTAAAGTCAACAGCCCTACATCATCATGGACTATATTTTCGAAGTGAAAAACATTGCTAATCTGTATTTGACTGTCTTAGTTTCATTTACGGTTTTTGTACGCGATATGTATGCAGTGTTGTTTATTTTTTCAATATAGTTATCAGTGTTTTAATGGTAGTTATAAAATGTTCTGTACTCGCCATCGATGTGTTTGGCTGATGCGACGTATTCGATGGTAGCTGATGTGTTCTGGCTGGATATCTTGATTAATATTACCCGCGGTTGCGTTTTCTTGTTTGCATTCTTGTTTTCGATTTATATTGTGTGTAATAAGGTTGATGTACTCACTTGAACCCCCCCCATGTAATGAATAAATTAAAAAAAACTCTCACTATGCCGAATTGTGTGTCGAGCCTACCTTGCGAATTTTTTTTATCTCGTCTTTCAAGATAACCTTCAGGCGCCACACAGTACATATAATTTTTCATGTACGTATCTCTTTCATGATTGATTGTACTAGACAATATCAGTAAATGTATTTTGTGCATCGTTTGGTTTCTTGTGTGTACTACGCAAGATTGACACAGACAAGTTACGTTACATGTTTCTCTACAGCACTAACTAAACCTTATTTTCACATCGCAGTTATTTTTACACCAGCTTAATCCTGTCAGCACACAGTTCTGTGGGCAAAAAAAAAGCAAAATTCCGCGTAGATATCGTCAAATAATTGCAACGAACGCGAAGAGCACGCGCAACGCAAGGGAAACTAACCGCCGTGCACGAGTGGCTGGCTACGGTAAAGGAGGCGTGACGTGTAAACCAAAATACAACAGCGAAAAAGAAAAACTTCCACACACAGGGGGTCGCAAACCTTATATACCAAGTATCGAGGCGCAAAAAAATTGTTCGTATTTCAGACATACACACGGCATCTTAAATGTAAATTGAATTAAGCAACTTGGGGCATGTTCCCGGCGCCATACATATACGTCTTGGACCTTCGACGAGTTAACGGCTATTGGTTATAAAGATGTGCAGATGCGATACCGATAAAAAAATCCTCATCAAGGCAAATCACTTGGAAGTGCGCCGCGCGTGACACTTTATGAACGCGAGCGTAGCTGAGTCTGAGCTCGTGTGACTCAATATGGCGGCGCCAGCGGGGTTGTCACCACCCTAGACGGCGGCGCTGGGCATCGAGGCACCCTAGGCACCCCACCGATGATGATGATGATGATTTATTGGCATCCCCTTTGAAACGCGGTGGCGACAAATAGTCACCTAGCCTGCTTGATTTAATCAGGTATACTACTCATGTTCTTTATCTAGCATTTGTGTATACCTCTCATTATCTTTCTTTTTCAAAAATTTAGCTTGTACCGCTGCCTATGATTTTAAGAGATCAGGTCGTATCCATCTTTTCCCTGCTTTTTTTCCACCAGTACTCTAATCGACTCTTGCTGATCTGTACGGCTGATCTGTATATGTTTCCTTCCACTTTAAACCCAAGCGCTTCTGGGAGTTGCACGTTACCTACGGTTCTCGCTGGGTGGATCCCGTCGCATTCCATTAGGATGTGCTGAGTGGTCTCTGGATCTTTACTGCAGCATACACATGTCTCATCTAGTTCCGAATATTTGTTCCGATATGTTTTCGTCCTTAGGCAACCGGCTCGAGCCTCAAATAGCAAGGCACTGCCGTTTGTGTTATCGTACAGATTTTCCCTTCTAATTTCTTTCTTCTCATTCTTGTAAATCTCCATTGTCCTTTTCGTTTCCATTCTTTGCATCCAATTCACGGTCTCTATTTCTCTCACTTTCTTTCTGATGACCCCTGGTTGTCTATTTACAGTTTCGATTATCCTGTACTTGGTTGCCAACTTCCTTGACCTCTTCCTCCATTCTGTGTCCACGCTTTTCATGTAGAGATAGCCTATATTTATGTCCACTGCAGGACGAAGGCCTCTCCCTGCGATCTCCAATTACCCCTGTCTTGCGCTAGCGTATTCCAACTTGCGCCTGCGAATTTCCTAACCTCATCATCCCACCTGACTTTCTGCCGTCCTCGACTGCGCTTCCCTTCTCTTGGTATCCATTCTGTAACCCTAATGGTCCACCGGTTATCCATCCTACGTATTACATGGCCTGCCCAGCTCCATTTCTTCCGCTTAATGTCAACTAGAATATCGTCTACCCCCGTTTGTTCTCTGATCCACACCGCTCTGTTCCTGTCTCTTAACGTTACTCCTAAGATTTTTCGTTCCATTGCTCTTTGTGCGGTCCTTAACTTGTTCTCGAGCTTCTTTGTTAACCTCCAAGTTTCTGCCCCGTATGTTAGCACCGGTAGAATGCAATGATTGTACACTTTTCTTTTCAACGACAGTGGTAAGCTCCCAGTCAGGATTTGGCAATGCCTGCCGTATGCACTCCAACCCAATTTTATTCTTCTGTAAATTTCTTTCTCATGATCAGGGTCCCCTGTGAGTAATTGACCTAGATAAACATATTCCTTGACAGATTCTAGAGGCTGACGGGCGATCCTGAATTCTTGTTCCCTTGCCTTTAGCCGCCCATTTATGCACTTTAGCCGCCCATTTATTTTCATCCATGTTCCTGAGCCTTTCTTCAAAACTAATTTTGCTTTGTGCTTCTCTGACTTCAAAAGAGGCCCAACCCATGTCTCCATGCACTGCCTCATTTGTCGTATTACCGTGTGCTCCCAAAGCCAACCGGCCTACTGATCTTTGGTTAACTTCCAAACCCGCCAATATATCCGATTTTAAGCATATAATGGCCCCAGGGATCGGCGCGCCCTCCCTGGGGGATGGTGCGAAGGAGGGAGCCGACGGTTCGCCGGGCGTCCGAGGGGCGGCGCCCGCGCTCGAGGGGAGCTCTTTGTTGTTTGAAGCCAGGGCGGGAGTATTGCGGACTAAGATGTACCGAGTCAAGTACCAAGGTATAGACACGTGCTGTGCGTGTGGAGAAGAGGAAACGGCTGAACACCTCATACTTTTCTGTAAAGGGCTTAACCTTACAGTGCAAAGCAACAGGGCTGATTTGGGATTTAGGGACAGTGAAGGCAAAATAGACTTGAAGCGGGTAGAAATAACCAAACAGAGGTTATCTGATTGGTGGATAAAATCAAAGCAGGGGTGAAGTTTCACCCACCACAAAGTACAAAATATGTTAATAGTCATGGCTAGGTGGCGTATGCCACCGCCCGGTTTAAAGGGTTCAGCCTCATCCATCCATCCATCCATCCATCCATCCATCCATCCATCCAGCAGAATAGCCGATGCAGCCGGCGGATAGGGTGCCTCCATGGAGGAAGGAAAAAAACTAGGAGGGAGCGTCACGTGACAATCTTGAAGCCTAGTCATAAAAAATTTAGAGGAATTGGATGATGGGAAATAGGCCCTCACGTGATAGGCAAGCGGTAGATTTTACTCGGCTCGCTTCGGTGGCTTCGGTTTCGTCTGCTGCGGGGGTTTCGGAATATGCGCACATACTCGGCGCGGCAAACGCGCGCCGAGGTTAGTTCATGAAGGGATCCATGTGGCAGTCGAGTCTTTGTAACGCACCGAACCACCACGCAGCTGGCCGCTTAATTAGCAGACAGGCACCAAGGCTGTTGCGAACGAAGGCGTCGGCATTGCGCCCAACAACCCGGGAGGACCACCTCAAGGACGACTGGTTGCGTTTCGGGGCGGTTTCAGGGAAACGAGGAAACCTTTCGTCCTGCAAACGTGTGAAGGCAACCAAGCCGCCTTTCCGACGGCGATACGTCGCGTTTGGGGACGTCGTCTGGGAAACAATGATGCCTTTCGCCCCCGCAAAAATTTGTAGGCGATTAAGCGAGCGTACAAGTCCCGAAGCGACTGCTTTCCCACGGGAAGAAAATTCGTCCCGTATTGTGCCCAACGATGCACTGGTGAGCCGGGGACTCCGAACATATTTGGCGCCGTGCCGGTCCATAGTTAAGGTAGACGGTCCCAGTCAACGCTGTCGTTCTGCTCAAAGTCTTCGGCCTCTCAGCAGACCGGCGAGAACTACCGTCAGCAAGGCGCACCTGCGTGATGAAGTGTTGTGTGCCAGGATGCCCTAACCGAACAGAAAATCGGCGTGATGGTCTGTCCTTCCATAGGTAAGCACAATGAACGTTTTTTTCTTTAATTTATAAAAACGGAACTGCAATATTCGCTAGTGACTAGCTATATATGTATACGTGCTCGTGTGAATGAATTCACTGATGAAATAGGGAGATGTTGTCCGAAAAAGAAGTGCATTATGATGTAAAACTTAAAGGGCAACTCCGGCGATTTTTTTATGTCAACGGATGTCAATGAAATTCGCTGGGTCTGCTCCTCTTAATACCTCCGTCATGTCCTAAAAAAGCAGGCTTGAGAGTTGCACACTTTTTTTACAAATGAATTTAATTTATTGCCTCGAGCACCCTACCTTACCCCCTCCTCAGTTATAGGCCACATTGTGTATGACGTCAGGAATGGTCCACGCAGAGCATGCCGGGATCATGCAGACGACAGCGACGAGAGCGTGCAGGAGTCGACGATCATGAGCGAGCGCTCGGCGTGAGATGTTGCTGTCGCGAGAAGTTGCATTCCCTGTGGACGGGCAAGTGATGCGGGGTGGCAAGCGGTGTTGCGTTGTTCGCTGCACGAACTTCAGCCCTCGCCTTCCGCAAACACAGTTTGAGCCGATGCCGATCGCGTTCAGCCGAGGTTAAGCCTATCACAGTGGCCGAGTTCGTGTGTCAGCTGCTGGCGGACCAGACCGACTGATATGAAGCTAATTATGCTATTAGAATGAGGAAAGCTGCTTCTGTAGTTCAGTTTTGACCATACGGATTTGAAATAAACCATTCCTCATTTCGTACAGTGCACACGCAAAAAGCTAGAAGCGACAACACGACGCGCAATCAACATCCGTATACGTTGCCGTTCTCGAATGCGGCCAGTAGCACTCGCCGGCGCTTCCCTAAATGAAATGTGACTACGCAAATCTATGGGTGTATTATTACCTATTGTACGTTATGCTGACTCATTATTTAGCTTACGAGGTGCACTGTTTGCCTCGTATCCCAAATGGGCAGCAAGCGGAGGCCCCTTCGATACAGCATGCGTAAACAACCGTCTCGTTCAGCTGCCAACGATGTCATACTTCATAACATCGGCGTTTCCGCGAGAAAACTATACATTCTCTAAATGAACGATCATACGCGCAATGTCCCAATCTATGTCTACTTTACGGAACACGAGAATACGATCGAAGAATGATAAGCAGGCTGCACAACGCTTCCCTACTACGGTCTCCCGCTAGCTGTTTCCGAAGGTGTGTGGTCGCACGTATCAGCGCGACCCAGAGTGATGTAACGGTGCTTACATGCACAAAATCTGCGTGTTTTGATATGTTCTGACATTAATTGATGTCACCGATGAGCGGCTATCTCAAGCGAACGACGTACGAGTGGTCGCTGTACCTGCCGATGTAAACAAATGCACCGGTCGGTGCTTTGGACTGTTAGCGGCGTTCTTGTGGGATACAAATGAGGAAAGTCGTGCTCCACATCATACAGTGAGCATGCGAAGCGGTTCCATGAGAGGGGTAAAACACCTAAAATACCAAGCAGCACGTATATCAGTGATTAGGGCTACCCTTGGTCTTCATGTCGCAGCGCGATATGTTGCGCATGGGTGCTGGCTCTAGTGGTGGAGGACGGCGATTCGTGGCTATTGAATTCTTCTGAATCATAACTGTCACTGTTTGACAGATCCGAATAGGTGGTGCAGCTTCAATGTCACCCGAAGGTCCGGCGCGGTCTCGAATAAGCTGAGCGTCTGCTCTTCGCCGGTTTCGTTCACCCCGCGGGCGAGACCGGCATGCGTTGCGCGCCTTCCCCGCCGGGGATACATTCGTGACGTCACACGCAGAGGTTCGCTCGGCTGCTTGCTCAGGCTTCGGTTTCGTTTTTGCGCTTTTTTGCTTATTTAAAATTATTTTCGAATTTGCGGAACAATTCTCCTATCATGTGAGTCACAGGAGGGTCTCGGGAACCTAAATATTTTATTAGCTCGACATGGTCAAAAAATCGCCGGAGTTGCCCTTTAAGCAAACAATAAATTTGCCCTCCATAGATATGATAACACCAGAAAGGGAAATGGAAGTGTTGGTTCTGTGCTATATTTATTTATTTATTTATTTTATTATACCTCAAGGGTCCCGTTAGGGACATTACATGAGGGGTGGGTACAGGGGATAGAACATAATTACAGTAAAAATTGGTGAATACAGGTCAAATAAATACAAATAAGTTAGCGAATAAAAGGCAGGAATAAATAAAATATTAATGATGCGCAGCAGTGTACACGATAATCCTATGGGTTAGCGTCGATGTGTGCGATTTCTTCGACGGCGGATTTGAATGCTGCATGGTCGGTGATCGCAGCGATATGGCCGGGAAGGCGATTCCAGTCACGCGCAGTACGAATAAAGAATGATTGATGAAATGTTGTGGTGTGGGCACGTGGAGGGATGACGGCGTTTGGATGGGTGTTGCGTGACATGCGATGGACGGGAACGATGAGCTCGTATTTAGGCGGCAAACAGTGAATGAACTCGTGATACAGATTTAGTCGAGAATTTCTGCGGCGATGAGCCAGGGCGGGTAGATCAAGTTGCGATTTCAGCGCTGTGATACTAGAGTTGTAGGAATAATCACTCAAGATGAATCTAGTAGCTTGGTTCTGGACTGCTTCGAGTTTCTTAATTAGGTTTAATTGGAAAGGGTCATATATTGCACTTGCATACTCAAGTTTTGGACGGACGAGTGTGTTGTAGGCCAATAGTTTAACAGAGGAAGGTGCAAGGGGGAGATTGCGACGGATGTAGCCGGATATAAGTGCAATCAATTTAGTCGCACTGCTCTTTAACATGTTCAGTTGAAATGTTGGTGCAGATCGAGTAATGATCATTGACACTGAAATTATGCACTAGGTTTCCAAGGCAGCGCGACCTGAGAGAAGAGTGCGCCCTAGCAGTGTGCCGCTCACCTGCGTGGTCACCATCACATTGGAGCGTTGTTTGCTCGGAGCACTTCAGCGACGGTGATTTTGCGAGCGGTACCAAAGGCCACGGTCACTTGATGGCTAATGCAGTACCATCGTTCGCGGGCCCCACCAAGGTTTGTGTTGCACGTGACACTACATGTCTGCCCAATACTAAGTTTCTATGTCTTGGTTCGGTTCGGTAAAACTTTATTCATAAAATTTTTAGAGGATACGCTAGGCGGCTGCAGGAGCCCGTAGATCCCGGCGTGATCTGCTCAGCCCGCTGGATGGGCCTCACGCAAGAAGTTTAGATTTATTTTATCTGTAACATCACTTGCAAATAAAATTAATTGAAATTTAAACTTATTTACATGATAAAGGGATTCAAGTCATGCACATACAATCAATTTTATGACTCTTTCGGTTTTCTAGAAAGTTGATTAGTCTAACTTTCATATTTACTTATTTTATTACTGGGGCTAGAGGCATTTCAAAATATGCTAAAATATAATACCAGGAATATCGCTGATTGATCGCATCTTCATATTTATAAGGAATTGCGCAAACTTTATCCAAACTTCCATTGTATTCCAAATTGCCCCCCATGCTAGGTCATTAAAAACTCTCATTTAAAAAAAGTACTGCCTTAAAGCTTTCTAGATAGGTTGCAACAAAGCATACTATAGAATGCTCTATATGCCGTGTTTTTACTTGGGCCTCCACACTGTGTAATCAATGGTACAATACAAGTCGGCAATTTTTTTCTAACTTTGTCATGAATTCCACAAGTGTTAAAATTACTTTCAGGTGAAATAAATGTTTATCAGCTAGCATACACTAGCTCCTAAAAAGCCCACAAAGTGGAAATATTTATTGTCAAACAATTGCATTTCCTGCTATAAAGATTATTCACTGAATTTTGTATGTATTTCTTGTAGCTGAAAACAATTAAAATTGCAATAGAACTATAATTAATTTAAGAAACCAGAAAAGATTAGTCTTCACGTAACATTAACTTTTGCAATAGTTAATAACTAGAGAATATTCTGCACGTAGCAACTCTGCTTGTGTGTGTAAAGTTCAATCATGCCATGAATTTTTTTTCATAAAGAAATCTCTCAAGCTTGTACTTCCCATGTTGAGGTTAAATACAGTTTTTTTCCAGAAGATATGGTGTTGTTCAACAAATTTTAAACAGGCAAATGACAGTTGAGATGAAGTTACGCAGTTGTACTTTAAATTACGTACGGGGGTGAACATTATTTTAATTCTTTAATTAGTACCCTGAAGGCCTGGAGGCATTACAGAGGCGGCATTCATTACATTATGTGTGTGTTACAACTATGTCTATGTTTTTTTGTGTTTGTGTATAAAATAATGCACTGCAAAGTTACTACAGCTTCATTTTCTCCGAGAGTCAAGTAGTTGTATGTGTACTTTACAAGCACACTTAGATTGAACATAGTTTTCTGCACAAGGGGATGTGGTGTGTAGGGTCTGCCTGCACAGATCATGCGAAGCCTTTTGCATGACTCTGCAAAGGTTGTTTGAATTCATTCCACAGCAAATGTTATGGTTGGATCTTAAAAGTATATGGTGGGTTATTCTTTAACTGCAGATGCTTGCAAAGGACGATGCTACAGCAATGAGGCAACCTTCAAGAGCAGCAGCTTCATCCACGGGAATATCACAGCATCAAGATGAGCCAGTAAGTTGATGCACAGCTGTATGCAGCCATAATGCATGTTTTCAGTTTGATCATGCCTTTTTCATGACTGAGGTAGATGTCCCCCACCATTCCTGAAGTGAAGTATGCTTTTCTTATTATTCAGGCAGGTCTCTCTGAAGTGACAATAGCCATGGACATCTCCGAGGGCTTGTCAGATGTGCTAGCAGAGGGTGCTGCTACAACTGCTAGCTCGTCCTTCGCTGATTCAGACATTGCTGATGAGCCTTCCAAAATCCAACATGTCCTGGTATGTTTGATTGTGGTAATGACCACAGGGCTTGCTTTTTTCATGCGTATGCCTTGGTTCATTCATGCTGTGCTCTGCTTTCAAAAATCTGGTGTTCCCCTGTAATATATATTTTGGATTTCACCTTTTAAGTAATTATTGCAGTTTAAAAAAATGCATGAGACTTTGTCACACAGTTTTTTGTAAGATGTTTTCGACCGATTTTCAGATATCTAATAGTAATGCTCTGAATGAATAGAAAGATAGAACTGATCAACCTATCATCAGCTACATTACAGCCCTTTTTTGACACAGGTGACAAGCATACTGCATGAGTTGTGTGTTCAAATTTCGTTGTAAACACTGGCAAAAGCAAGTGCTAATGAATGAAAGCCATATATGCTACATCATAACCTCGTTTTAGTCGATCTAGGATAAGAAAAAAATAAGGAAAATAAAACAACCTGAAGCAAAGCAAGATGAAAAACTGGTTTTTGGCATAAGGAAAATGTTGGCATAAGGAAAACACTCCTCTGAATTATACTTCACCTCTCATTACACGCATAAATAACACCCTTGCTAGACTCGAACATTTACTACTGTAGTAAACTTAATAACATACAAACTGTGCTGGTAAGCTTGATCAACATCATTTTTTGGGACATCAGATAAGGAATACAGTACGTAGCCACAGCCACTGATCTCCCTAACAATGTCCTGCTTGGTGGTCATTATTGTGCTTAATTTTTAAATCAATCCAATGGTCTCTCTATTAGTCCTGGGCTTTAGCTTCAACTGTGCATCTGGTATTTTGTTTGCACAGTCAGCAATTTCAAGCTATGTTGCAGTAAACAGTCTTCATCATTGCACTTGATGTATTTTGTCCAGTCTCCCAGTCCAAGGCCTACCAGCACGCTCGAGGGTGATGCTTCTGCTGTGCTGCCTATGCACAACCCAGCGACACCTCGAACAGCAAGGCATACTATGGTAAGGATAATACTCGACCACTGCAATTTTTATACACTTGTTTCCTTAGCCAACTTCAAGTGAAGTAGCATTTATTTTCATGGCATAATATATAAATATCACTGAATGAAGCATAATAAATGTCGCTCAGTGAACTGCACGTGGACACTAACGTTTATGATCATGGCAACCATGTAATTAAAAGCTTAAACATATTCATATTTGCCCACAGCGCTGTGAGTTTCCTCAGGGTTTGCAATTGGCGACGAATAATCTGCTGACAATTTCTCTTTTCCATTCAAATGACACAATGAACTAGAAGACCAACAGGTTTTTTGCAATTTTCTATGCTCTTTATTTGTTCGATCAGTCATGAGGAGTCGTGATACGGGCAGACAAAACTGGTCTTTTGTGTAGGAGAATGACATCAGTATATTTTGCCTATTCAAACTAAAAGGTTGCTGTGAAGCATCCCACATTCAACTATGCTACATTGGCCTCTTCTGTGTTGTTTCTTACTTTTACCTTTCCTGCCTGGGCCTAGATGGGCCTGCAGTATTTTAGAAATAAATAAATAAACAAACAAACAAAATTAAGTAGCACTAGCAAGCTCGTGTGGATGGCAGTTTTATGTCCTCCAAGTTTTTATGTTCACAAAAGTGTAAATGGAAACTGTCGTGAACAAGGTAATGACCTAAAATTTATCATTATATTCTTCATGGTTTGCATAAGAATGTATGCCACAGCAATTAAGTACCTTGTTCTGGGTACATGATTTGTGTCACGTTGGTTGCTCATGGACCTGTTTTCTGTGCGTGTGATATTTTGCAGCCACAGCAAGCAGAAGACACACCTGAAAAGGCCTTTCTGAGGCACGAAGTGAGGCGTTACTCGCAACTGCAAACTGCGACCAAGAAAAAGATCAAGACTCTGCAGCAATCCCGTCGCCGGCTTTTACAGAAGGTTGCTCATCTTCAAGATGTCATTCAAGATTTGTCTGAGAATCGCATTCTAGGAAATGAGGATGTTGCCACGTTGCAGAGTCTTGGTGGGGCAAAAAAAGACTTGCTCATGCGTCAACTGACACGTAAGTCTGGTGCAGCAGTGTCACCCACTTACTCGCCAGTGCTCAGGGCATTTGCACTGACGTTGCATTTTTATTCACCTAGAGCATACCGATATGTACGAGCTACTTTTGACACATGCCTTCCGCATCCAAAGACTCTGTGTAAATGGTACCAATCCATTGATGGGGCTGCTGGGTTTTCAAAAGAGACACTGACTGCATTGGCTATGAAGGTAGAGCAAAATTCACAAAACGGCCACTCCACATTATGCAATCGTGAGATGGTCATTCGGAGAGATGTGGAGTGGGATGGAAAAAGGTTCCATGGATATGTTGACATGGGCATTGATGTCAATGATGGCAGCTTTCCAGTTGCCAAAGATGCATTTGTTTTAATGCTTGTTGCAATCAATGGCAGATGGAAGCTGCCGATTGGCTACTTTCTAGTGGATGGCCTTGGTGGTGAGCAGAGGCGCAATTTGGTGCTGCAAGCTGCTGGCTTCGCTCACGAAAAAGGTGCACACATTGTAAGTTTGACATGCGATGGCGCTGCAGCAAATTTGTCAATGCTGCGCAGCCTTGGCTGCAAGATGGACCTGACTGAGCTGGATGCTTCTTTTCCGCATCCAGTGACAAAAAAGCCTGTCTTTGCCATGTTGGATCCCTGTCACATGTTGAAGCTGCTGCGAAACACCCTGTCTGATAAAAAGGCTATTGTTGATACAAACAAACAGTTCATATTGTGGAAACAAATTGATGAGCTTGCATGAAATTCAGTACACAGAAGGCCTACATTTGGCAAACAAACTTAGACAGGCACATGTTAATTGGAAAAACCAGCCCATGAAAGTCTCATTAGCGGCTCAAACGTTTAGTCAATCGGTAGCGGATGCTCTTGGTGAATGCAGAGCTCGAAAATCCCAAAATTTTCAAATTCCTTGCCAACAGAAAAGTTTATTAGACATATCAACAACGTATTTGACATTTTAAATTCAAGACATCCAAGGCAAGAAGGTTGGAATAGGCCACTGTGTCCTGAAAATGTGACTCGTGTCACTGAGTATGTCGAAGAACTGAAGGCCTACTTTTGCTCACTTAGAGAATCTGCAGCTGGTAAACTAATGATAGAGACCAACCGAAAGACAGGCTTCATTGGCTTTGTGGTCTGCTTAGACAATGCCATTCGTCTATACAACCACTTGGTTACAGAAAATGGCCTATTGGCATATCTTCCGACCTCCAAGCTCAGCCAGGACCACCTTGAGCTATTTTTTGCTGCAATAAGATCATTTGGGCGCTGCAATGACAACCCAACAGCAAAGCAGTTTGCAGCAGCATTCAAGCGCCTGATAGTTCACAATGAGGTCAAGGACATTGATGGTGGAAATTGCTTGCCATTAGAACACATCGAAATTCTCTTTGTAAGCTCCTCTGAAAAACCATCCTCCATCGATGTAATTAACTTCACTGGCCCTCAGAGAAGCCCTGCAGCCAGTGAACCAGTCACGGAAGCAATTTTACAAGACCATGACTACTCCGCCGACCCAGGCAGGGTGTCTGAGCTTGGAGATGCAATTGTCGCGCACATAGCCGGGTTTGTAGTTCGCAGCTTACTGCTTCACCTCCAGTGCGATCAGTGTGCTTCTGCACTAAAGGTGTCAACTCCTCCATCCATGCCTGCATATTCCCTGATTCGTCGAAAAACGAGAGGTGGACTGATCTACGCTTCAAATGATGTTCTGAACATTTGCAGACATTGTGAGAAAGAGCTGCGTAGGGCTCTGGTGTGCTCGCCACTACCATCCCAAAGGCTTGCAGCTAAAGTTGCAATGGCCACTATGACAACCTTTGTCGGCAAGGACTTCTTTAAAGTGTTAGATCAGCACATGCTCGAAAATCACCCGCTTGAATGCCACTCATCCCATCTTGTGAGGGCAATCATAGATAAGTACCTAGATGTGAGACTGTGCTACGTTGCCAAGATGACAACGGAACGTCTCCATCAGGAAAGAATTAGGCAAAAGCACACAAAGCTGACGCAGTTCAAGGGCCAATAAATCTAGAAAATCTTGTAAATTTTTGTACTATCATTGGCTAATTATTTACAACTACTCGAAATTTTTTACATCAAAGCGCATGGCCTACATGTTGTTTTAAGGGCTTCGCAGGCAAACACCACACAGTGGTTATCAATCATGTTGTATATATTGGAGGGCTAGGGGTAAATCGGACCACTTGAGCTGTTTCATTTGGCAGGTGAACAGTACACTGGACTTTTTTAATGTTGCCACAACGTGTGGCCGCTAAGGTGAGGATAGTGCCTGCAACCTTGTGCAGAGGAGCAGGATCCCTTTTGCTTGATTATATTCTTTTTGTTCAATCATCCACTGTTTAGGACCGACTGGTCTTGGTGATATCATAGGCAGGGCACTGCTTAGATCACCGAGAGCGCAAAAAGGCGTACTATTGAATTAGAATGGTTACATTATTGTGAACATGACAGCATAGTTCCACAAGCGCTGTGCCGCCATGGCAGTCAATTGACGTGGTGAACCAAGCTGGTGCCGTGGTGAACCAAGCTGGTGCCTTGTGTAGAGAAATACAAACCTCGCATTCATGTTGGTCATTTGCTTTGGCTGCACACTGACAAAGCATAGTTAGGGTGCATGAACCTTTCTAACCTGTCATTGGCAAGTAGCACTGTGGGTAGAATACACCTGACTCATCATGCAATAAGTTAAAATTCCAAGGCAATACATGAGGTCTAAGAGATGCCATAGCGGCGGGCTCTGGATTAATTTTGACTGCCTGGAGGTTCCTCGGCATGTATCTAAACTCAAGTACACAACCGCATTTGCATTCTGCTCTCACAGAAACGCAACTACATCTGGGAATCAGACCCGCAACTTTGCACTCATGAAGCACTATTGCCACTGAGCCACCATGACTTGTATTATTTAGCTGCTGTGACTCGCAGTACAGGAAAAACTGCTACACAAGTTTCCTCAGGGTTAAACTATGTTCGTGATGGCTCACACAATTAATTCCTTTATCTATCAACTTCGGCAGTCCCACCAGGTTCTGTGTTGAGGAGGAATAAACTTTTCTTGTAGAACCAGCACTTTATGATGACCGGCCCTAAGCCTCCCATGAGGGGACGTCGAGGGCTTGCCTCGCCGCCGCCTCACGGGCGTGCTGGGTAGCCCAGATTTGGTCATCGAGGGCGGAGCTCCGCAGAGCCTCACGCAGCCTCGACGAGAGGGTCGTGGTGTTAATATGTGTGTACTCTGCTGGGCACTCCCACAGCCTATGCGGAAGCATGGCCGGGTGAGTGCCACAGCACCGGCAGTTGGGGGTACTGTAAACTTCAGGGAATATAAGGTGGAGGCGGGCGGGTGAAGGGTACGTATTTGTTTGTAGTAGACGCAGGGCGGGCTCTGGATTAATTTTGACTGCCTGGAGGTTTCTCGGCATGTATCTTAACTCAAGTACACAACCGCATTTGCATTCTGCGCTCACAGGAATGCAACTACATGTGGGAATCAGACCATAGAGCAGTGGCACAATAAGTTTTCCTACTTGCTGTTCATTATCTTTTGTGTATACTCTGCAATGTACTTCATTTGTATTATGAATGTGAAATACATTATATATTGTATTATAAATTTGTGTGAAATCTTCTGGCTTCTATAGGTGCAATAAACATTGAATAAAGAATGAAACAATTACTGTTGTCATAAAAATGTGCTTTCCAGAGTACAAGCACACCAGCAACACAATGAATCCACAAGTGCAAATGAATGCTGCCATTTTTCCCTTCCCGCTATACGTATTCAGTTTTCATGCCATTTCACACTAGCAGAGAGAAGGGTCCCCCTGGCAGTGTTTGACTCTCGGACATAATTCTGCTGTGAAGCTATACTCACATTCGAAAACAGCTGAATAAACTCTAGATAATGCACAAGTTCCGTCCATTTGCTTTACTACATAACGATAGTGGATCCCCGAGGCGCGTCGCTCAACAGCGTCGTCGCACCATACAATCGTAGAAAATAGTGCACGCAAATATGAATAAACGGCGACGACTTCAGCGTTTAGAATGCAGGCTAATGCTATTTATTTTTCTCAAAACAAAAGACGCACAGCAGAGCTAGGTTTCTTGTTGCATTTTCGCTTGGTGGACTAAGCGAAAATGCGCCAAAAAGCGTCCTTAAAAACATCTCGTTTCTTCCTAGGTGCAAGACAGCGAGACAAAAATTAGCATGATAATACGCACCGCAGTTTAAGGTGCACAACAGCTGATTTGACGAAACTTGAGTACGAGGGAAAAATAGACGACACTCGGGCGTGTGGACGGGTTTCGAGCCGCAAGCGCTGGCAACTCCACTAACCGCGGTGGTAAGCGCAAGTGACGTCTTGAAAATATTCTGTCTTCATGAGTCAGGCGCCCCAGTCTTGCTCCACGTTTCAAGGCATCGCATTTGAAGCGAAGAACGACGCGCGCAGTAGCAGAAAACCACCACCCGCATACGGGCCTCCAAGCCTGTGACGGCAGGCGCCACTAAAAGTTACCACGTACCAAACAATCACGAATGTTCCGGCAACCTTGTGGGCCTTTTCCGCCCCATAAGGCACCGCGCACGGGGCCCCTGAGAGAGGGAGGGGTGGCTTCAGAGGAGGTTGGCTTGCCGAGGCTAGCGGAATCACGTGACGCTCCCTCCTAGTATTTTTTACCTCCATGTTTATCCCCCACTAAAGTCCCTTGATGTAGGAAAGTACCGCCACTCTTTGTACTTTGCCGCCGGCGCGCGACCTCCTCGCCCCTCGCGAGTCCCCTCCGCGACAGACGGCCTCGGGCGCGTTTTCCTGCACGATGATTGGTCTCCCTGCCGTTGCGCTTGGAAACGAGCGGAGCTTGCGTTTTGCTTGTGTTTTGCTTTTATTGCGATAGCAATTATATGGACACTCAAAAGCAGATTTCTGCCGTCGGCGTCGCCGTCGCCGTGAGGTTCCGTATGACGTCATTTGGAGAAGAAATCGTCGCCGCGCGCCGAACGCTGTATGTGCGAGTGAAAGGGCGCGAGGGGCGCGTCTTTCACGGGGAGTGAACGCACGGCGGAGAACAAACGCGCGTTCTGCGCCGTGCTCGCTTAAGGGCTGCAGAAGTAGGCGTCTCTGTTCTCCTTCACAATCACCATGTATGTAGAGCAAACGCGCCTTCTTCCAACGAGCGAGAGGCCGTGGGGGAGGGGGAGGGAAGGGAGGCGACGTTTAGCTGCGGCACCAAGTGCCTATTTATATCAGAGGCTCCAGCAACAGTCACCAACGCCGCACGCATTTTGAGCGAACGCGGGCAAAACGCCGATGGCGTCGACAACAGTTCTGCGTGTTGTTGCTACCAAAGCCGCTCACCTTACTTCGTATGACATTGCTGTGTTGCTATCGCATTCATTGCTTCGCCCTTAGGGCGAAACTGTGACATTTTTTACGATACCACAAGGAAAGCTTTATGGCTTGCGCAAGAAGCAGTGGCTGCACAACATTGGCCGGAAGAACTTTGTCTCGACAAGGAACAGTGTTGTTTGCGATGTAAGGCGCCTTTGTTATTGCTCGTATCAAAGCATCCCCTAATGCTGCATTTTTTCAATTCTTCCGGCCTGCTCATTCGCGTTTTTGCTGCGGCAATTTGTACGTTGCATAAAAATTGGGTTCTCCTCAGAATGCTGAATATTCTGCTGGGACTCCATCACCTCGCACGTCATCAACTCTTATTCAATCGGAAATGCAGCACTATAGATTCTGCTTTCCACTGAACAGATATACCCGAAGATACAGCCTCTCGATCGCACTTTTCGTGATTGTTAGGATCCGTTGCCAGTTTTACTGAAAATCGAAATAGCAGCTTGTAGAGGAGCTATTTACAGCTTACTTCGATGTGTGTGACTGACACAAATACAATGAATGCAAGGCCCCCCAAAATAGTGGCAAGTATACCTGTGGTATTGCAGGTGATAAGCGCCAGCTAGTCCACATTTTAAGGCGAGACCCTTAGTTGGATATGTTTCAAGGTGAGCGTTTGAGGTACAGAAAGTAACGTGACCTAATGAAGGCCAGAAGCGAGTCAAATCATGTCCAGCCGTGTATAATAAATTTTTAATGATTGGCAAAGTAAATTCATGACTGATTAACGATTGTATTAAGGTGTTTAAAGTTGATTAAGGGGGATTAAGGTTAAATAAGGAGGGCTGGGGTCGATTAAATAGTATTAAGGGTGGTTTAGGGTGGATCAAGATATATTAAGGAGGATTAGGGTGGATTAACGTCGATTAACGTGCATGAATAAGGATTAACGTGCATGAACGACACCTGGAGTGTCGTTTTGATCGCAACAGAGCCGCTTTTTAGAAAGGACAAGCTCTTAGCGCAAGAACGAATTGCCCGTCAACTTTCGGCCGCACTGATACTGCTTTATCATGTATTCAACGGTGTAGGTTTGTGCCATGGCGTAATGTTACTACTGTTGTTTTCTTGGGCATGTCTTTTTCTCAGCTGCCATCCGTACTGCATGGCATATTTGTACACTAGCATTGTTTCTCATTCTGAATATTATATGATACTCTTCTACGTTATCTGTATCTTGTCAAATAACGTTTTTTGCGCATGCACGAAAATAAAGCATCTTACAGACCATTCTTTTGGTTTTTGTGTGATAAATGTTTTTCTGATGTCTAATCAAAATCACAATTTTAACTATCCTACTACATAATTTAACGGTATGTTGGTGTGAACTATCAAAATACCTTTTCCAGAGGCGTATCTTTTGCCTAAAAATATAGAATGCCTTCTCCCATAGGTATACCGAGTATTTTTTAAGCTTCGTTGACACCGACGCCTAAAGAATAATCTGTAAATACCTTTCCTCAGCTTCTGTTATTGTGGGTGATGAGTGGCTGCCGGCACCGCTTCATCGCACTGAAATTGTGCAACCGTCCTATTCAATGCAGAAACCACAGCGCAAAAGCTACTTTGACATTGAGACAAACACATTAACGGACGATGCTCTCGCCAGTAATTCATTATAAGAAGGCACACTGAATATAATACCTGCGGTTCACATGCGTGCACATACAAGAAAAAACTGCCAAACATAGAGCGATCTGCCACAAGCAATACTAGATCAGATGCAAAAAGTAAAGCAGCGTATCATGTGGCAGAAAAAATAACTGGAGTATAGAACTCGCCTCAAAGCTCCTTTTACATCAGTGTGTGTCATTCATACGGCTTTTAGATGAAACCAACCTCATCATAAACGTTGCCTTCAGCATTCTCCATGCTGTTATCACCATTTTTCAAAATATTCTACGCCACTGGGGCGCGCAATTGGCCCAAAATAATGCGCCTCCATCGAATTCTGCGGCCCGTCCGCAGGAGCCCAGGCGCAATAGCGTGCCGTGCGCAGCGCGCGCAGCCGGCGGGCGAGGAGAATCGAGGAGGAAAGCGCGCGCGCGGAGGAGAGTGTCGCTACTTTCAAGATCAAGGTAAAGCCCCTTTATGTTAGAAAGTAGCGACACGCTTTGATCTACGCCGCAACGCCCTCGCCGGCGCGGTCAACCTCCTCTTTTTCTCCCCCTCTTTCGCGGAGGCAGCGCATCCGCCACGCTGAATGGCTGCGGCGCTCGAGACTACCCCATCAGGTGACCCTGACGTCACGAAAACGGCGCGAAACTTGCTTTCGCGCGCCTTTAGTTTCTCCCGCTCGCCATGAGCAGTCCAAGTGGCGGTCGCCCTGCCGCTCCGAACGTGTGTTTCCCAAGTTTTTCCATCCTTTCGTAGGAATCTGAGATTCGTTCTCCGTGAAAATGCCTTGCTGCTGCGCGTTTCAATGCAGCAGCAGGCCAGAGAAAGGGCAAGCCTTATTTTATATCCCCCGAGGTGAACGGAATGTCGTGCGTCGGAAGCAGTGGCTCCATTACATCGGGAGAAGGGATTTCGCCCCTTCTAAGCACGCCGTTCTTTGCGAGGTGAATGTTGCAGCTTTCCTCATATTTGTGGATGAAGTTGCATGGAGATTTTAATGCTCTTCGCATAGCCGGACTCTTCGTTCAGTTTAATACAGAGCGCCGATAACTGTGCATATAGTTTTTTTTTAAGTGAGTCGGCTGAAATTTTCGTTGACTCTTGGAGCCGTGACAAAGCTTTTTGTGTTTTCGCGCGTGCGTTAGTTTTCAAATGTATGTAATTTGTGAGTTAATGCCTGTAACTCATATTTTGTAGTTGTGTGCGTGTGTGTGTGCGTGTTTGTGTGCGTGAATGTGTGTGCATGTATGTATGTGCGCGCGTGTGTGTGTGCGCGTGATCCTTGCGCCTGATACTTGTGAAGCCAAGGAACTATTTTACTCTTATTGCGTGCTTATTGTATCTTTGCAAAGTTTCAATACTGCGAGCATTTTTTTTCTTTATGTACTTTATGTTGCCAAGGCATGAACCGCAATATATAGGTAGATAAGTGGTATTATGTATTATTCGCGCATGCTCATTAAGTACAAGCCACGCGCTTCTGATAATCTCCCTCAATTATGATAAACTTGACATCTTGAAGTCTGTAAGTTAATTATCAAGTGCCAGTCTTAGCAGTTTCCGTGTAAGCAATCAGCCTTTTTTTTTTGAGAGAGAGAGAGACTTAGGTTACTCCCAGAGGTGATGGAATGTAATTTCTCGTCG
The DNA here is from genome assembly GCF_013339745.2 of Dermacentor silvarum. Taxonomy (NCBI): domain Eukaryota; kingdom Metazoa; phylum Arthropoda; class Arachnida; order Ixodida; family Ixodidae; genus Dermacentor; species Dermacentor silvarum. The sequence continues at coordinate 166,986,692 of NC_051160.1, forward strand.
TTTCATAGTGACGGAATACAGGCGCGTGTGTAAAGTTCTATGTTGGCTGTTTCGCAAACACAGCACGTATTTCGCACAGTGGCATTGGTACAAAGGCTTTTGGCCCACTCACTTTGGCGAATTCACTTTAAGTAAACTATCACATTTCTTCTTGGTTACCTTCTCTGGGCCTTTTAAGAGCGAAGATAGTGAACCAAATTCTCGTTTATACTCTACGCTGCTTATATTGTATGCACCCAATACACCTCCGCGTTACGGACAACCCAAGTGGCGACGTAGAGGTAAACAGCTCAGCCACTGCTTGGTACTCATTTTTTGGGAGCGCTTCCGCTTGTATTTGTCGAAGCGTCCTAAAAAATGGCACGACGTTCTATCGGAAACGTACTTTCGTCAGGACAGTTTCACAAGGGATAAATTCCCATACAACGCTTCAAAGGGCCGAATAAACAAGCGCGCGCATTGATTCTAATGCGGCTGCAGCGAGCCACTGGAGGGTTCAGCGCCGCGCCGGCCCGGTGAGGGGGAGAAATCCGAGGAGAATTGAGGAGGAAAGCGCGCGCGTGGGGGAGAGTGTCGCTACTTTCTAACATCAAGGGGCTTTACCTTGATCTAAAGCCCCTTGATGTTAGAAAGTAGCGACACTCTCCCCCGCGCGCGCGCTTTCCTCCTCAATCCTCCTCGGATTTCTCCCCCTCACCGGGCCGGCGCGGCGCTGAACCCTCGAGTGGCTCGCTGCAGCCGCATTAGAATCAATGCGCGCGCTTGTTTATTCGGCCCTTTGAAGCGTTGTATGGGAATTTATCAATTGTGAAACTGTCATGACGAAAGTACGTTTCCGATAAAACGTCGTGACATTTTTTTTGAGGACGCTTCGATAAATACAAGCGGAAGCGCTCCGAAAAAATGAGTACCAAGCAGTGGCTGAGCTGTTTACCTCTACCACTTGGGTTGTCCGTAACGCGGAGGTGTATTGGGTGCATACAATATAAGCAGCGTAGAGTATAAACTAGAATTTGGTTCAGAATCTTCGCTCTTAAAAGGCTCAGACAAGGTAACGAAGAAGAAATGTGATAGTTTACTTAAAGTGAATTCGCCAAAATGAGTGGGCCAAAAGCCTTTGTACCAATGCCACTGTGCAAAATACGTGCTGTGTATGCGAAACAGCCAACATAGAACTTTACACACGCGCCTGTATTCCGTCACTATGAAATGACGAGAAATTACATTCCATCACCTCTGGGAGTAACCTAAGTCTCTCTCTCAAAAAACAAAAGGCTGATTGCTTACACGGAAACTGCTAAGACTGGCACTCGATAATTAACTTACAGACTTCAAGATGTCAAGTTTATCAGAATTGAGGGAGATTATCAGAAGCGCGTGGCTTGTACTTAATGAGCATGCGCGAAACATGCATAATACATAATACCACTTATCTACCTATATATTGCGGTTCATGCCTTCGCAACATAAAGTACGTAAAAAGAAATGCTCGCAGTATTGAAACTTTGCAAAGATACAATAAGCACGCAATAAGAGTAAAATAGTTCCTTGGCTTGACAAGTATCGGGCGCAAGGATCACACACACACACGCGCGCGCGCACACACATACATGCACACACATACACGCACACACGCACGCACATACACAAACACGTACACACACACGCACACAACTACAAAATATGAGTTACAGGCATTAACTCACAAATTACATACATTTGAAAACTAACGCACGCGCGAAAACACAAAAAGCTTTGTCACGGTTCGAAGAGTCAACAAAAATTTCAGCCGACTCACTTTAAAAAAAACTATATGCACAATTATCGGTGCTCTGTATTGAACTGAACGAAGAGTCCGGCTATGCGAAGAGCATTAAAATCTCCATGCAACTTCATCCACAAATATGAGGAAAGCTGCAACATTCACCTCGCAAAGAACGGCATGCTTAGAAGGGGCGAAATCCCTTCTCCCGATGTTATGGAGCCACTGCTTCCGACGCACGACATTCCCTTCACCTCGGGGGATATAAAATAAGGCTTGCCCTTTCTCTGACCTGCTGCTGCATTGAAACGCGCAGCAGCAAGGCATTTTCACTGAGAACGAAGCTCAGATTCCTACGAAAGGATGGAAAAACTTGGGAAACACACGTTCGGAGCGGCAGGGCGACCACCACTTGGACTGCTCATGGCGAGCGGGAGAAACTAAAGGCGCGCGAAAGCAAGTTCCGCGCAGTTTTCGTGACGTCAGGGTCACCTGACGGGGTAGTCACGCGCGCCGCAGCCATTCAGCGTGGCGGATGCGCTGCCTCCGCGAAAGAGGGGGAGAAAAGGAGGAGGTTGACCGCGCCGGCGAGGGTGTTGCGGCGTAGATCAAAGCGTGTCGCTACTTTCCAACATCAAGGGGCTTTATCCCCCACTCCCCTCGAGCGCCGCTCCTCGGACGCCCGGCGAACCGTCGGCTACCTCCTTCGCGCTCTCCCCCAGAGAGGGCGCGCCTGTCGACACCCCGGCTGCCGGTGAAGATGGCAAGACCCCTGCTGCGTCGTCTGCTTCGGCAGACGCTCGCGATGCGACCGAGTCGGTGCCGATGGTGCTTACGCACGACCCCCACGCCCACCCTGCCGCGGAGTTTCTGAAGGGTCCTCCCCGCCACACTCTACCGCAGCAGAACGAGCGGAAAAAGAAGAAGCCGAGCGGGAAGAAAACCGCCGGCTCTCCCGACGCTTCATCCACTCGGGCTGCTGCTCCCCCACGCCTCGAACTAGTGACCACGGTTGCCCACACCGAGGCTGTGTTGCATGAGACCCCCGTTGTCCCAGAACCCCCCTCGGACGGCTTCGAACTGGTTCGCTCGAGGGCGGAATGACGGCGCACAAGGGCCCTGGAGAGTGCTGTACTGCCGGTGAACCCCGAGGTTGTCGACACAGTGCTCTCCCGCCCTTCAGCGCCTGGGAGAGCCTTCCGTGGTGCGCCGCGCCTCGAGCTCGCAGCGGCACTTTTGGCGCGCCCGGTGTTGTGGTGGTTAGGGTGAACCACAAGCGGAACATCGAGTCCGCCGATACCACCACCCGGGCGTGCCTGGAGGAGCTGTTGGCAGTCACTGAGCTCCACGGCATCGCGGTTACTGCGCGTCCACCGGCTGAGCGCGGGAGTAGCACTGGATTACTGCATGGTGTGGATGGAGAGCCTACAGACGAGGACCTCCTAAGGGCTATCGAGTCCAGTGTCCCGGTGGTGTCTGCAGCCAGGCAGGGCAACACTGTCACGATCCGCTTCGCGAGGCCGGTCTCCCCTGAACACGTGAGCCTCTTCAAGCTCGGGTTCACAGTGAGGCCGGCCAGGCCTCGTCCGCTGCAGTGTCGGCAGTGCGGCCGCTTCGGTCACGTGCTGGAGTCCTGCAGGTGGCCGACGGGTTGCATCGCCTGCGGCAAGAGTCACGCTGCAGGCTCCCCCTGCCAGGCGGTTCGCTGCGTGAAATGCAGCGGGCCCCACACAGCAGACACCCCCGCCTGCCCCATGTGGAAGCAGGAACGCCGGGTCGTCACCATCATGGCCTCCTCCATCACAGTGCTCTCAAGGCGCGCGGTCAGAGCCGCGGTGCGTGAGGAGCACGAGACGGAGCACACCTCCATACCCTCGGCGCGATCATTCGCGAGCGTGGTGAAGGGTGTCCCTGCCCCCACGCGGCGCCCGGTACCAGCCCCGCGAGCCCCCCGCCGACGGCCACCAGAGTCCCCTTTGTCGCCAGCTGCCCCCCCCCCCAGCCCAGACCACGGTGGACCAGCTGGTGGCCAACCTCCTCTTGACGATGCAGGCAGTCAGCTCCATGCTGCCAGCAGACCATCTGCTGCGAGTCATCTGCCTGCAGGCAGTGGCAGTCCCGACAACAGTCAACCAGCATGGCTGATCCTGCACCAGCCACAGCAGGGAAATGTCGCCGCCGCCCGAGTGTGCTCCAGTGGAATGCATTCTCGCTGCGGCGGTGGCAAGGAGACCTCTCGATGCATCTCCTGCGGAGCGACTACGACGTACTTGCTCTACAGGAGGTTTATGTGGCTGCCGGAGACTTGCGCCTCCCGGGGCACGTGGGGTACTCGAGCGCCACTGCCTGCACCCTGCCCACCTGCCCCCTGCCTGGACGGAAACCACCCGCAAGGCCCTCCACGCTGTGCCATCTACGTGCGCTGGGAGCTGAACCACGCCGAGGTGAATGTGGGTGACCTGACTGGAGGTCCCATGGAGTGCTGCGTCGTGACCGTGAGGCTCCGAGGACTGGACACGACGGTAGCCTCCATCTACGCCTGGCCCTGCCAAAGATGGGACGCGTCCACCCTCCGGCAGCTAGCCACACGCCTCGGCCGCAATTTTCTGCTCTGCGGCGACGTGAATGCCCACCACACGGCCTGGGAAGCCGCACCTGCTGCAAAAGAGGCAGGGAGCTTGTTGAGGTCTACCGGACCATGGGCATGTAGGTGCTGAACACAGGGTAATTCCCCTACGTACGACCGGGAGCACGGACCTGCACGGCCATCAACGTTAGTGTGGCTACCGAGGGGGCCCACTACAGCTGGTCGAGTCAGCCTGACTCCTGGGGCTCTGACCACCCCAGCAGGAGGGAAGCGTCGCAGGACCAGGAAATGCAACACGATCGACTGGGGGACCTTCAGACGAAAGCTCGATAACATCGACGAAGGCCAAGAGTTCTTCAAATGCGTCGCCAATGCAGCACAGGCGGCTACAATTCACTCCCTCATGGCAGAGGACCAGCCAGTCCCGGACCTGCGGCAGTTGAACCTCCGGGCTGCCAGACGCAGGGAAGAGAGGCGTGCACTGAGGACACGGCTGCCCGCGCATCGCACAGAGCACAACCGCATCGGTGCTGCCTGCAGGTGCCATGCCAATCGCCGGAGACGGCAGGGTATCTCCCAAACCATCAGTCAAGCCAATGGCGGCCCCCGGGCATGGAGGCTCCTGCGGTCATTGCTCTGTGGACCAGCAGCGAGGCAGCCGGTGCTCTCCGCATCCATCTGCCTTGGGATCAGTGAGGCAACACTGGCAGAGCTGCTGGCAGACCACTTCTCTGCCCTCCCAGTGGCACAGCCTGCATTTGCAACTGGTCCCACATCCGCTAGACAGCCTGGCGGCCACCACCCAGTCTGGAAGACCAGCAAGATCGCCGCCCTATGCCAGGGTCCGCTCCAGGATCACGAGCTGGCACTAGCACTGATGAAAGGGAAACGCCGCAGTGCCCGGGAGCGGACGGCATTACGTTCTAGATGCTCCAGAACCTGGATAGGGTGGCCCAAAGGCAGCTCCTGGGGGCCATAAACGAGGTCTGGGACACTGGCCTGCTTCCGGAGGTCTGGCTGACCGCAGTTGTGGTGCCCATCAGGAAGCCAGGGCGACCAGCCACGGCCATCACCTCCTACAGGCCAATGTCGCTGACGTCCGCGGCCTGTAAGCTGATGGAGACCATCGTACTGGGACAGCTGAACTGGATCGCAGGGGCGGTGGACTTTCTGCCCGAGCAGCAGACCGGCTTCTGTCGGCACCGTTGCACGGCCGACTCGATCGCCGACGTGATCTCCACACTGGAGGAGGCCAGAAATGATGGGGAGGTGGCCCTCCTCATACTGCTGCACATCCAGAGCGCGTTCGACAGCCTGCCACACTCGGTCATGGAGAACGCACTGGACGGACTTGGCATCGGGGGCTGCCTCAGGCAGTTCATCAGCTCCTTCCTGACGGGACGGACACTCCGGATGAGAGTCGGACGAACCCTGAGCAGCCCCCGCAGGGTGACCTTGGGCGTCCCCCAGGGCTCGGTGCTAAGCCCATTGTTCTTCAACACGGCCCTGGCGGGACTCCCTGCAGCGATCCCGGCTGACCCAAGGTTCCCAACCCAGTGCTCCATTTACGCAGACGACGTGGCACTGTGGACCCATGGACCGAGGCGCAAGCTGCAGTCCATCCGGTCATCACTGCAGTGATCCCTGGATGCAGTGGCCTCCTACTTCCGGGGAATTGGACTTCTGCTCTCGCTTGCCAAGACACAGGCTCTGCTGGTGCACCCATCGGCTGCTGCCCGGGTCACTGCTGCTGTTGGGAGGCTGGTGCTGGGAGGCACGCCCATCCCATGGAAGAAGGAGGTCACCTATCTCGGGCTCCAGGTGGACCACCGCCTCACATGGATACCTGCTGCCAAGGCCACCACCACCAAGGCACGCCACGTAAAATCGGCAGTTGGCCGGCTCCTCCAGCGAGGCAAGGGCTGCACCACAAGATGGGCCATCCGGCTGTACCAAGCTGCTGCCACCTCCATGCTCCTGTATGCGCTCCCGTTGGCCAAGTTGACGCCAACCCGCAAGAAGCAGCTGGAAATGGAACACCGGACGGCCATGAGGTCGTTCCTGGGCTTGCCACGCAACTTACCAGTGGCTCCTTGCTGGCGGAAGCTCAGACCTGGCCGCTCCTGCTGCTCATGCTTCGGCAGGGGCTCCTGCACGTGGACCGGCTTCACCACACTCCAGATGGCGACGCTCTGCTGCGCAGACTGCGGAGCTGTCCCTCCTCCCGCATGGGCACCGTCTGCGCACTGTATGATGAGCTGGTTGGGCTCCTGGCCACGGCAGTGAAGCCACCCCCCCCCCACCAGCAGCCGCTCGAGGTCCACCCGACGCTGGAGGGCAAGGAGAAGCGAAGAACGCCCTCGTGCGAGCTCGAGCTGGCAGCGCTGTCGAAGCTCCACGATCTTGGCGGGCACCTGCACGTCTTCACGGACGGATCTGTCCTCCCGTTGAGCGGCTCGGCGACGGCAGCCTGCGTGGTTCCCGCGTTGGGCAAGACCCTACAGTGCCGCCTTCTATTTGTGGCGAGCTCCACAGCAGCAGAGCTGGCCGGTCTGCACCTGGCAGCCGACTACCTGGCTGCTCACCCACCGCAGGTCCCGGTGGCCATCTTCACGGACTCCCGCCCGGCTCTCCAGGGTCTGCTCAAGCCAGACCGAGCAGGCGTCACAATGGCCCTGCTGCTGGCAAGGCTGACGGCGCTGCAGAGGAGCGGCATCCCCCTCTCACTCCACTGGCTCCCCTCCCACGCAGGGAGAGCTGGAAATGAAGAGGCGGATGCAGCAGCCAAAGCAGCCCATCACGAGCCGGTCCAGGTCAGCACTGCGGTAGCAGCGGCAGACTTCACGAAACACCGTCTCCTGAAACTACTCACCGCTGCGCACCCGGAGACGCGTGTGGCCCGTGGACAACCACCGAGACCACTTCAAAAAACCGACACCGGACTCGACAGGCAGGAAAGGACACTCCTCCTGCGCCTCAGGACCGGAAGCGCATGGCCTGCTGCACGCAAGTTCAGCGTGGGGCGCGTCTCATCCCCTGCCTGCAGGAGATGCGGCTCCCCAGAGACCCTGGAACACATCATATGCTACTGTCCAGACCTCGCGAACCCAAGGCACGCGATGACAGTGGCATACAACAACCTCGGCCTTCCAGCCACCACAGAGGAAGACAACTTCCCCCGCCACAGTCCCGTCACAGCTTTGCAATCCTGCTTGGAGTTTGCCGCTGTGGTGGGACTTGCCTCCCTGTAGGGGGCCCCCACCTGCCAAATTTTTTCCAGTGGCTCTAGCCCCCACTAAAGCCCCTTGATGTTAGAAAGTAGCGACACGCTTTGATCTACGCCGCAACACCCTCGCCGGCGCGGTCAACCTCCTCCTTTTCTCCCCCTCTTTCGCGGAGGCAGCGCATCCGCCACGCTGAATGGCTGCGGCGCGCGAGACTACCCCGTCAGGTGACCCTGACGTCACGAAAACTGCGCGGAACTTGCTTTCGCGCGCCTTTAGTTTCTCCCGCTCGCCATGAGCAGTCCAAGTAGTGGTCGCCCTGCCGCTCCGAACGTGTGTTTCCCAAGTTTTTCCATCCTTTCGTAGGAATCTGAGCTTCGTTCTCAATGAAAATGCCTTGCTGCTGCGCGTTTCAATGCAGCAGCAGGTCAGAGAAAGGGCAAGCCTTATTTTATATCCCCCGAGCTGAACGAAATGTCGTGCGTCGGAAGCATTGGCTCCATAACATCCGGAGAAGGGATTTCGCCCCTTCTAAGCACGCCGTTCTTTGCGAGGTGAATGTTGCAGCTTTCCTCATATTTGTGGATGAAGTTGCATGGAGATTTTAATGCTCTTCGCATAGCCGGACTCTTCGTTCAGTTCAATACAGAGCACCGATAACTGTGCATATAGTTTATTCTTAAAGTGAGTCGGCTGAAATTTTTGGTGACTCTTCGAGCCGTGACAAAGCTTTTTGTGTTTTCGCGCGTGCGTTAGTTTTGAAATGTATGTAATTTGTAAGTTAATGCCTGTAACTCATATTTTGTAGTTGTGTGCGTGTGTGTGTGCGTGTTTGTGTGTGTGCGTGCGTGTGTGCGTGTATGTGTGTACGCGCGCGTGTTTGTGTGCGTGTGATCCTTGCGCCTGATACTTGTGAAGCCAAGGAACTATTTTACTCTTATTGCGTGCTTATTGTATCTTTGCAAAGTTTCAATACTGCGAGCATTTCTTTTTCTTTACGTACTTTATGTTGCGAAGGCATGAGCCGCAATATATATGTAGATAAGTGGTATTATGTATTATTCGCGCATGCTCATTAAGTACAAGCCACGCGCTTCTGATAATCTCCCTCAATTCTGATAAACTTGCCATCTTGAAGTATGTAAGTTAATTATCAAGTGCCAGTCTTAGCAGTTTCCGTGTAAGCAATCAGCCTTTTGTTGTTGTTGTTGTTTTGAGAGAGAGACTCAGGTTACTCCCAGAGGTGATGGAATGTAATTTCTCGTCGTTTCATAGTGACGGAATACAGGCGCGTGTGTAAAGTTCTATGTTGGCTGTTTCGCAAACACAGCACGTATTTTGCACAGTGGCATTGGTACAAAGGCTTTTGGCCCACTCATTTTGGCGAATTCACTTTAAGTAAACTATCACATTTCTTCTTGGTTACCTTCTCTGAGCATTTTAAGAGCGAAGATTGTGAACCAAATTCTAGTTTATACTCTACGCTGCTTATATTGTATGCACTCAATACACCTACGCGTTACGGACTATCCAAGTGGCGACGTAGAGGTTAACAGCTCAGCCACTGCTTGGTACTCATTTTTTCGGAGCGCTTCCGCTTGTATTTATCGAAGCGTCCTCAAAAAAATGTCACGACGTTCTATCGGAAACGTACTTTCGCCATGACAGTTTCACAAGGGATAAATTCCCATACAACGCTTGAAAGGGCCGAATAAACAAGCGCGCGCATCGATTCTAATGCGGCTGCAGCGAGCCACTGGAGGGTTCAGCGCCGCGCCGGCCCGGTGAGGGGGAGAAATCCGAGGAGAATTGAGGAGGAAAGCGCGCGCGCGGGGGAGAGTGTCGCTACTTTCTAACATCAAGGGGCTTTAGCCCCCACCCAGTGCCAGCGCCGCTCCTTGGACGACTGACAAACTGTCGGTTTCCTCCTTTGCACTCCTCCCAAGAGAGGACGCACCCACCACACCCACGACATGGAGCAACCACACTGTCATCCTGACTATGCATGGCAATATTGCACTAGAACAGAGGGCAGTAGAAAAGGGGGTGGAATTGGTGCATTCATTCATAAAAGTATGAATTGGCAAAGGGTAAAACAGGAATGCAAGGAGAATTTATGGCTAAAAGGGAAAGTTGCAGGAGAGCAGACACTCCTTGGCTTTGTATACCTGTGGACAGGATCAAATGCCAAAGAGGAAAACAAAAAAATGCTGGAATGCATATCAAGTGACATTAATGAGCTAGGAGGGGTGCGAGATTATTATACTAGGAGATATGAACGCACACATAGAAGACATGGACGGGTACACAGACTCAACAGGCAACATGATTCTGGATATGTGTGAAATGCATGACTTAGTTGTATGCAACAGTAGTGAGAAGTGTGAAGGGCAGATAACATGGGAGGTAGGGAGCCTGCAGTCGACAATAGATTATGCACTAATGTCACATAGGATGCACGATAGGCTAAATGTAATGAACATAGATGAATATGGCTCCAGAAGTCTGGGTAGTGATCACAAACGTATTAAGGTGAGTTTTAGAAGAGAAATGAAAGTAGGGGGTAGGAGGCAAGATGAACAACCAGGTGGGATATTTTACTCAAAAAAGGAGCTTGAAATAGCAACCCAACAAATTGAAGTAATTTCATAGGATACAAAAACAGAATGGACATATGCAAATTTAACAGAACTATTTGAGCTAGAGCTTGCTAAGGTACGAGTCAGGCCAAAAGGGAACAGAAGACGTAAACCCAAGAGCTGTTGGGATGAGGAGGTTAAGAAGGCCATAGAGAAACGTCAGGAAGCATCCAGGGAACACAGATATTCAAAGCAGACGGGTGAACCAGAAGCTGATGTAGGCAGAAAATGGAATAACTTTTTAAACTGTAGAAGGGAAGCATCCCATTTGATCAATGAGAAGATCAGAAGAAAGTGGAGCCAATGGTTGTGAGAACCAAACAAAAAGGATAGAAAAGCAGCGAAGAAATGTTGGAAACATCTCAACTCCTTGAGTAATAAGACTAGCCTAGAGCAGAGGTTTATAGTTACAGCTCAAGGTGTTCGGCTAGAGGGAGATGAGGCAATGGAACATACAAGAACAATGATGACAGAAAAATTTAAAGAACGAAACATAGCATGTGCTCAATCAGGTGAGGATAGAGTAGTTAGTGCAGTGGCTCCACTGGCACAAAGCGAGTGGGAAAGGGCAGAGAAGAGGGTTCCTAGTAGCACGTCGACAGGTCCTGATGGCATCCCAATTATGTTGATAAAGACATTGGGCCCAAAATCTAAGAAAGCATTGAGAGGCAGTGAGCAAAATGATAATGGACGGTAAAGCCCCCGACTGGTGGAGACTGAGCAGGATGAGCATGATATTGTTACGGTGAGGAAAACAGACAATGTCGACGAAGGGGAAGAGGACGAAGTGGCAACAGACTCTGTGTTCTCAGCTGCTGTCTATCTCCTGTAAATACATTCTGTAAATAGTTTATACCCGTGACATTTTAGTGGAGGTGCGGGGTAATATCTTTAGTCAGAATTTGCTTTGTGAGCCCGAAATTCACCACAGGGAGATAGGTGCGATTGTCTTTGACTCTCAGTATTGTATGCGGGACAGTAACGTTGTGGCTGAGAACGATGGCAGTTATTGGAGCGGAGATGTAATCACCATCGGGAACTGGCATAGATGGCGCCGTTTCGATGTATTGCAAGGCCTGTGGTGGAACGGGAACAAAATCAGTCGGTCTCAGGCGAATTTCGTGAGGTGTTGTAGTATCGTCCAGCAGAGGCAGGTCAAGACGCACAGTACTTGAGGAACAATCGATGAGCGCTGAATGGGCAGAGAGGAAGTCGAGGCCTAGTATGAGGTCATGGGGGCATTGGTCAAGCACAGTGAAAAGGACGACAGTATGGCGGCCGGAAATGCTCACGCGTGCAGTACACAATCCGACCACGGCCACCATGCTGCCGTCGGCGATTCGTACGACCCGAGTAACGGCAGGCGTAACAATTTTCCTCAAATGGCGGCGAAGGCTGCTGGTCATAATCGATATCTGTGCTCCGGTATCTATGAGTGCTGTGACGGATGTGCCATCAACGTGGACGTCGAGAAGGTTACGTTTCGTAAACAGCGTCAAAGGAGGATTTTGCGGCGAATTCGACATTGCAGCACTACCCTATTTCAAGCAAGGAGAATGGATTAAACAGTCATTACCAGGACTGATGTATGCGGATGACATTGTACTTATGGCTTGCAGAGATTAATGGACATCTGTGGTACAGAGGGAGATAGCTTACGTTTGAAGTTTAGTAAAGAAAAGTCGGCAGTCATGATTTTTAATGATAATCAGGGCAGCGAGCATAGGATACAGGAGGTTACTCTGGAGGTGGTGGATAAGTACAAATATCTTGGAGTCTGGATAAACAATGGGGCTGAGTACCTAACGGAACATGAAAAATATGTAACGGCTAAAGGTAGCTGAAATGCAGCTGTGATGAAAAATAGGGCACTGTGGAATTACAATAGGTACGAAGTGGTGAGAGGGATTTGGAAAGGGGTGATGGTCCCTAGTTTGACTTTCGGCAATGCGGTCCTGTGCATGAGATCAGAGGTTCGAGCAAGGTTGGAAGTTAAGCAGCGAGGGGTAGGTAGACTGGCTCTGCGAGCACACGGAAATACACCAAATCAAGGGGTACAGGGTGACATGGGATGGACGTCATTCGAGGGCAGGGAAGCCAGCAGCAAGATAGAATTTGAGGAGCGATTGAGAGAAATGGCAGAAAAGCGGTGGGCAAGGAGAGTATTCAGTGCAAACCAGGAAACAGCGGTTAAGAAAAAGATTAAGGAAACAGAGAGGGGTCTGTGGAAAACAGGGATGCAGACGAAATCAGCACTGGGAACATACAGAACTTTCAAGCAAGAAATTGCCAAAGAAAATATCTATGATAATTCTAGGGGAAGCTCTTTGTTGTTTGAAGCTAGGACGGGAGTATTGCCGACTAAGACGTACCGAGTCAAGTACCAAGGTTGTTGTTGTTGTTGCCTCAAAACATGGCTCAAGGTATAGACACGTTGTGCTGTGCGTGTGGAGAAGAGGAAACGGCTGAATACCTCGTACTTTTCTGTACAGGGCTTAACCCTACAGTGCATAGCAACGGGGTAGATTTTTTCAAAGCATTGGGGTTTAAGGACAGTGAAAGCAAAGTAGACTTTAAGCGGGTAGAAATAACCAAACGGGGGTTATCTGATTGGTGGATAAAATCAAGGCAGGGGTGAAATTTTACCCACCACAAAGTACAAAATATGTTAATAGTCATTGCTAGGTGGCGTATGCCACCGCCCGATTGAAAGGGTTCAGCCTCATTCATCCATCCATCCATCGGCCCTCGCTCCCCCCGAGCGCGAGCGCCGCTCCCCGGATGCCCGGCGAACCGCGGGCCTCCTCCTTCGTGCTCTCCCGAAGAGAGGGCGCGCCCATCGACACCGCGGCTAGGGTGCCTAAAGTCCCTAAAAAAATTAAAGTAGCGCCATTCGTGTCGCCCATGCAGGCTCCTCCTCTCCCGCGTGTCTTGCAGATTGTAAATGGAGCCAGTTGAGGGGTGGCATGGCTGTTGGCCGAAAAGATGGGCTTGTTCAAATCTTTCCGCTAAACGGACTAGAGCGCTGCGGTCTAAAGCGATTCATTGAAAGAGTGTTCGAGAGATAAATACGGCAAGTATCATGCTTTGTAGACCAGTGAAATAATAAAAAACGCTTGCACTGCAAAAAACATCACCTCAAGCAAGCAATACTCGATGCGAGAGCCGACCGTTTGCTTGCGGATGCGCTCGGTGCTTACGCTCTCGATGGCAGCGCCACTATCGCCGTGTAAACTCGCCGGCGCTAAGAATCTGCAAGCTTTTCAAGCATGACGCACTAGCTTTTCTGAAGGTAGTGAAGGCGCCATTTTGTCTGTCCACTGCGTTGTTTATTTTTGGCACGGCGTGCGAGTGTTTTGTGGCGGGCGTTCCACCGTGCTCAAGTCTGGCGCGTTGGCCCTGCACGTGTCGCGATGCCGACCTGCTGTGCCCGCAGTTGCAAAAACAGGTACGAGAATGGAAAGAAGCTGTTTTTCCTTCCGCGAGGAAAAGAAAATGCCGTTCGGCGAGAATTGTGGCTACAGCGTATTCTGCGGACTGACTTGAACTCTGCGTCGTCGCGGCTTTGTGAGGTGAGTACGGGTGATCTGCCTTATCTTTTTGCTTGTATTTGTGCATCCAGTGCTGCGGTACATTCAGCTTGAGTCTCACGCATGGAGCGTGTATCCACGTCGATGGTAAATGTGCATGCCAGTTGCAACATGTGCCGTGTATACGCTGCCTATGGCTTCATCCAGAACTCATCCTCGAGTATGTTCTAAGTACATGTAATGCATACATACAAGTGTGCATCAAGTTTTGTTTATTCGCCTTCGTATACTTGAATTTTGACCACTGTGTAACTCCTTCGTGTGTGTGCAGCGAAGTCAATGGCGCATTATTGCGCTTAAGCATCAGCTCCAGCTCGGTGAGTATTCAGAAGCTGTGTGGTTGCATTAGCGATACGCAAAGTTAAATGGTGCGCATTTCTGCATCGTGTTCTAGTCTGGTCGGAAGAGAATGTGCCCAACAGTGCGTCGTCGTCGCTAAAGTCACTTTTTTTAAGCTTGCTGTTTTATTGCCGTGTAACAGTAGCCGCGAATATTCCCTTGCCCAGGACCACTTCTCTGCAAACCAATTTGAGCCGATACTGCTGAGGAAGTTTGGTACTAAGAAGTTGAAGAGAGACGCGACGCCTACGATCTTTAGTCAAGAGCATTTGCGAACGTCAGGTAAGCCAACCACGTTAGGAATTGCACAATGATTGTTCAGTTGAGGAAAAGGTAAGGACGCAAGCCACTTAGAAGAAAAAAAAACCAAGACGATGGGGTCTTCTACGCTTTACTTTTACGTGGGTTGCGTCCTAGCCTTTCCCTCAGCGTGAAGCAACTAGCTCAACAACGCGTTTTATCAAGTTTATAAATAGTCTTTTTAAGTACATGCATAAATAATTCTTGGCCTTCTATTAGTCTGAAACATGCCTTCGTTCTCCAATGAAAATGGTCTTGGTTGCCGTGCATCCCTGTTCCATTTCTCAAATGCCTCAGATCTTTGGTAGCTGAAACATGTTGGTTCTGTAAAGCTGAGAGATGGAGTAGATATTGTGTATAATTACTTTTTAATCAATTCAATCTGCGTACACCACATTCCTGTGCATATCTCGACAACGAAGTCTCAGATAAAACCTACCCACTTTTGGCCAAGGGTAATACGTGTTCATCACAGTTTCAAGGTATACGTGTATTGCTGGTACAGCAAAATTTTGCAACACATTTTGTCCATTGCTACGCATTAGCTTGGGCATTTGCACTCATAGTCTGCTAAATTCTGTACATATAGTGAATATAGTGCCTGCATGTCGAGGTATGTGGTTAAGTACATCTGACGACCTTTCACTGCATTTTTTATTCTCCAGAGTGCAATGACACACCCTTCCCATCTTCTGGCTTTGAGTTGTTACTAGCAGCAGCTGCTGCCGCTGATGGTGAGTTGATCGTTAAGCTCATCTCACGTCTTTACCACTTTTAGTTGTTGTAAGTACTCCATTTTTGTATTATGCAGTACACAAGGATACATGCTGCCCATCTTCTGGCCTTGATCTGCCACTAACACCGGCTGCTGTCGTTGATGGTGAGTTCTTACTGCGTTTATTTCTTATCATGTTTACAAGCGTGTTTTATACTTTTCTTGAATTTTCATAATTTGCAGCTTCTGGATCCAATAGTGATGGCACTCAATCAGGGCTAAGTTCTTCACAAGGTAAGATAGATTACACACAGGCTGCATGTAATCGAGGTATTGTAACAATCGTTGACTCACTTATTTTAGTCACATTTGGAAGGGTCTGCACAGATCCACAACATTTTGCTCGGTAATATAATATTTAGAAAATTGAAAGGATTGAAAGCATTGTCACTTGTGTGTGGGCACGCATCCTTAATACCGAAAATTACAATGTACTTGTGTGGTTTGTAGTTGCTCCAAGTAGCACTGTTTAATGCTTGGTTGCCACATTATGGTTCCATAGGGATAGTGGCCCTGTTCAATTTGTCTTGGCCTGTTTCAGGTCAGCCTGGCACCGATACAGCACCATCGTATTGCTCAGAAGGTAATGGCAGCCGCACACTGTTTCAAAATTTCAAATAATTTATTATTGCTGTAATGTACTTTCATAATTTTTTTCTTTTTGCCCCACAATAAATGTATGTATGTAATGTTGCAGAAACTCTTTCAAGTTCAGAATGTAACATACTGGTAGCTTGTTCCCCAGGTGAGTGCTGCCTCGATTTGTGTAGGCACATATTTGACAGATGTTTTCGTTGGTTTCAACGGTCATATGTGTGCAGATGTGGAAACCTCCCAAGGATCTTACTGCCAGGCATTTCCGGCTTTGACTGTGCCTGATGAGTGTGAGTGAAATATATGTTCATTACCATATGCATTGTTAAATTTTGGTCACTGACCATTTCTTGTTGGCAACTGTGCTGATTTACAGTTTTTGGGATATTGCTGGGCCTCATCATTTCTAATAATATTATTCTTCATTTACAGCCCAGCAAAAGGTTTGTGCATATTGTGGAGGAGTTCAGTCAGCTGAGGGCACAGCTAATGTCACTGGTAAGCGTTCAGTGCTGACTGTCTTCGGATGCTATGCAGTATACAGCCGAATACATACACATAAATGCTCTTAATGGGAAATTACATGCACACACGTAACAGGTTGATACAGCAAAAGCTCGTTAATTCAAACTCGGTTAATTCGAACTTACGGTAAATTCAAACTGACACCCTGGTTCCGGCACAGCGCTGTGTACTGTGGGGCAGAACTCAAAATAATTTGAACGAGTTGGTATCCACAACGGCTAAATTGAACTGGGTGCCCCTGACTTTCATCGGTCCTCGCAGAAGTTGGCTCGAAGTGATCACGTTTTGCAAAACCAAACCAAAACAAATTTATTCAGAGGCAATACAATGAAACAGCAGAGTTTTTCATCAGATGAGAATTTGGACTCTGTGCGGGAACTCTTAAGCAAGCTGCAAACGTTGCTCATGGAGTCAAGAAAAAGAAGTGCAAGCAAATGCAAATTACTGATTACGTTTAATCTTGTTTGCGTTAACTCTTCCATGTAAACAAACATATTTCGTGGCATAAATACGTAGCATCTTATATTTTGACATGAAGGCTCGCTGCTCACATGTATGCATGTCACTGCCTGTTTCTAACGTATCACTGACTGATCAATTAGTTATGTTTGCCATTAGAGCTCCATAAACTTAATTCATGAAATTGCCTGCCATGAACGTCTAGTATCGCAGAAAGACCAACCCCTGTCACTTCCTATTCGCTTTGTTTTGCAGGCAACAGTACAAGGAGCGGGGATGCTGATCCTTCAGTAGTAGCTGCCCTTCAGAAAAGAATAGCTACACTGGAGGACTGCTTGAAAAACATGAAGCGAAAAGTTAAGACACTGCAACAGCAGAAAAGCAGAGCAAACAATCGAAACAATGAACTGTCGCAAAACATCAGAAAGTACTTGTCACCAGATCAACTGCTAGGCATGGAGACTTCCAGTACGAGGGGGACACCATGGTCTACCGAGACTATACAAAAAGGCCTCAAGCTCCGTTTGGCATGCGGATCGAGAGGCTACAACACCATCAGGGAGCTTGCTGTACCTATTCCAAGTGAACGAACATTACAACGTCGTGTTCAGAACTACAAGTTTTCACCAGGAATTCTCCACAAGGTTCTGCAGTCCCTTGCTTTAAAGGTGAAATAATGGTGCAGCTGAATGTGTTTCTAGAAGAAAAACTCGGCCTAGTTCAGTGGTCTCAAACTCACCTCAGCCAGCGGACTGCAATCCCACAATTTTGGACCACAAGGGCTGGGGCAGTGAAGGTTGTAGAACCAGTAGGTGGAGGGGGGGGTGGGGCGTGCAAATTTTTAGCAAACGTTGCCATATTTGAAAAAGAAACCTTTCATATATCTCATATATGGGGCATTATGAAAGAACAACAGCACAAAAAGTCGAGAACCTTGTGTCGTGTCTTCCTTGGCCCTTGTATTTTATTAGCGATGTTTTTGCTTAATGATTAGTGTAAGCACTTGTTTCAACAGTATGCCTTCGGCAAAAGACAAAATTTTTTTACAGAGCCCTCCCCCCACCATAGCATGCCTCATATCATATTGCGTTTTTTGCGCGAAAAACCCTAAAAATTTATTGATAATCTCCTGTGTTGCCTGCGTCACTGTTTGCATGCCCTTCTTTCAATGCTCATTATTTTGCGCATTCTTAAGTTCCACTTCAAAGTTTTTGGTTTACTAGATGTTATGTTCACTTGCACAGAGTATAATCGAACAACCAGCAAAGATGTTGTGGAAAACAAGTGATGACTTCTGGGGAGGAGTGTCGCAGAAAATGTAAATTTCAAAACGTTTTTCTGGGTATTACTCATCATTTGAAAACACTTCTAGTACATTGTAGTTACAGCATCGCAAGACGTACCTACTACTGATATGCAAGTTACTGTGTGCAGCATGATTATTCTTGAAAAGCATTGTAATATTTTACGACTGATACATGTTGCATCTTTCAGATAACCACCATGGAGGAGCACGAGCGGCATGCAGTTTTGATGCTTGATGAAATTCAGCTGAGTTCAGGGCTTGCATTTGATCAAACGACTGGCACTATTTTTGGAAGGCCCACTTTACCACTGGTAGATGGTTCTCTGCCACATGCTGCAGTGCCAACACATGGACTAGTTTTTACGCTGGGTGGGGTTACAGAAAGATGGAAGCAGACAGTTGCTTATAATCTAACTGGAAACTCATTCAGCAGCACTGCAGTCAGAGAAAACTAGATTGCAATCATTCAAGAATGCGAAAAAATTGGGGTGCGTATAGATGCCGTCGTTAGTGATATGGGTGGCGGGAACATGGCCCTGTGGAGAGAATTTGGCATAGTTGCGGGAAAATATTCTGTGCCAAGAGTTTCATGTTCTCATCCTGTTGACCAGAATCGCAAGCTTTATTTTATGGCAGACTCCGCGCATTTGTTGAAGAACTTGAGAAACCACCTTACACGTGGGCAGTCCATTTTTCTGCCCGCAAAAGTGGTCAAGAAATATCAGCTGCCTTCGAGTGAAGTAAACCTTGAGCCGATTCAGAAGCTGGTAGAAATAGACTCTAAATTGCAATTAAACATAGCGCCGCACTTAAAACCATCCTTCTTGGACCCAGGACATTATGAAAAAATAGAAAGTGGGGCCTGCGTATTCATTGCTGAATCACGATACAGCAGCTGCACTACGTTTTCTGGTCCAACGAGGGGACTTGCCTCGAGAAGCGTTGACAAGAGCGTGGTTCATAGAAACCATTTATAGGTGGTTCAAAGTACTGACGTCACGTACAACGAAGCTTGCAATCAGCAAGTTGAGTGATCAAAGATATGAGGACACGCTAAGTTTCTTGAAGGACATGGTGTCTTTATTTCAACATTTAAAAATAGGCTCAACATCCAAACAAGTGTGGAAGCCTGTGCAGACAGGCATTATTTTAGTCTGCAAGGTTGCATTGGAACTGCAAGATTATTATCTTAATGAGAAGGGTTTCTTTTTTGTTTTGCTCAGCCGATTTGGCCAGGATGCCCTTGAGAATTTGTTCTCCACATTGAGGGCAAAGAATGCTGTACCAAAGGCTCTGCAGTTTCGTAGCGCCATTAGAGCGGCTACTTTGGCACAGTTCTTTCGCCCAAGTAGAAGTGGGAGCTATGCAGTTGACGATGCTCCTTCCCTAGTTGGTATCGAAAATTGCCACGAAGAAGCACCTAATCACAATGATGCAGAATCTGTTGAATTTCCCAATGACCTTTTGGATATTAGTGTTACGGAGCACGAATCTTTTATTTATTTAGCTGGATTTGTGGTGAAGAGTGTTGCAAAGCACACAGGGATTTGTGAGCAGTGCAAAACTGCCATGGTGTCTGATGACGCCAGTGCACTCACAAGGTTAAAATCATACACTGATAACTGTAAGCTAGTATCACCTACACCAGCCATTATTCATTTGCTTGAAACAGCGGAAAATATGTTTCGAGTGAATGGCAACAAGCTTCTGTGCAATGAAGTAACGGTTGCTCAACTGGTTGCCGCCACTAATGACATCGTGCTAGCTGTGAGTTGTTTTCCATCTTGCCACAACACGCAGGAGAGGTTGTTAAGAGCATTTTTTAAAACTAGAATTCACATTTTTCTGCGGAAAGAGAATCTCCTGCGTGAAGCTGAAGAAGCTAAAAGTGCCAAAGCAGGCAGCCGTAGCATTGGAAAGCAAGCTGCTACAACCAATGTAAAATAGTGTGTATGTATCGTTTCTATCGTTTTCTCCAGCTGTTTTTCTGTGATGCATATCGTGCCGACGTGATGTGGTCATCTTGAGCAGTTGCATGGTGATCTCTTCAGGTTGGGGGCTGTTGGCCCTATTGGCCTGTGACCATGTTTCAGGTCAATGATTGTACTTTGCCTATCACGTCTGTTTTGTTAAGCCTTTCACAAATATGTCCTATCTTATGCCTGTATATCTGCATAATATGTTTCTTTCATTTTTCCAGTTAGGGTTTTCCTCACCCATATCCTATTCCTGCTTCCAAAAGAGTTGCGTTATGTTCATAAAGGTGTCTGCCAGAAATTGCGTCCACTTGATAGTTGCGTGTGCCATCACTTTGCATGTATAGCATTTGCATGCATTTGCATGTATTTGCATGTATAGCAACATATCACTGTTTACAAAAATGTCATTTAATTTATTGTATACACTGCATAATGTTAAATGTATCATTGAGACAGTACTGAATTGTTTCGTAAAATGTTGAATAAAATCCGATGTTTTGTACCTGTCGTATTTTTTTGGTTTTCATAAAATTGACTGCACTTGAACTTCTGGCATTTAGAGCAAGAAAGTGAGATTACCGAAGAGGGTTTCCAAATGGATAACAGGTCGCTTGGTTCGATGAACGTATTATGTGCTATTATGATAGCGTGTGCATGCACTTTTCATGCCATGAAATGGCAATGTATAGGTGTGTTCAATGCCACCGCATTTATTTGTATTTATGCCAGTGAAGACTTTGGTGTGGTGAATGCGGAGTGCCCAAGAGCTGGTATTGGTGTGGTGATTGCGCAGTGCCCAAGACCTGTAAAACATTACTTCAAGAGAAGTGTATTACAGCCTGATTAATGTGGTTGAACACATGGACAAAGAGTGAACTTCATGGATCATAAGACAAAAACGGCAGAAATTTCATGAGATCAGGAAAACATGAGGCACGGTGTTGCACTACCTCATCTGTGCCCTTGTGAAGTGCGAGCTGTTCTTGGCCTTGTGGGAACTAACCAAATAGCTTGAGATGTGTTACTCTGGGTGATTATTAATTTTTTAGTTATTGTCTTTTATGTGTCAATTAAAGAAAAAGCATGCACGAGAACACTAGGTAGAAACTTTCATTGGACATGTGCTGGACTAACAACTGAAAGTCTACTATTAGAATGTGAAGTTTTACTGCAATCGCATGCCAGTGCGGTCGAGCTGCATGCACACCTTCGTATTCTGATGTTTAGACACCTGTCGAGTAGATTGAACTCGCAAATGTTGACAGATGGAACAGAAATTTAGCTGCTGGAGAGATATGTTAAAAAGCAGCCTGCGCGCACGAACGTAAACTTCTTGTGTGTTTATTGCCTCAAGACCATATATGTTGCTTCCCCAGCTGCTGTTTCTTCTTTTTTTAACATAAACCAAGTCACGCACTTGTACACTAAGCTACGCTTCAATATATCATTCATACGGCCTGTTAACACGGCGCGCCCGCGTCTGTCATTGCACGCGCAAGACTTGCTGTAGTTGGTCAAAATGGTGTAGATCGAATTATGCGAACACCACTTAAGCTCACAGGCCGAAGAAAGAATCTGTATGCCCATGTAACCTGATTTTGTCTGCACTAACCCGTAGGAATACATACACAAACTAGTCCATGCACTCGCTTCATGCAGTTGCCGGTAAACTCGACCTAATATGCTCGCGGCGTCAACGTAGCATCTGCATCTAACCGTCGGCTGTGCACGCCACTGTAGCAAATATCGCTGTCGCGAACATTTAACCAAGGAGAGTGCGCCAGACAGAATCAAAGATGCTTTCGTGCACGTTTCTCTGCAGTTGTAAGGATGGCTTTAGCATAAAAACGACACCTCGCACAAAACACTTGTTTCAAAAACACGAAGCGATCCATTGCCCGTTTTCTGTCACGTAGCTTTCTATTCCTTCGAATCGACCAACGAATCGCCGCGTAGTCTCATCGCATTATAACTATGCCAAGAATTGTTCGCTGCATTTATCAGCGATGAATGAAATGTAAAGAAAGTGTACCGGTTACGAAATACTGGCAACGCCGCACACACGCTGAAATATCTACAGCGAATCCCGGGACGATCACCGCCGAAGACCCGCGAAACGAGCGCGCGTTCCACAGACGACACCGGCGTACCGTTCGCCGAGCGGCTGCCCGAGCGCGGCCGCGCGCCGCTTTCGCTTTCGCGTCCGTAGTTTCCTCCTGGACGCTGTAGGGGCGCTGCTGCAGCTGCTGAGAGAGGAGGCAGAGGCGAAGGGGTGCGGTTGGCGCTACTTTATTTTTTTAGGGATTTTAAGGGTGCCTCGATGCCAGCGCCGCCGTTCAGGGTGGAGACAACCCCGCTGGCGCCGCCATATTGAATCACACGAGCTGAGACTCAGCTACGCTTGCGTTCATAAATGGTGTTACTCGCGGCGCACTTCCATGTGCTTTGCCTTGATGAGGATTTTTTATCGGTATCGCATCGGCACATCTTTAAAACCAATAGCCGTCAACCCGTCGAAGGTCGAAGACGTAAATGTATGGCGCCGGGAACATACCCCAAGTTGCTTAACTCAATCACATTTAATATGCCGTGTGTATGTTTAAAATACGCACTATTTTTTGCGCTTCGATGCTTGGTATATAAGGTTTGCGACCCCCTGTGTGTAGAAGTTTTTCTTTTTCGCTGTTGTATTTTGGTTTACACCTCACGCCTCCTTTACCGTAGCCAGCCACTCGCGCACGGCGGTTAGTTTCCCTTGCGTTGCGCGTGCTCTTCGCGTTCGTTGCAATTATTTGACGATATCTACACGCAATTTAGCTTTTTTTTGCCCACAGAACTGTGTGCTGACAGGATTAAGCTGGTGTAAAAATAACTGCGATGTGAAAATAAGGTTTAGTTAGTGCTGTAGAGAAAAATGTAACGTAACTTGTCTGTCTCAATCTTGCGTAGTACACACAAGAAACCAAACGATGCACAAAATACATTTACTTGGTAATGTCTAGTACAGTCAATCATGAAATAGCATCAAAATCAAAAAATCATGAAATGTACATGAAAAATTATATGTACTTTGTGGCGCCTGAAGGTTATGTTGAAAGACGAGATAAAAAAATTCGCAAGGTAGGCTCGACACACACAATTCTGGATAGGGAGAGTTTTTATTTATTTATTTATTTATTTATTTATTAGTACCTCAAATACCCCTTTCGGGGTTTTACATGAGGGGTGAGCATATCTAGTAGGTACATTGTCGATGAATGCCTTGAACGATGAATGATTGGATTGGTGCACCGCATCGGCAGGTAGATGATTCCAGTCTTTCGCTGTCTGTACGAAGAAAGAGTTAAGATGAGCGGCGGTGCGAGCTGGGGGGGGGGGGATAAACAGCCTTTGAATGGCTATGACGGGATGAAGTTCGATGCGCAGGTAAGATGTCGGTTTGGTGAGGCGACGAGTGATAAAACTTGTAAAAGAGACATAGCCTTGCTGTTTTGCGGCGGTGCTCGAGGGTTGGAAGGTTCAGAGATGACTTAAGTTTAGTGACGCTAGTGTGGTAAGAGTAGTCGGAGTGAATGAACCTTGCTGCGCGATTCTGTATAGATTCTAGTGCTGTTGCCAGGTTAGATTGGTATGGGTCCCACACTGAGCATGCGTATTCAAGTTTGGGTCGAACAAATGTTAAATATGCTAGTAGTTTTACTGAAGGGGGAACAAGACGAAGATTACGGCGCAGGTAACATAAAACACGATTGGCATCATTGCTGATGTTGCAAATGTGTGAAGACCAACCGATGTTACTGGATAGGTTAACACCTCGGTACTTATAAGAAGTGAAGGCACATAGTTCAGCACCAGCGATAACGTATTTAGCTGAAATAAATGATTGGCGATGGTGGAAAGTAAGTAGCGACGTTTTCTTGACGTTGAGAGACATTAGCAAGTTATTACACTATGTTTCAATGATGTTAAGGCCGGACTGGAGTGAACGAGAATCAGCGTCGTTAGTAATAGGACGATATATTACGCAATCATCAGCGAACAAACGAATGGCTGGTTCAGACCATGTTATACCGGGAAGGTTAAAGTCACCTAAGAGGAGTAGTTGCGCATGACTGAATGACGTCGAAACAGATTGTAGTGCCTCGTGGAAGTGAATATTGAAGGAAGCATCTGCGTCGGGGGTTCGATAGCATACACCGATAAGAATTGGTTGGTATGAAGAACTGCACAAAATGAATAATATTTCTAGAGGTGAAGTGATATCAACAGCCGAGCAACATAGGCTGCGATGGGCAGCTATCAGGACACCTCCTCCGCGTTTGCCTATACGATCCCGCCTGAAAATATCAAAATCTTGGAGGAATAAGTTAAGTTCTGTGTTATCGACGGTTGAATTAAGCCATGTTTCTGTTAGTACTAGGAGCTTACAATCTAAAGAATCAATGAGGCTACGAAGTGTTTCGCGCTTGGGCAGCAAGCTTCTTATGTTAGTATAAATAAATGATACAGGGACGCTATTTGGCTTTGCAGTAGTGCGCGATGGTAGCTATGAAGTTGATACGACCCTGTTCGTAGCGTTATCGTACTTGTAAGGTCTGTTTTCCATGATTAGTTTATCATACCGAAGTTTAAAAGGTTTCTGCTGGGACTTGCCGAACTCGATTAGTTGTTCACGTGCATGCCCAGTGTTAGATGAGTAGTCTTCTGATATGCTATGGTTGGACCCTCTTGGTTGTTTAGCGTTTGAAAGAATATTTTGTTTCACTTTGAAATGTGCTAACTTGACAATTATAGGTCTATTTCTGTTAGTGTTGTACTTGCCAATTCTGTGGATCTAAGGGGCCCAATTTGATATTAAGTTTAGAATTGCAAAGTTCCGCAATCTTGCTTTCCGATTCTTGCCATGTTTCCCACTCACTATCAGCTACGCCAAAAAACATAAGGTTAGACCAACGGGCCCGATCTTCTGAATCGTTAAGTCGCGATGATATGTCGGAAATGGCTTTAGTGTTCTGGTCTACAACTGTCTTGACGCAACTAACTTCGGCCTTCAGTGCAGTTATGGAGAAAACATCGTCTTCAATTTTTGTCAGTCGCCTCTTTATGTCGTCAAAAATTTTCTCGTTCTGCGATAGTTTGGCGCGGATTGATTTCATTTCGTTTAAGAGAGACGCCTGACCTGACCTTATCTCCTCCAATGCTTCCATTATGTTGCAGGATGCCTGCGTCGAACTGGAACGGGTGTTGGGGCCGGGATTCGATTCTACGTCGCCAGAAAGTGCGAGAAGTTGTAGCATGATAGACGTGCAGTCGCGAACAATGGTAACGCAGTAGCCTGGGCTTGGCAGCACTAGCAAAGCGGAATAGCGGGAACGACGCGCATAAATGGTGCAATGATTTGTTACCTGTAAGGTGAAAAGGCGCCGGACGTCAGTGAACCGCATTGTCGTAGTGCCACCAAGCCCACACATGAGCGCGAGGGGGAGATGTGTTTTATGCGTGAAGGTTGATGTCTGTGCCGATGCGTCGGCTGATACACAGCAGCATGAAGACGATAAATGCGGTAGATTTCCGGTCAAGCGCGGTGCGGCGCAGTAGTCGTGGCTTGTTTCGGTTTCGGGGCACTGGTGGGTAGACGAAGTTGGTCCAGCTGTATCGCTAGCGCGTTGAAGGTAGGGCGAGCCTACCCCTCCTGCGATGGCGTACGGCAGGCTGTAGACGTGAGGCGGTATGTAGTGGTGGTCAGGATTGGTATTTCCTGTCACACGATTCAGCAGGCTCCACCAGGCAGGTGTATCCCGTAAGCCAACACACCGTAAGGCGGGCGTGCCCGTAGACTTCGTGGTGGCTCCAGGAGAACAGCAGGTGCCAACGGGAAAGCAGGAAACTGTGAGCACTTGTAAGGCGAAAAGGCGCCGGACGTCAGTGAACCGCATTGTCGTAGTGCCACCAAGCATGGTTTCAGAATGGCGCAACAAGGAAGACGAAAAGACGAAAGAACACACGAACACAAGCATACTGAAGCCGTTGATGTACTTACATGACCCCCCCCCCCCATATAATTTATTCATTCATGGGGAGGGGGGTTCAAGTGAGTCCATCAACCTTATTACACACAATATAAATCGAAAACAAGAATACAAACAAGAAAACGCAACCGCGGGTAATATTAATCAAGATATCCAGCCAGAATACATCAGCTACCATCGAATACGTCGCATCAGCCAAACACATCAATGGCGAGTACAGAACATTTTATAAATAACCATTAAACGCTGATAACTACATTGAAAAAATAAACAACACTGCATACATATCGCGTACAAAAACCGTAAATGAGACTAAGACAGTCAAATACAGATTAGCAATGTTTTTCACTTCGAAAATATAGTCCATGATGATGTAGGGCTGTTGACTTTAACAGACGGCGCCCATCCTGTCGATTTCCCTCGCACTGGTCCTCTTCAAAGTGTTTCTAAGTACAAGTAAAACAACAAAAGTGATTATTGATATGAAAGGTTGCCTTGTAAATACAGAGAACCCATTACAGTTCTTCAAAATAAATTTTCGCAGAAGTAATGCTGTATTACCTCGCTTCACACGTTTCGAAGAAATGCACAGGCTACAACAGACACCATGCCAGAAAGCGCCGACACATTTTGGTCCCATGATGCCCCTTAACTCTACTACAGCTGGGCATACCGTGCACAGGCATTAAAAGACCGTCATAGTACCCACTACGATCGGGAATGAGCACGAATGACCATCAGCTTACGAGCACCACGCTACAAATATATTCGTCTAAAAAATAAGCTATATAACGTAACAACCTGAGATCCGCAAGATATCTGCTCAGAAAACAGAGAAAATCACAATGCTTCGCTTGCCACGTATACAACAGCCGCTCTCCCCAGAAGAAGCACTGCGTTCTTTAGTCCCAAATAACCAGTAGCGAAAAAAGAAACTGAGGAAAAAAAGAAACAAGAGACACACGATGTGTGCTTCCGTGAAAAAGTGAAATAGGTGGTTTACATGACAGTATGTAGCTAATGTAAGACTATTTCGCGGCGAACCATTTTCGTCAGTCCTTAAAATAAGGGTACTACTCGCATAGACTGCGCCGATCAAAACGGCAAAATCCTATGCGACGCGCGCTCGCAAACCATAGGCTACTCAGACAGCATCGGTGCAGTGCTTAGTTCGTGAGCGAACGTAGGTACGTGAGCGAGGATCAGAGAATACTTTCTTATTTAAATGAAAATGGCGGTGCGATAGTCTAAACTTTCTTGACACTTACCTCGCAAATGTAGGAGTTATCCGTTGCCTTCCAGTGATACCGCTTTACTTGGGCTTCCGATCTCTTCCTTCGCTCTGGGTCCCGGGGAAGCGTAAACAACGAAGCCCTTTACGCGTCGATCCGGTGCACTTGGGAACGCAACAGCCCGTCATGTCGACTCGATGCACTTGACAAGCTTGCCATTCATGCGGCTGAACACTGTCCAGCAAGTAGAAGCGGCAGCGAAGCATCCGCGCGCACTGTGTCTCGAACTAAGCACCGGCACCAAGCAATCGCAACCGCTCGCTGTGATTCAAGATGGCGTCGCAGCGAGAAAGCGGCGGCGCGGGGGCGGTCAAAGGATGGCACCACCCTGAACGGAGGCGCTGGCATCGAGGCACCCTAGGCACCCTACACCGCCGCCGCCGGTGAGAGGTACGTTCGATTCGCCTGCACCGCCTGACCAGTTCACGAGGTGCTGCACCCTGTCATTCGTTTCAGCGGTGCAGAAATGACGTCTGCTGAACCACGCCGTTCGTTTCAAAAGGTGCAGGAAAGGTGCAAGGCTGGTTCATGGTTTTGCTGCACCCACTCCACTGTCGGTGCCGCCTTGGTGCAGGCGCGTGGCAGAAGCGCAGCAGACGACACTGCACCTGGGCGCGATCTCCGTTAAAACCCCGCTTACGCACGTCTAATGTATCTACGCAAGTGTGGTGTGTATTTACGCCCCAGAAGGCGATCATACCTGTAGTTCAGGACCTCTCAAACTTACGCACTCCATGCATATAAGTCGGACATAACGTAACGCCGTCACCGCGTCTGTACCTTGACATTCGTTTTGAGTGTCGCGCTGTGCCTGCACCACAGAAATCGAACTGCACAATTTCTGAACTTCTCGTGAACCACCGTGAAGTGGTTCACAGTGGTGCAGGCGAATCGAACGGACCTGAGGATTGCGAGACCCCCTAAGAGAATAAAAAAATTGCTGGAGTGGAGTGAGCGCTCTCGAGGTGAAGCCAGCGCCGCCATGTTGTGGGTAGAAAGCTCGGCTCGGCTACAGGGGCTAGCTCGGCTGGCTCGGTGGCTGCCAGTTCGCCTTCAGCGACGGTGGATTGCGGTTCGCGCGCCTATTTTTCCCCGACAAGTGTGTCTCTGCAGAGCATTCGTATGCGTGCGGCTCGATTGAAGCGAGCATGGTGCAATCCTGCGTAGCGTATGGGTGCACAAATCGGGTGAACGCTGCTTCCAAGATCTCATTTCACAGGTGCGTACTGAAAGCACGTAGTGTTTACGCGGTCTGGTAATACGGCTGATTCGTGTTTTTCATTGGCAGGCTTAAGGAATTAATTTTTGGAAATTATTGGCAAGTTTCCAAAAGATGCCGATACAAGGAACCTATGGGAGCGAACTGTGCATCGTGAACGCTGGAAACCGGCAGATAAAGATCGTCATTGCTCTGCGCACTTTGATCCTGCGTGCTTTGACCGGACCGGACAAACAACAAGATTGAAAGCGGGAAGTGTGCCTACTTTGTTCCCTGCTTTCCCTGCCCACCTCCAGGCACCGGTATGCATCGGAACTCCGCAGATTTAGTGATCTGACATCGAGGAGACTGTAATGACATAGACATATCTCTTCTTTCGTGTCCTGTCGACGTGACTGTATTGTTGCGCGTGTCTTCGCGTGCTTTTCGTTCCGTTCGCTCGTTTACAATATCGCTCCACACACGATTCGCGCGTGATCATCGTCGCATGTTCCTGAACATACTTTCGTGAATACATATGCATGTATTCATATTACGTGCAATAATTGAAGTATATATGTAATTCTAGAAATAGTTAATTGCCACTATGTGCTTATTTCAGGTTAAAAGGAAGCGACCAGCACCAAAGCCCCGAGGATGCAGTCTTGCTCAGGAGCAAGAGGCCCTAAATACTGACGACCATGTCACTGTATCGCCATCAAAGCAGTGGTACAAGACGAAGTTGCAGGAAACAGAAGACGAACGATTGCACCTGAAGAAAAAATTAAAACGTTGCAGCAGAACAAACGAAGGCTGACACAAAAGAAAATCACCGCTGAAGAAATTATTAGAGGCATCCAAGAACAGAAGCTTTTGTCAGAAGAGGACTCCAAGATGTTTGATGCAGCATTTTCTCCTGACATACAACTACTGCTTCACCGGGCACGGACAGACACGGGAGGTAAATACCCTCCGGAGCTGCGAACGTTTGCACTGACTTTACATTTCTATTCACCAGCAGCCTATGAATTTGTGGGATCAAAGTTTAATGACGCCCTCCCTTCACAGCGCACAATCAGAGAATGGCATAGGTCTGTTGACGGCCAACCAGGCTTTACATGTGAAGCATTTTCTTTCTAGGAGAAGTTGGTTAAAAGCCGCTCTGAAATTCTCTACTGCGCTCTGATTGTCGGTGATATGTCTATTAGAAAACACGTTGAACTTGTCGGAGACAGGCTAGTTGGCTACGTTGATTTTGGAGCGTCTCTTGATGATGACAGCCTTCCTGAAGCCACAAATGTTTGTGTGTATATTGTTGTTGGCATAAACATGAGGCTGAAAATTCCAGTCGGTTACTTTCTTGTCCAATCACTCACTGGTTCTGAGAGGGCTGAACTAACAAAACAATGCATTGAACGACTGGAATCTGTAAAAGTTCAAGTTGTCAGCCTAACGTTTGATGGTGGGTCATCAAATTTCACTATGGCGAAATGCCTTGGTGCAGAACTCAAGCCTGATCCTGTCGAGTTCTCCACATCCTTTAAAAACCCAGTTGACGAGTCAAGGGATGTGCATATCCTGCTTGACGCATGTCACATGATTAAGTTGATTAGAAATTCACTGGCAACAATGCCTTAAATCACTGATGTTGGTGGAGACCACATAAAATGGGCTTACATAAAGGCACTGGAGGCTCTACAGCGCGAGGAAGGGCTCCGCCTTGGCAATAAGCTAACTAAGGTGCATATGCAGTGGGAGAAGCAGAAGATGAAGGTACGCCTCGCAGTTCAGGCACTCAGCGCTTCAGTCGCAGACGCTCTTGACTTTTGCAAGCAAACACTGAAACTGCCGCAATTTAGAGGTGCAGGTGCCACGGCGAAGTTTGTGAGGGTGTTTGATCATCTTTTCGATTTGCTAAATTCCAGAAATCCGTTTGGAAAATCGTACAAAGCACCTCTTCGAAAGCAAAATGAGGCTTGTTGTAAGCCATTTTTTGCCGATGTACATCAGTGGTTTGAAAGATCCATTTGGTCGATCACTTTTGCAAGGAACGAAGAGGACAGGATTTGTGGGTTTTCTTGTGCGTATACAAAGCACAGAAGTTATCTTCAAGAAACTCGTTCATGAAGGTCAGCTTAACTATCTTATATATATCCTTTTTTATATCCTCCTAGGAGACCCCTGCTGAGTCGTCTGCTACGCCAGACGCTCGCGACGTGGCCGAGTTGATGCCGATGGTGCTCGAGCATAATCCCCATGCAGGCTCAACCCCAGCCGGCCCGACGCAGCACGGCTACACCAACCCTGCGGCGGTATTCCTGAAGGGCTCTCCCCGCCACACTCCCACAGCTAAACGAGAGGAAGAAGAAGCAGAAGGCTGGGAAAACCCCCGCCTCCAAGCAGGTTTCCCCTCTAGCTGCTCCTCCGGCCTCGAAGTCCTCACAGGCGAGCACAGGCACTGCCACCAAGACGGCTGTACACGCCCCCCCCCCCACTCATGCACCGCCAGCTGAGGGCTTCCAGCTAGTGTTGTGCAAGGCCGATCGCCGCCGCGCAAGGGCACCGGTGAGTGCTGCCATCCCGGTGGACCCTGCCGCCATCGGCACAGGCGAACACAGGCACTGCCACCAAGACGGCTGTACACGAGGCCCCCCCACTCATGCACCACCAGCTGAGGGCTTCCAGCTGGTGTTGTGCAAGGCCGATCACCGCCGCGCAAGGGCACCGGTGAGTGCTGCCATCCCGGTGGACCCCGCCGTCATCGGCACAGCCTTTTTCCGCCCATCCATGGTGGGTGGTACTTTCCGAGGAGCACCACGCCTCTCTCTAGCGGCGGTGCTCTCAGCGCGGCCAGGTGTTTCCGCTGTGAGAGTAAACCACAGGCGCAACAGGTCCTACAGGATCCTGCTGGACGACCAGCCAGATCAACGCCCTATGCCAGGATCCGCTCCAGGAGCACCAGCTGGCACTCGCACTGTCGAAAGCGAAACGCCGCAGTGCCCCAGGAGCGGACGGCATCACGTTCCAGATGCTCCAGAACCTGGATAGGGCGGCCCGAGGGTAGCTACTGGGGGCCATGAACGAGTTCTGGGAGACTGGCTTGCTTCCGGATGCCTGGCTGACAGCAGTGGTGGTGCACATCAGGAAACCAGGACGGCCAGCCAAAGCCATCACCTCCTTCAGGCCAGTGTCACTGACGTCCGCGGCCTGTAAGCTGATGGAGAGCATCGCGCTGGGACGGCTGAACTGGATTTCCAGGGTGGTGGACTTTCTACCCGAGCAGCAGATCGGCTTCCGTCGGCACCGGTGCGCGGCCAACTCGATCGCCGACGTGATCTCCACACTGGAGGAGGCCAGAAGCAATGGTGAGGTGGCCCTCCTCATACTGCTAGACATCCAGAGCGCGTTCGACGGCCTGCCACACTTGGTCATCAAGAACGCACTGGACGAACTTGGCATCGGGGGCTGCCTCAGGCAGTTCATCAGCTCCTTCCTGACGGAACGTACACTCAGGGTGAGAGCCGGACGGACCCTGAGCAGCGCCCACAAGGTGACCATGGGCGTCCCCCAGGGCTCGGTGCTAAGCCCATTTCTCTTCAACACGGCCCTGGCGGGACTCCCTGCAGCGATTCCGGCTGACCGAAGGTTCCCGACCCAGTGTTCCATTTACGCAGACGACGTGGCCCTGTGGACACATGGACCGAGGCGCAAGCTGCACTCCATCCGGCCATCACTGCAACGATCCCTGGATGCAGCCCCGCAGGGGAGTCTGCGTAAGCAGGCGTTTGATGTGTTGCGTCACCACGGATCCGAGCAGATGAAGGTTGAAACCTCCCGCGTCTAACCGTGCGCGGCTTATCCGTGTCCGGGGAAAGGGGGATCCTGGGGGTTGAGCCGATGCCGGGTGTTTGGACCTCTATGGCCCATCGGCGGAGGCAACACAACTCATTGGCCTCTGCTTCACGTAGACGGCACCCCCGGACTGACCCACCCGGGGGAAATCGGTAGTTGCCTTTTCCCGTCTCTCTCTCCCTACAACCTTCGTCTTTCTCTCTCACTTTCCATCTCTCCTGTCTTGTCTTCACTTCGTCTTGCTTCCAATTTTCCAGGCAGCAAGGGTTAACCTGGTGTAGTTTATCGAACCTTGAGTCTATTATATTGGGTTATAGTAGCTATGTACAGCTGGTGTCTTCCTGGCTTTCAGGCTTCGTAGCGTCCCCTTGTTGACCCCGGTGGTGGGTGGCTGGCATAACTGCCGAAATTATAGCAACTTATATGGCTTTGTCGTCGTTCCCCTAACTCCCCAATCGCCCTCTTTCCAAGAGAGGGCGCACCGATGATTCGCTGAAACGTTTCGTCCAGACCAAAGAATATACCCGAAGTACCACGTGCTAAATTTTCAAAACACTGATAAAACTGCAAGAACACTATCACCATTTGTTGTTGCAAAATGCCTAACTGAGAAACTAGGTCTCGGCTATAAGGTCACAAAATATCCAGCGGTGATCTGTTGCTAGAACAAAGTGACAAGAATCAGTTCGAGAAACTGTCCAGACGTGCTGAAATTGGCAATACCCCTGTCTCGATGAACCCCCACCGTTCTCTGAACAGTTCGTGCGGAGTTATATCAGAACAAGATTTCCTTGACTTGAGTGAAACCGAGCTCCTTGAGGGCTGGATGGAACAGCATGTGACAAATGTCCAAAGAATTAAGATCAGGCGAGATGACAAAGAGATCCCCACTAAACACTTAATTTTGACGTTTTGCGCAAGTACATTACAAGAATATATTGAAACAGGCTATTTGAAAATCAAACTTAGGCCCTACATTCCAAATCCGCGCCGCTGCTTTAAGTGCCAGCGATTTGGTCACGGCTCTCAAAGCTGCCGAGGCCGTACCACATGTGCAGTGTGCCTCGCTCGATCATCCTGCCGACAATTGTACTGAGACACTAGACTGAGCAAACTGCGACGGTGACCACCCTGCATACTCCCGCTCATGTCCTTCCTGGAAGGGGGAAAAAGAAATAACTGCCTTAAATGTCAAAGAAAACATTTCCTTTCAGGAAGCGCGAAAGCGCATTTCCTTCCTACATATCGCAGGGTATGCTGGTGCGGCGCGTGAGGGGGCAACGGCGCAGCAGACTCCGGCATCGACCCGGCCCACAAAGAGTGTGGACGCGGCTGTGCCACCACCCCCCAGGCGACAGCAGCCAGCGCTGCTGCGCCATCTCTTAAGGAGGGCCCATCGACCTCTGGGTTGGTGGCCTCCAAGGCCCTTTCTGAGGCAAGGCCTACACTGGAAACACCCCGCTCGAATGAGCGGAAGTCCAGCGGCTCCCAGGAGTCGATGGACACAACTAAAAGCCAGCCGGCCCACCCAGCGCCTCGTGAGCGGCGCGAATCTCGCGACCGCTCCAAGAAAGACCAACCACGGATTACGGGGCCTGGAAAGGCTCCGTGAGCCAACTTGACTCCTCTTGATAAACAGCACAAGAACACAAACAATATGGATACACAAATATTGCCGCGTCGGTATTCGCGCACAAGTGCGCCCTGGCGCCGACAAAGACGACGACCGGGCCGCTAGAGATTTCGGAAGGCATCAAGAGGAAAAAGAAGACATTCTTGTTGTTGGCGCCTGTCTGGTATCGTCTCCCGAGTACGGCGCGGTGCTTCTATAATAAAGCCCCTGAGCTTTGTGTATCGCCACACTGGTGGAGGTGCTGGGTACTGTCGCCTCATGATCGGAACTCCTACGAGCAGCCCTGCATCTGGCCCCACAAGACAACCACGCGTCGAGACGCCTGTTCACCGAACAAGCCGCCGCTTGCAAGGTTGGAGCCCCTAATTTGGTGTCTTGCAAACATCGTCTTCATGAACGGCCACCACCCCAGCTCCAGCAATGGCACTTCCAAGCAGCCCAACTCAGGTAACAGTTCAAAACCTTCGGATTCCTGAACCATTTCACGGTGACGCACATGAAGATGCGGTGGACTGGCTGGAGAAGTATGAACGGGTAGCGCGATCGAATCACTGGCGCCCCGACCAGAAGCTTTTCAACGTCTATTTCGCCCTCGAAAAAGTGCAATGACGTGGTTTGAAAACCGCGAGGGAAGTCTGACAACGTGGGAGGACTTTTCGTGTCGGTTTCTCGACACATTCGGTGCCACAAATTGACGTTAAAACGCACTGCGCCGTCTCGATACGCGCATCCAAAAGCCGAATGAAGGTGTTGCCATGTTTACCGAAGACATGGCGCGTTTGTTTCGCCGCGCAGATCCCCAACATGCCGGAGGCGAAAAAGCTCAGCCATATCATGCGTGGTGTCAAGGAGCAGCTGTTCGCTGGCCTTGTGAGCAATCCACCGACAACAGTGGACGAGTTCATTAAAGAGGCCACAGCATTCGAGCGGGCGCTGCAGCAGCGGTACCAACAGTACGATCGTCTGATTGCTGGGGCACCGACAGGAGCCGCAGCACTGGTTACGGACGATGAAACCTGCTTGCGCCAGTTGATACGCCAGATTGTGCGCGAGTACATTGCGAAGTAGAACGCTAGGCTCGCACCATTATCGCAGGCACCACCGCCTCACGAGTCCCCGGTTGCCTCCGTCGCTGAAGTGGTACGACAGGAACTCAGACAGGTGCTTGCCCCTTCCGAGATCCGTACCGAGCTGTCATACCAGCCGAATGCATACAGCTACGCAGACGCGGTCCGCCGTCCATAGCCGTCTGAGCCGCCGTACCAGCCGAACCCATACAGCCATACAGACACTGTTTACCGCCCCTTGTCTTCCCTGCCGGCGCCACAATACCGTCAACGGCCTCCTATCGCAGCCTGGGCCCAACGGGAACCTGTCAGACGACCCCAGCACCGTAGGACTGATATATGGCGCACTGATAATCGGCGACCATTGTGCTACAATTGTGGAGAACCAGGACACATTTATAGTTTCTGCCCTCATCGCCCAGCTGGCTACCAGGGCGGCCCATATGCCACTACGCGTTGCCTGGCTGATGAAAACCGTGTCCCCTTCGACGACAGCCACACTGGCCGGCAAGTGAGCTCTTCTAATCTCCGGTCGTGCTCACCGTCTCCAGCACGTTTCGCCTCGCCGAACAGCCGCACTTTTGCTGACGCCTTGAGAGGTCATTCTCCCAGCCCACGGCGGAGAAACTGAAAGCAGTGACCTCAAGGGGGAAGGTTGCAAGTCCTCAAATTGCCGAAAATCCCCCCTTGTTGCCGAGAAAGGAAGACGCCGATCAAACGTACATAATGCCGACAAATCTGTGACTGCCGACCTCGCTGTTACGATTGACGGGCACGAAGTGACGGCCTTAGTAGACACTGGTGCGGACTTTTGAATTATGAGCGAGCCGCTGGCATACAAACTCAAGGACGTCAGGACAAAATGGACGGGCCCTTAAATTCGCGATGCTGGCGGCCAGATTATGACTCCTACAGGCAAATGTACTGCAAGGCTCACGATCGGGAACGCAGCTTTTGTCGCCACCTTCGTGCTTCTGCCGGAGTGCTGCAAATCACTCATTTTAGGCATGGACGTCTTAAGCGAGTATAGCGCCGTTGTCAACATACGCGACGGCGTAGTAACGTTTTCCCCTGCTAACGACACGACCAATGAAACAGAGCGACAACGCCGCAACTTAAGTATTATCGACGAGGACGTCTGCATACCGCCACTGTCTTGTAGCCTTGTTTCCGTCAGTTGTGGCACACAGCTCACCGAAGAAGCCGTCGCAGAACATGCAACCGCCCTTCTCTTCCGCCAAGGAGTTGCCATCGCCCGTGGCATCGTCTGCTTAGTCGACGGGCGTACAGAAGTTCTATTGACAAATTTCACAAACGAACGTCGGTATATCAGTAAAGGCACCGCTGTCGCGTATCTCGATGAAATCGACCACACTGAATAGTATTTTGCTGTGCAAGGAGAAGCCAAGGCTCCTACAACGCCATGTACACCTGCCGTCGACATTGGACCGAGCTTAACACCTGCAGATCGACACCGGCGTATGGAACTGCTTGAACAGTTTAAGGACTGCTTCTCGTCTACGTCGCGAGTTGGTCAAACGCCGCTGACAAAGCATCGCATCATCACGGAGGAGACAGCAAGACCATCCGACAGAACCTGTATCGTGTAGCTCAGAAAGAACGCGAGGCAATACAGCAGCAGGTTGAAAAGATGCTGCAGGATGATGTCATCCAGCCGTCGAACAGCCCATGGGCATCACCTGTGGTGCTTGTCAAAAAGAAAGGTGGTAGCTTGGGGTTCTGCATTGATTATCGCAAGCTGAATCATGTTACAAAAAAAGATGTGTATCCGCTGCCGCGGATTGACGACTCTTTAGACAGGTTACGGCATGCGCGCTACTTCTGCTCTATGGACCTTAAGAGTGGGTACTGGCAAATAGAGGTAGATGAGCGTGATCGAGAGAAGACTGCATTCCTGACGCCTGATGGGCTTTATGAATTCAAGGTTCTACCTTTCGGCTTATGCTCGGCCCCAGCCACGTTTCAAAGGCTCATGGATACTGTCTTATCCGGTCTGAAGACATGCCTGGTGTAGCTCGACGATGTGATTGTTCTTCCGCCACTTTCGAAGGACATCTAAAGCGGCTGCTGTCAGTTCTTCAAGCCATACGGTCCGCGGGACTCACATTGAAACCTGAAAAATGTCACTTCGGGTTTGAAGAGCTTCAGTTTCTAGGCCATGTAGTTAGTCAAGAAGGAGTTAAGCCTGATCCTGATAAAGCTGCAGCAGTCGCAAAGTTCACTCGGCCTACGGATAAGAAGGCGGTCAGACGCTTTATGGGTCTCTGCGCTTATTACCGACGATTTATTGTCAATTTTGCGCATCTCGCCTCTCCACTCACCCGCCTCACAAGAGACGACGTTGCGTTTGTATGGGGAGAGGAGCAAGAAGCGGCGTTCAACAAGTTACGGCAGTGTCTACAAACTCCGCCAGTACTCGCTCATCTTGACGAGGATGCGTCAACAGCGATCCACACCGATGGCAGCAACGTGGGCCTTGGAGCTGTCCTCGTTCATTGGCAGGACGGTGCCGAGAGAGTAGTTGCTTAAGCAAGTCGAACATTGTCACGTGCCGAGTCCAACTACTCAACCACGGAGAAGGAATGTCTGGCCGTCGTATGGGCAATCGCGAAGTTTCGCCCGTATTTATACGGTCGCGCCTTTCAAGTAGTAAGCGACCATCATTCGATTTGCTGGCTGACCAATATGAAAGACCCGTACGGACATTTGGCATGCTGGAGCTTACGGCTTCAAGAGTACGATATGACAGTGGTGTACAAATCGGGACGACAGCATCTCGATGCCGACTGCCTCTCCAGGTCACCTATTCAGTCACCGAGCGCAGATGCGGATGAATCCGCAGGCTTTTTAGGGATTGTTGACGCGGTCGCCATCTCTCGGGAACAGCAAGCCGACCGAGAGCTCAACCCCTTGATCGAGTTTTTGGAAGGGGCGAGCTACGAAGGTGTCAAGATTATTTTCATGGAGTCTACCTTCATTCTGTTTGCGCGATGGCGTTCTCTATAGGAAGAATTTCTCTCCAACATGCAAGAGCCATCTGCTAGTAGTTCCCGAAGTTCTCCTCCGCGACACTGTGTATCCAGTGTCGCGATACACAAAGCTCAGGGGCTTTATTATAGAAGCACCGCGCCGTACTCGGGAGACGATACCAGAGAAGCGCCAACAACAAGAATGTCTTCTTCTCTTGATGACTTCCGGAATCTCGAGCAGCCCGATCGTCGTCTTTGTCGGCGTCAGGGCGCACTTGTGAACGAATACCGACGCGGCAATGTTACACTAGAACATGAGCGGTCTTATGCACAACCTCGATGACGTTAAAGAACTTCTACGTAAATACAATCCAAAGGGGATGTGTGTTCAGGAGACACACCTGAAACCAACACAAAGTAACTTCCTCAGCAAACACGCCATTTTCCGAAAAGATCGAGATGACGCACTTGCCTCTTCGGGCGGCGTCGCAACAGTAGTGTCACGTAGTAGTGACGCTGAAGTAAACAGTCGTAAAACTGTGTATGACGAAACTGATTCTTTATTGGGCAAACCTGTGCCCACAAAAGCAAGCTACACTCGAAGCACAACGAAAGCGGCGAACACATTCCGCGATCGTCGAAATCTGATCTGCGGTGAAACGCGCCGGCTTTTATACATTCTTTATTATTTATTAGTTACCTGCATCGCCCCGTAGGGCATTACAGCAGGGAGGTTACAGACTTGACTAAATTCACGAACAAATAATTACAATGCGTGGAAGAAAGCATCATTTTCTGTGATGTATACATTGTGTGATGGCAAACTGTTCCAATCTCGAACAGTTCTAACAAAAAAAGAATAACGGAAAACGTCACCCCTACAAGAAAATTCCCTGACCTTCAAACAGTGGTCCAGTCGCTTAGATATGTAGTGTGGTGCCTGGATATATTGTTCGCGGTTTATGCCTGTTTCAGAATAATAAATATCGTCGAAAAATTTTAATCTGATATGCTTTCTACTATCCTTCAGCTCTTGCCATTTAAGTTTATGTTTGCTTTCTGTCATGCTAAGCTACCGACTATAGTTACCAAGAACAAATCTAACTGCCCTATTCTGGATTTTTTCTAATTTATTTATAAGTTCAGATGTGTGTGGGTCCCAACAAACACATCCATATTCAAGTATTGAACGTACATGACTGAAATACAGCTGCGTTTTTAAGTTACTCGGTAAATGACTAAAATTGCGCCGCAAGAATCCCAAAACTGATGCTGCCTTATTTACAATATAGTTAACATGCTTGGTCCATCGTAAGTCAGAAGTAAAAAAGATGCCTAGATATTTAAATTCCTTGCTTATGTTTAGAGTAAAATCATTAATTCTATACCTATACGGATGATTAGCTCGTTTTCTTGTAAAGGTGGCGTGAACAGTCTTATTTATATTTAATGACATATCCCAACGCACACAGCAGTCTGCTATAGTATTTAAGTCAACTTGTAGGATTTGTGAACCGGAAATTGAATCTACGACTCTGTAAACAACACAATTATCGGTAAACATCCCGAATGAAGACTGTATACCAATTGAAATATCATTAATGTACAACAAAAATTGGAAATGGAAAATTGACATGAGTCATCGAATGTTCCAGATTAATCCCTGGTACCCGCAGTGTCTTCCAGAAAGTTCTAGACAATTCGCGTCGGTCATACAATCAGATAACATAAGCGTCGGTGAAAACAGGCAACGGAAAGAAGCATCGATAACGTTCTAGAAACTTCCGATACAGGCGCGTCCTGCGCCGAGCGATAACGTTTAACATTTGTTAGCCGGTGGAAAGCGGCCACCGGTAAAAGATAAACATGCATACGTGTCAATACCCCCCCCCCCCTTGAAAAGCATCGTCCCGATGCAACAAACAGATGTGAAAGCGAAAACAAAACCACGCGTAATAAAGAAAAAAAATAACAAAGTAACAAAGTACCTAAGTTCGTGAGCGGGTGTAGAAAGGCTTAAGACGCACCACGTGGATGACATCAGGTCGTGCGCGGCGCCGCGTGATTGCGAAATGCCGTCTGGCACGACCTGATAGTCCAATGCGCCAATACGTCGGATGATCCTATATAGTCCGAAATAGCGACGTAACAGTTTCTCGCTAAGTCCGCACTGGCGTATCCGAGTCCACACCCAAACACAGTCGTCGGGCTGGTAGTCGACGTAGCGGCGTCGAAGATTGTAGTGTCGGCTGTCGGTCCTCTGCTGGTTCTTGATGCGCAGGCGGGCGAGCTGTCGACCTTCTTCGGCACGCTGCAAATAGGTGGCAACGTCGAGATTTTCTTCGTCGGTGACGTCCGCTAGCATGGCGTCAAGCGTCGTTGCCGGGTTCCTACCGTATAGACCAGGTGGAACGGCGCCATGTGCGTCGTTTCTTGCACTGCCGTGTTGTATGCGAAGGTCACGTACGGAAGCATGGCATCCCACGTCTTGTGTTCGACGTCGACGTACATTGCCAGCATGTCAGCGATGGTCTTATTTAGGCGCTCGGTGAGGCCATTTGTCTGCGGGTGGTAGGCGGTGGCCCGGCGATGGCTTGTATCGCAGGATTGCTTGAGTTAGTTCTGCCGTAAAGGCTGCACTTCTGTCGGTGATGAGGACTTCTGGGGCACCGTGACGGAGGAGGATGTTCTCAACAAAGAATCGGGCTACCTCGGCGGCACTGATTTTGGGCAAGGCTTTTGTTTCGGCGTAGCGGGTGAGGTAGTCCGTAGCTACGACGATCCATTTATTCCTGGACGTCGACGTCGGAAAAGGCCCCAATAAGTCCATCCCGATCTCCTGGAACGGTCGGCGAGGTGGTTGGATCGGCTGTAGAAGTCCGGCTGGCCTTGTCGGCGGTGTTTTCCGTCGCTGACAGTGTCGGCATGTCCTTACGTAAAGGCGACGTCGGCAGAGAGGCGAGGCCAGTAGTATTTTTTTGTATCCTCGCGAGTGTGCGGGAAAAACCGAGGTGTCCAGCAGTTGGGTCGTCATGGAGAGCTTGCAGAACCTCTGGACGCAATGCTGAAGGTACCACAAGGAGGTCGTTGGCTCGGAGAGGCGAAAAGTTCTTCTTTAGGAAAATGTCGTTTTGCAAGAAAAACGACGCCAATCCTCGCCTGAACACCGTCGGCACAGTGACGGTCTGGCCTTCCAGGTAGTCTAGAAGGCTCCTTAGTTCCGGCTCGGCTCGCTGTTCGGTGAATTCGTCGGCACTGATGGGTCCCAAGAAAGTGTCATCATTCTGGTCATTCAGTGGTGGCGGTTCGACGGGGGCGCGAGACAAGCATTCGACGTCAGAGTGCTTTCGCCCAGACTTGTAAGCGACGGTGATGTCGAATGCTTGAAGTCTCAGACTCCATCGTGCGAGGCGACCTGAAGGATCCTTCAAGTTAGCTAGCCAACACAAGGCGTGGTGGTCGCTCACAACTTCGAAGGGTCTGCCATAGAGGTAGGGGCGAAACTTTGATGTAGCCCAGTTGATGGCGAGGCACTCCTTTTCGGTTGTGGAGTAATTTGCTTCCGCCCTCGAGAGCGACCGGCTAGCATAACTTACAACCCTTTCTAGTCCGTTAGTCCTCTGCACAAACACGGCGCCGAGTCCTACACTGCTTGCGTCGGTGTGCACTTCGGTATCGGCGTTTTCGTCGAAATGTGCAAGTATTGGCGGTGATTGCAGGCGTCGCTTTAGTTCTTCAAAAGCTTCGACTTGTTGCGTA
Organism: Dermacentor silvarum; assembly: GCF_013339745.2. NCBI lineage: Eukaryota > Metazoa > Arthropoda > Arachnida > Ixodida > Ixodidae > Dermacentor > Dermacentor silvarum. The sequence goes on from NC_051160.1 coordinate 167,028,591, forward strand.
TCCCACTTGAACTCGACGTCAGCCTTCGTGAGATACGTCAGTGGCTCAGTGACCCGCGAAAAGTCTTTGACGAAGCGCCTGTAATAGGCGCAGTCCAAGAAATCTACGGACTGCCTTCTTGTCGGCGGGTGGAGGAAAGTCAGCGATGGCAGCAGGTTTCTGTGGATCAGGGCACACTCCAGATCTATTGATGACGTGGCCCAAAAATGAGAGCTCCTCATATGCGAAGCGGCACTTTTCTCGCTTTAACGTGAGTCCGGAGGTCTTGATTGCTTGAAGAACTGTTTCCAGGCGCCGGAGGTGTTCCTCGAAGCTTGAGGCAAACACAACGACGTCGTCCAAATAGACGAGGCAAGTCTGCCACTTCAAGCCTGCCAGTACTGCATCTATGACACGTTGGAAAGTCGCCGGTGCCGAGCAAAGACCAAACGGCATGACCTTGAACTCGAACAGTCCGTCTGGTGTTATAAAGGCAGTCTTCTCCGGTCCCTCTCGTCGACTTTGATTTGCCAGTAGCCGGTTTTGAGGTCCATCGACGAAAAATACTTTGCGTTGTAGAGTCGATCCAAGGCATCGTCAATCCGTGGGAGAGGATATACGTCCTTCTTCGTGATTTTGTTGAGGCGACGATAATCGACACAGAAACGTAGGGTTCCATCCTTCTTCTTCACTAACACCACGGGGGATGCCCACGGACTCTTGGACGGCTGGATGATGTCGTCGCGTAGCATTTCGTCGACTTGTCGCCTTATCGCTTCGCGTTCGCGTGCCGAAACTCGATACGGACTCTGACGGAGTGGGCGGACGTATTCGTCGGTTATGATGCGGTGCTTGGCGACATGGGGTTTGTCGAACTTTTGACGACGACGAGAAGCAGTCGTATTGCAGGAGCAGAGCTTTTAGCTGTTCTTTCTTATGCCTGGGAAGGCTCTGATTGACGTGTAAAGTTGGTTCAGGTACTACTGTCGTCGTCGCAGCTGCGCTGGAATCCGTGAAGGCGAAAGCACTGCTCGCTTGTACTATTTCGTCGATGTAGGCGACCGTGGTGCCTTTGTTAATGTGCTTGTATTCGGGGCTGAAGTTCGTGAGCATCACTCTTGCTTTCCCTTCACGTAGCTGAGCTATGCCCCTAGCGACGCAAATTTCACGGTCGAGCAGTAAGTGATGATCGCCCTCGATGACGCCCTCCATGTCTGCAGGCACTTCGGTACCGACGGAAATCATTACGCTGGAGCGAGGCGGAACGGTGACTTGTTCTTCTAGCACATTCAAGGCATGGTAACTGATGTTTGTATCCGGTGGTATCGCGTTGTACGTTGAAAGCGTAATCGACTTGGACCTTAAGTCGATGACTGCACCGTGTTGGTTTAGAAAGTCCATGCCTAGGATGACATCCCTGGAGCAGTGCTGCAGGATTACGAAGCTCGCCAGGTAAGTGCGGTTGTTTACCGTGACTCGCGCTGTGCAGATTCCAGCCGCCGTTATTAGGTGGCCTCCCGCTGTCCGGATATCGGGTCCTTGCCAGGCCGTCTTCACCTTCTTTAACTTGGCGGCGAACGCGGCACTGAAGACGCAATAGTCGGCGCCAGTGTCGACGAGAGCGGTGACGTTATGACCATCGATGAGCACGTCTAGATCGGTAGACCGGCGTCTGGCGTTGCGGTTAATTCGTGGCGTCGGATCACGGCTGCGTCGGCTTGCTCTGCTGCTGCTACGTAGCGTCGGAAGGTCTTTCTGCGGCGAAGTTCTCTCAAGGCTGTTGCTAGGCGGCGTGCTGATACCTTGTCGTGATGATTCGCGAATCGTCGTCGTCGTCGTCGGCGGCGGAAGATCATCGGCATTGCGTCGTACAGCAACCGCACCTCCATCGGTTGCTGCCTTTAGTTTCCCGGGTAAGGGCTCGGAGATCGGCTCCGGGTGGGACCGGTGTACTGACGGCGATGCGGCGAGATGTAGCGGCCCGGTGACGGCGAGCGTGAGGGTCGTCGTGGTTGCCAGTGGGCTCCGGCGAGGTAGTTGGCGATATCACGTGGTCGCTCGCCAAGCTGTGGACGCGGCGCGTTGACGGCAAACCCTCGTAGGCCCATCTCCCGGTATGGGCATCGACGGTAGACATGGCCGGCTTCCCCGCAGTGATAGAAGAGCGGGCGGTGGTCGGGGGCGCGCCAAATGTCTGTCTTCCTTTGGTAGCTGCGCTGGGCGACGGGCGGGCGTGCTGGCGGCGGCGGCGGTGGACCACGGAACTGCGGCGTTACGGGGCCCTGGCGCGAGCGCGGAGGGGGGCCTTGACGACGGGCGACGGCGGCGTAGGTCATCGCTTCCGGCTGGGATTGCGGTGATTCGGGAAGTCCTAGCGATTGCTGGATTTCCTCCCGCACGATATCGGCGATGGAAGCAACTTGAGGCTACGACGACGGTAACAACTTCTGCAGCTCTTCGTGTACTATCGCCCTGATCGTGTCTCGTAGGTCGTGGGAGAGTCCTTGGACTTCGGCATACTGTGGCGTCGAACGGCGATTGTATTGCCGGTTGCGCATGTCCAGTGCTTTCTCGAACGTCGTAGCTTACGAGAGAGTCTTGGACTGTCGTTGGTGGATTCCGTACAAGTCCGGCGAAAAGCTCCTGCTTAACTCCCCGCATGAGCAAGCGAACTTTCTTGTCTTCTGGCATAGCGGGGTCGGCGTGCCGGAATAAACGAGTCATTTCTTCAGAGTACATACCGATGCTATCATTCGGGAGCTGTACGCGCTTTTCCAGCAAGGCTGCAGCTCTTTCTTTACGGACGACGCTCATGAAGGTGTCCAGGAATGCGGCTCGGAAAAGGTCCCAGGTTGTTAGTGCACGTTCCCTATTCTCGAACCAGGTTCTGGCGCCGTCTGCAAGCGAGAAGTAAACATGGCGCAGCTTGTCGTCGCAGTCCCACTTGTTGAACGTAGCGACGCGGTCGTATGCCTCCAGCCAGCTTTCATGGTCTTCACATGGCGAACCGCGGAAAGTCGGCGGCTCCCTGGGTTGTTGCATCACGATTGCAGATGTTGGCGCAGGGGCTGTCATGGTAGCTGCTGCCGAGGTCGTGACTTTTGTCCTCTTGGTCTTGTCGGGTAGGGATTGCTACTCCGATAGCAGGTTCAATAGCCTACGGCTAGCTCGCTGGTCGGGCTAGGCGTTGACGCCTTCTGGACGGTTTGGACTTGGCTCACGGCTGGACGGGGGGGGGGGGGGTCCGGTACAAGGACATAAAAGCACCTCCACCAGATGTCACGTAGTAGAGACGCTGAAGTATACAGTCGTAAAACTGTGTCTGACGAAACTGATTCTTTATTGGGCGAACCTGTGCCCACAGAAGCAAGCTACACTCGAAGCACAACGAAAGCGGCGAGCACAGTCGGTGATCGTCGAAATCTGATCTGCGGTGAAACGCGCCGGCTTTTATACATGAGTCATCGAACGTTCCAAATTAATCCCTGGTACTCGCAGTGCCTTCCAGAAAGTTCTAGCATAGAGTAACATACGGATTACAAGAGCGGCCACTCCAGCTTAAAAGCGGCCGAGCTACGCAGCTTCATGCCGCCCGCTAGAGGGCAATACAACACTCCCTGTCTCCAAGGGAACGCACGTACTAGTTATCTACTGTAGTAACTTTTCTATAGTGCACTATACGTCTACTTGTCTATGTGGCTGTAGACGTAGACGTTATCAACGGGATCAGCCGGCCGTGAGCGGTGGATGATAAGACTAGTATATAGAGCAAAGGATAACGCATCGCTACAAAATATCGGCCATGGTGTGATCAGGCAAGGTGACGCTACAAAAGATGTGCGATAACGTCTGCGTGGTCCTTGCTGGGTTCGTCTGCCAGAACGTCTGTCTGCTTGGCAGCTGCTTGGTAAGAAGGCCTTCGTTACGTTCTTTTTTCCCTTTATGCAAATTGCTTATGTATTTGTCACTTCAGCCGTAAGTTGACATTTGTCGCATTGTGCTGTTCGGCGCAGAGAGTTTTTTGTGTTCTTCACTTCGCGCATGATGTTCGTGGATTGCCTCACCTTATGTAAGAAACGGCAATTTGGAATGCTGCGCAGCACGTTTGCGAGAAAACCGTTTCTTGGCGCGAGAAAGTGAGTCGGCACACGCCCGTGTACGTAGTCTGAATTGAATGCACGTGTGTGCAATTGTGTGAAAGAATGCAGTTATGCTTAGGATCGTTATTTGTGGCGTGCACAGATTGCTTGAAGCCTTTGTTACGAGCGCAATTAGAGAGAACTTGTGAATTGAGAATGTTTGTAAGCTGTGGCTACGACGTATTCTGAATAAACACTCCTGCCTCCGTAGCGCATGCATGGCACCGAAGGTTGCTTTTTTTAGCTGCGACAATTGCACGTGACGCTTTTCGCGAGAGGGCGATCTGAAGTGCGTAGGTGAAATTATGTGCGAAGGCGGGAGAGAAGACATAACCAATACTTTTTTTTTCAGGTCATGCCGACCATAGTCAAGTACTACGGGAATTACTGCTGTGTTGCGAGGTGCAGTAACAACGGCAGGACAGGGAGAGAGCGTGGTTAGCTCACAACTGCAGTGAGCAGCCTTCATTCCTTGTTTGCTATGCAGCCCAAAAGAAAGGTTAGGTTTCAAAGGACGAGCGTTGTTTTCCAGTATTATGCTAATGCTGTCTTCCGCAGTTTTACTGTTGTGTGGGGTTTTTCATAATATCACCTGTTTATCCCTTTTGTGAAATTATTCTCAACATATGGCACCTGTATTGGCATGTCTTGCACTTTGCAGTGCAACCATCTTTCTGTGCTTGCATTCATCGAACGTTGCGAAAAAAAAGTGTGCATGTGCTTACTGAGAATATGACTTGAAAATAAAATGTTTCGTCTCTTCCAACAGTTGTCATGTTTATTTAAAATGTCTGCACAAACACACAGTGGCATCGTGTGCTTGCTGCTCTGGCGGTACAGCTTACACGAAGCTACTCGATGCATGCAAGCAACGCGTTAAAAAATTAGAAATATAGCCTCCGCGACGAGCACTCGCACGGAAGCGATCTTGGAGGGTGTGTAATTTTTCTAATCACCAGAAAATAGCCTTCGAGATTAGCTTTCCTGCAATCCCAATCTCTGAGTCTGTGTAGATTCCACACACCCGCTAGGTGCGCTGCGAACCAATATCGGCCGCAGGGGCCTATATGGAAGTGTCCTCTCCTATACTTGTATGTTACTCTATGGTTCTAGACAATTCGCGTCGGTCATACAATCAGATAATATAAGCGTCGGTGAAAACAGGCAACGGAAAGAAGCATCGATAACGTTCTAGAAACTTCCGATACAGGCGCTGAGTGATAACGTTTAACATTTGTTAGCCGGTGGAAAGCGGCCACCGGTGAAAGATAAATATGTATAAGTGTCAATAGTGAGCAAAGATGTTGCTTGTCAGCAGTTACTTCTCCGAACTCCTCCTGAGGCAGTCGCAGTCGGAGCGGTGCTCTTTAAGAAGTTGGTCACTATAATTTCCCTATACATCCCTCCGAATTATGAACTATCAAAATCAGAGCTTCTAAGCTTTATCGCTGAACTTCCTCAGCCATATATCGTTGTTGGAGATCTAAATGCCCATAGCAGCCTGTGGGGCGACTCGTTGTGACGCGAGAGGGCGCTTAATTGAAAACTTTCTTTTCTCATCTGATGCGTCCTTGTTATATAAAAAAGAGCACACATTCTACAGCGTTGCGCACAAAACATACGCATCTATAGATTTAAGCATCGCATCATGTACACTCATGACATATCTGGAGTGGAATGTTATCCAAAACCCTTATGGGAGCGACCACTTCCCGATCATTTTAACATTAACAAAAAGTGAAGAAAACTCTCCTCATGTTCCCCAGTGGAAGATTGATTCTGCCGACTGGAAGCAATACAGAGAGCTCACCAACCTAACATGGGATGACATCCGTAATCTTAACATAGATGATGCAGTGGCATATTTCACAGCATTTATTGTGAATATAGCTTCCATATGCATCCCGAAAACACAAGTAAAGCATTCAAAACGACGTGTGCCTTGGTGGAACGATGACTGTAGGGAAGCACGAAAAAAGCAAAATAAGGCTTGGGGACGCCTTCGTGACCCTCCAACAACAGAAAATCTCAAACATTAAGAAAATAAAGAGTGAGGGTCGAAGAATGCGCCGCTGTACCAAAAGGGAAAGCTGGCAAAAATATATATCAGGCATAATCTCTTACACAGACGGAAAGAAAGCCTGGAACCGAGTTAACAAATTAAACGGCCGGCAAACTCATCCTCTGCGGCTACGTTCACACTCGGGAAGCAGCAAGCGGGCGGAAAGGCCAAAGCGGCCGGAAAATCTTTTCCGCGCATGTCCAAGTTGTTCACATTTGTTTTCCTATCGCCGCGGCCACCGCTGCCGCTTTCACCCACATCCATCTAGTCTGCGTACGTTTGTCGGCGTGGTGGCGCTCATTATCGCACCATTTCGAGCGCTATGTTCATTCATTGTCCCGCCCGTCATCAAAAGTGTTCATTTCGCCCAACTTCGCGTGTCATCTGCGACCTTCGGTAAAGTCCTCGTTGGCGTTCCATAATTCTCCTCATACGGGCACGGTAGCGCTGAGTCACAGGTTGGTGCCTAGGCGTGATTATATTTATTTAATAGCTTTTATTGACAGGTTGTAATGACATTTCATCATTTCGTGTTATTGGCGGCGCCTCCAGTACACCAAAGATAAAACCCGGGTTGGCCCTTGTGTTGGGGCTCGCCGAAGCCTGCGCGTCCTACGTGAGACCTGAGACCTATGGTCCCAATTTATTGTCGCTACGAGAAAAGCACCGCGCAACGAAAAAAGCTCCCTGCGACTTCTGCAACATACCGCGCCCGTGCGAGGAGAATTTCGGAGCGCCAACGAGGAATCTGCCCAACTTTTTTGTGCCATGGAAGTGGGAGAAGAAATTGCTTTTTATACTTCTACCTACTTGTTTCCTAGAAATGGACAATGAATAAATGGAAGGAGCGGACACCTGGAAGGGGCGGTGGTGGGTTCGCTCAGCTACGCAATAGCGCGAGAAGTTGGTTCACCCCAAGGCTTCGTTGCCGCACCTCCGGTCGCGCGACGTTGAATACTATCGCCAGTATTGCTGACAGTACGCTTTAGTACCACTCTTGCCGTAGAGAAGTGGTGGATCTAGATCGCGTCGAGCACCATCGCAGCCTACACTTTTGGTGCCATGTACAATTTTACGACCGGATGTTTACATGCTAGTGGAGCTTCCGGTTGAGCGGAACGACTTTCCGGCGCGTTTCCGCCTCGCCATGGCGAAAAAATCGGTCCGAGACCGATTTTGCTCGCCGCCTGGTTTTCCGCCTACTTTGCCGCCTAGGCGGGCGGATTTTTCGAAGTTTTTGCCGCTTCCACCTGCTTCGAGACCAAGTGTGAACGTAGCCTGCCATTAGTAAACAACCGGGGTAATACTCTTGAAGACCAGGCTGATTTTCTAGGGGCCCACTTCGAGTACATTTCCAGTTCGGCCCATTACACCGATACATTTATACGGTACCAGCGGCAAGCAGAGCGATTGCCCCTGGATCGGAAAATAACAAAGAATGAACCTTGCAACCGTCCATTTATCATGGCGGAATCTCACGCGTCACTGAGTTGCTGTAATAAGACAGCGCGAGGAAGAGACAGAATAGCTTATGACATGATCAAACACTTACACCCTGAAGCCCACAAAACACTTCTGTCGATATTTAACTGCATATTCTCCGGTGGGTACATCCCGGCTGCCTGGAAAGAGGCAATAATACCCATTCTCAAAGAGGGCAAGGACCCGGCTTCGGCCAGCCGTTATAGGCCTATAGCCCTAACAAGTTGCCTGTGCAAACTCTTTGAGAAAATGACTAACCGGCGCCTAATCCATTTTCTTGAAAGTAACAAAATACTAGATCCTTTACAGTGCGGCTTCAGGGAAGCTAGATCCACAACAGACCACCTTGTCTGCATCGAGACAAATATCCGGGATGCCTTCGTGCATAAACAGTTTTTCTTGTCGGTGTTCTTAGACATGCAGAAAGCCTATGCCACCACATGGCGTTTTGGAATCCTTCGTGTTCTGGCAGGAATGGGCATCCGAGTCAACTTACTGAACGTGATTCAAAGTTATCTCTCGAACCGCACATTCCATGTTAGCGTTGGTAACGTCTTATCTCGTCCATTCACCCAAGAGACTGGTGTACCACAAGGAGGTGTGCTGAGTTGGACTCTATTTGTAAAAATGAATTCTCTTCGCAGCGTCATACCACACACAATGTTTTATTCGGTGTACGTGGATGATGTGCAAATCGGTTACAAATCTTGTAATCTTGCTATCTGCGAGCGACTGGTGCAGCTTGGCCTCAACAAAATTTCCAAATGGGCGGACGAGAATGGATATAAACTAAACCCACCAAAAAGCACGTGCGTCCTCTTCTCGACCAAAAGAGGTCTGCAACCAGACCCCGTTATTGACCTTAATGGAGAACGGCTATCTGTGAGTCATGAACATAAATTTTTAGGCCTCATCTTAGATTCTAAGTTAACTTTTACCCAGCATCTCTGGGACCGTCTTTTTCAACATCTGGTGCACTAAATCCACATACAAGTATTTTTACAGCGGAAGCATACGCAATCTTCTCGGCACTTAAACACATAAAGCTAATGCATGTTACCAAAGCAATTGTGTTCACGGACTCATTGAGTCGTTAGAGCTCTTATGAGTCTACGAAAACACAAGAATTCAGTTTTTAACGAACTCTACAGCCGCTTATGCTCGCTTACATGGGCAATCAAGTGGTCATAGTGTGCTGGGTACCTGGCCATAGAGGCATAAAAGGCAATGTAGCTGCAGACGAAAGTGCCACGTCGGTAGTTTTTAAGTATACAGACACAATCATAGCTATCCCTCCCACAGGCCTAAAGGCTTTCGGGTGCCATCAGTTGCGGAGATGTTGGCAGAGGCAGTGGGACAACGAAGTGTCAAACAAGCTACATATGATCAAACCAAGAATAGGGAAATGGATGTCCGAGAAAACGGCAAGACACAAGCAAATGCTTCTTTGCAGGTTAAGAATAGGTCATACCTATGGCACACACTCTTACCTCCTTTCTGGAAGCGATCCTCCAAAATGTGATAGGTGTGAAGACATTCTTACAGTCCGCCATGTCATTTCCAGTGCCTTGAAATAGAAGCTCAGCGTAAAAAGTACTTTTATTCCGCATATCGTGAGCACATCCCTCTTCACCCAGCACTCTTAGCCATGAGGCGCTTTTTGATTTTAATGCAGTCTTAAAGTTTTTAGCAGACGTGAACGCTTTACAAATCATCTGGCCAAGGTATCAGGAGCGCAGCCTCGTCTTGCAGGCTGCAGCTGCAGTGCAAGAAGTTTGTACGGCACGTGCCTCTCAGCCCTTGACTTCAAGGAACCTCTTGAGTCACTAGTGCTATTGTATACGTTTTAGTATATCATTAATACCTCACGGAATTTTACAGACATAACTCTAATCATTAGTCATTGGCAGTAATTTACTACCAATATATTTTACGCAATTTACAGCGTCTTTCTTTTGGGCCCTTTTACAGCCACGTTACATCAACCATTTAACTCATAGACCGCTCTATTTATAGTACATTAAAAACCATCACCATTTGTCAGGGCGCTCTTTGGCCATATCTGGCCCTTGTGCCAATAAAACCACATTATTATGATCCCTGGATGCAGTGGCCTCCTACTTCCGGGCCATTGGACTTCTGCTCTCACCTGCCAAGACAAAGGCTCTGCTGGTGCATCCAGTGGCCGCTGCCCAGGCCACTGTCGGGAGGCTAGTGCTGGGAGGCACGCCCATCTCATGGAAGAAGGAGGTCACTTATCTTGGGCTCCAGGTGGACCACCGCGTCACATGGATACCTGCTGCCAAGGCCGCCACCACCAAGGCGCGCCGGGTAAGATCGGCGGTGGGCCGGCTCCTCCAGCGAGGCAAGGGCTGCACCACACGATGGGCCATCCAGCTGTACCAAGCTGCTGCCACCTCCATGCTCCTGTATGCGCTCCCGCTGGCTAAGTTGACGCCAACTCGCAAGAAGCAGCTGGAGATGGAACACCAGACGGCCATGAGGTCGTTCCTGGGCTTGCCACGCAACTTACCAGTGGCTCCCTTGCTGGCAGAAGCTCAGACCTGGCCGCTCCTGCGTGGACCGGCTTCACCACACTCCAGATGGCGACGCTCTGCTGCGCAGACTGCGGAGCCGTCCCTCCTCCCGGATGGGCAGCGTCTGCGCACTGTATGATGAGCTGGTTGGGCTCCTGCCCACTGCGGTGAAGCCACCCCCCCCCACCAGCAGCCGCTCGAGGTCCACCTGACGCTGGAGGGCAAGCAGAAGCGGAGAACGCCCTCGTGCGAGCTCGAGCTGGCAGCGCTGTCCAAGCTCCACGACCTTGGCGGGCACCTGCACGTCTTCACGGACGGATATGTCCTCCCGTTGAGCGGCTCAGCGACGGCAGTCCGCGTGGTTCCCGCATTGGGCGAGACCCTACAGTGCCGCCTTCCATTTGTGGCGAGTTCCACAGTAGCGGAGCTGGCCGGTCTGCACCTGTCAGCCGACTACCTGGCTGCTCACCCACCGCAGGTCCCGGTGGCCATCTTCACGGACTCCCGCCCGGCTCTCCAGGGTCTGCTCAACCCAGACCGAGCAGGCGTTACAGTGGCCCTGCTGCTGGCAAGGCTGACGGCACTGCAGAGGAGCGGCATAGCCCTCTCTCTCCACTGGCTCCCCTTCCACGCAGGGATAGCCGGAAACGAAGAGGCGGATGCAGCAGCCAAAGCAGCCCATCACGAGCTGGTCCAGGTGAACACTGCGGTAGCAGGGACGGACTTCACGAGACGCCGTCTGCTGAAACTGCTCACCGCTGCGCACTCCTACACGCGTGTGGCCCGCAGACAACCACCGAGACCATTCCCCGACACCGGACTCAACAGGCAGGAAAGGACGCTCCTCCTGCGCCTCAGGACCGGAAGCGCATGGCCTGCTCCACGCAAGTTCAGCGTCGGGTGCGTCTCATCCCCTGCCTGCATGAAATGCTGCCCCCAGAGACTCTGGAACACATCATATGCCACCGTCAAGCCCTCGCGATTCCAAGGCACGCGATGACAGTGGCATACCACAGCCTCGGCCTTCCAGCCACCTCAGTGGAAGACATCCCCTTCCCCAGCCATAGTCCCGTCACAGCGGACGTCTTCCCACCCCTTTGCTCGCTCTCGAGCATGCGCCGGCCACCGAGTCGCCGCCGCGAGCGGCCGTGCGTGACGATGCGGGCAGGGGTCATGGCGTGCCTGCTCCCGACAACGGTGGCAGCACCACCCGAGTGCCGGCTGCTTCATCCTTCCCGCGGGTCGACGGGGCGGACAGCCCCGCGGGGCAACAGCACGGCGCTTCTCTTTCCTTGCCACCCACCCCCGAGGTCGCTGAGCCAGAGGAGAACCGCGCCCCGCGCACCCTCGAGACCGGCAGCAGCCCCACAACTGCGCCGCTTTCCCGCACCACGGCGCATGCGCCGGCAGGCCCCTCCCTCCTGGTAGCAGCCGACACCGATGCTGGCTCTGGCAGCCCGTGGTAGCCAGAAGTGGAAAATCGAAGAAGCCCAGTAGTGGTTAGAATACCGATGCAGAGCATGGCGGCCCTTCTCCGCTCGCTCCCTCGCAGCGGCCCCGCGTGTCGTCTCCTCCGCACGCCGCAAAGAAAAAAAGAAAAAAGGAAAAAAATAAAAACGGCCGCGCACGCTGGGAAGAACGCTCCCGCCGCTCGCAATGACGGCGTGGCCCTCGGGCAGCTGCCTAGAGGATCGGCCGGAAGCAACCCGCCCCACTTCTCGGGGCCGCGGCCAAAGCCCTCCATACCCTCGGGGACCCCCGTCACAGTGCCTTCCAAGCCAGCAGACCGGGTCGGCTGCCAAACTGTGTGTGCTATACCGACCTGTGGCCGGGAGGGCGCATTTCTTGGCGACATCGCGTGATGCGATCGCCGCCTTCCTGTCCGGGGTCCCGCGGGCGCACCGTGTAGGGCCGCGACTTTACAATTACTAGTAGGTACAGCGGAGACTTCTGCTTAACACGTGTTGTCATGGCAATCGTGGAACTCCTGGCTGCCTAGGGACATAATCGCTTAGGGACTTTTGAGGCACTGGTTTCCGCTGAGTGTGGCTCTCTTATCTCCGCGACCGGGCGCAGCGACCTTGCAGAGCACAGCTCCTACGTGCGTGCGTAGGGAGCGAATCGTTTAGGGCGCGTAGAATGTCTGGCGGTGTCTGGCCGACGCCGGCCGCGCTTTATTATTGTAGCGTTTGTTCTAGTGACGGGAATCCTTGCAGTAGTGGTGGTGTGGCATGACGGCTTTTGATCTCGGTGAACTGTGGTGGTGTAAACAAGCGGATACTGCTCGCGTTTATAACCCGGTGCCGCGGCGGAAGCTGTGGTGCCGGGCGCCAACGCCAAGCGGCGGTCGTTGGGGTGTTGCTACGCGCGCGTAGCAACACCCCAAATAAAGAAATACTGCTCCGGTCAGGTCGACTGCTCCCTCCCTGATAGTGAGGTTATGTTTGGATCATCGAAACAGTGATGCGTTTATTTAGGAATATCGTTTCTCTCTCGCACACGCTTGTCCTCGAGCCTGCGAGAGAGAAACGATGGCATTCCTAAATAAACGCATCAGTCCCCTGTTTTGATGATCCAAATATAATCTCACTATCAGGGAGGGAGCAGTCTACCTGACTGGAGCAGTATTTTTTTATTTGGGGCGTTTCTACGCTGCGCTCCGCAACACCCCAACGACCGCCGCTTCGCGTCGGTGCCCGGCACTGCGACTTCCACCGCGGCACCGGGGTACAAACGCGAGCAGTATTCGCTTGTGTACACCACCACAGTTCACCGAGATCAAAAGCCCTCATGCCACACCACCACTACTGCAAGGATTTCCGCCACTAGAACAAACGCTACAATAAAGCGCGGCCGTCGTGGCCCAGACACCGCCTGAAATTCAACGCGCCCTAAACGATTCGCTCCTACGCAAGTAGGAGCTGCGCTCGGCAAGGGCGCTGCACCAGGTCCTGGAGATGAGAGCCACGCTCAGAAACTAGCAGCCGCCGCGCGGCCGTGCAGACCAGTGCGTCGAAAGTCCCTAAGCGATTATGTCCCTAGGCACCTAGGAGCTCCACGATTGCCATGACAACACGTGGGGAAGTCACGTGGCCCGCAGTGCCACGCCCCCACTGTACCTAGTAGCAATTGTAAAGTCGCGTACGGGCCAACCCCTGCCGGAACGTGGTGGCCGTCGACACGCTTCCGGGCGCGGACCTCACGGCCCTGCTGGCGGTACGTGTGATTTGCGAGGTGCACGTGAAAGCGAAAGCCCTCGCCCACAACACGTGCTGTGGCACACTATTCGGCGTGGATCCGGCCTTCGAGGAGCCAACCATCGTCGAGGGACTGCAGTCGTCCGCGCCGGTGCTCTCTGTCACGAGGAACGGCGACGCCGTGGTCCTACGCTTCGCTGGTTCCGTGGTGCCCGGGGAAGTGCACATTTTCCGCCAGTGGCGGGCCGTCTGGCCGCGGCTCCCCCGTCCACTGCAGTGCGGTCGTTGTTGCCTCTTCGGCCGCGCTACCGCGACGTGCCATCGGGACGAGCGCTGCCTGCGATGTGCCGGGCGTCACCCCGCGAGTGCCTGCACGGTTGAGCGGGTACGCTGTCTGCACTGCGGCGGTCCACATGCTGCCACGGAGCCGAGCTGCCCCAATTGGCAGTTTGAAAGAAAGGTGGCCAGCATCCTCGCCAGCACTAAGCCACGCATCACGTGCCGTCAGGCGCTCGAGATCGCAAGGAACGCCGCTCCCCCTCCGGCTCCCCCCTCGCAGCAGCGGCCCACTGACTCGCGGGTCCCCGAATGGCGCCCATTCGCCCCGATGCAACCGGGTTGCAACACTACATTTGCTAGTAGGTACAGCGTTTGACCGCTGGCGCCACGCTGCGCCGCTCGCACGTACCGCGTTTCTAGGTGCTTCCGTTCACCTAGGGCGCTCGAACGCAATGATATGGTTTGACGTAATAGTTCAGCGGAAACCCGCTAGGTGGAGAGAAGAAATTAAAGGGAAATGAGACATCCACCCAAATGTAGCAATTGCTACAAAGGAAACCCATACGGGTTCCTCGAAAGAAAGCCTCGCAGTTGAAGAAAAATTTGTCCTGGTCCGGGACTCGAACCCGGGACCACCGCCTTTCCGGGGCAGCCGCTCTACCATCTGAGCTAACCAGGCGGCTAGCAGATGGCAGGGCGAAGTCGAATTTGTCAACAACTCGAAGCAAAGGCAAGTGTTTGACGTAATAGTTCAGCGGAAACCCGCTAGGTGGAGAGAAGACATTAAAGGGAAATGAGACATCCACCCAAATGTAGCAATTGCTACAAAGGAAACCCATACGGGTTCCTCGAAAGAAAGCCTCGCAGTTGAAGAAAAATTCGTCCTGGTCCGGGACTCGAACCCGGGACCACCGCCTTTCCGGGGCAGCCGCTCTACCATCTGAGCTAACCAGGCGGCTAGCAGATGGCAGGACGAAGTCGAATTTGTCAACAACTCGAAGCAAAGGCAAGTGTTTGACGTAATAGTTCAGCGGAAACCCGCTAGGTGGAGAGAAGAAATTAAAGGGAAATGAGACATCCACCCAAATGTAGCAATTGCTACAAAGGAAACCCATACAGTTTCCTCGAAAGAAAGCCTCGCAGTTGAAGAAAAATTCGTCCTGGTCCGGGACTCGAACCCGGGACCACCGCCTTTCCGGGGCAGCCGCTCTACCATCTGAGCTAACCAGGCGGCTAGCAGATGGCAGGGCGAAGTCGAATTTGTCAACAACTCGAAGCAAAGGCAAGTGTTTGACGTAATAGTTCAGCGGAAACCCGCTAGGTGGAGAGAAGAAATTAAAGGGAAATGAGACATCCACCCAAATGTAGCAATTGCTACAAAGGAAACCCATACGGGTTCCTCGAAAGAAAGCCTCGCAGTTGAAGAAAAATTCGTCCTGGTCTTTTCTCCACCTAGCGGGTTTCCGCTGAACTATTACGTCAAACACTTGCCTTTGCTTCGAGTTGTTGACAAATTCGACTTCGCCCTGCCATCTGCTAGCCGCCTGGTTAGCTCAGATGGTAGAGCGGCTGCCCCGGAAAGGCGGTGGTCCCGGGTTCGAGTCCCGGACCAGGACGAATTTTTCATCAACTGCGAGGCTTTCTTTCGAGGAACCCGTATGGGTTTCCTTTGTAGCAATTGCTACATTTGGGTGGATGTCTCATTTCCCTTTAATTTCTTCTCTCCACCTAGCGGGTTTCCGCTGAACTATTACGTCAAACACTTGCCTTTGCTTCGAGTTGACAAATTCGACTTCGCCCTGCCATCTGCTAGCCGCCTGGTTAGCTCAGATGGTAGAGCGGCTGCCCCGGAAAGGCGGTGGTCCCGGGTTCGAGTCCCGGACCAGGACGAATTTTTCTTCAACTGCGAGGCTTTCTTTCGAGGAACCCGTATGGGTTTCCTTTGTAGCAATTGCTACATTTGGGTGGATGTCTCATTTCCCTTTAATGATATGGTTTGCACGAATGCAACCCTTCGAAGCGTGGCTGTATGGCTGAGTGGTTACGGCGCTCGCTTCGGGATCTTGCGTACGCGTGTTCGAAACCTGCTCTGGCTACTTTTTTTTCTTTTTTTTAATATCACGCTTTTCCCTTTTTTTCTCTCACTGTTTGCCAGCGCGGTCGCTTGAACCCCGGCGCCACGGCGGCAGCCGTGGTGCCGGGGTGCCGACGCGAAGCGGCGGTCGTTGGGGCGTTGCGGAGCGCAGTGTAGCAGCACCCCAAATAAAAAATACTGCTCTAGTCAGGTAGACTGCTCCCTCCCTGATAGTGAGATTATATTTGGATCATCAAAACAGTGATGCGTTTATAATACCACCGATCCCAACAGCAGGCTAAGTCACCACCAGCCCAGCGTTTTCTCCGTCAACGCCTCCTCCGTTCCAACGGCGGCGGCTCGAAACATAGTACGCGCGAGCGGCGCAGCGTGGCGCCAGTGGTCAAACGCTGTACCTACTAGCAAATGGAAATACGCAACCGGGTTGCTCGTTCCGGGACGTCCTGACCGGTGGCACAGGAGCGCCTGCTGCCATCAACAGTGGTCCGACGCAGCCCCCCCCCCCAGCACTGCAACGCAGGACACGCGCGGGCTTGTCGCAAAAGCTCTCGCGTCGGCACTTCGCGCCGCCCTTCACTCGGTACCAGCCGACTCACCGGTGCGTGACGTGTGTGGCGGCACTGGCAATGCATGACGCCCTCGCTCATCATGGCTAGCACGCCCGGGGTACAGTGGTCGTGCATCGTTCAATGGAACGTGCACTCTATGCGCCGCCGTCATCCGGAGCTCGCGGATGGGGCTCTCCTCGGCGAGTGCGACGTTCTTGCTCTGCAAGAAACGTACGTACTTGCGGGGGAGCTCAATCTGCGGGGCTTCGTGGGGTACCATAGCGCCACCAGCTGCCAGCTGGTGGCACTATAGCCCTGCCGGTCGCACGCAACAGTTTACGTGCGTGATGACATTGCCAAAGCCGTGGTGGGCGTCGACGATTTGCCGTGCGCGAGTGTTGAGTGCGTGGCAGTGACCGTGCGTGTCGGGTCCACCGACACATGTGTCGCCAGCGTTTACGTTCGATCTCGTAAACGCTGGGACACCGAGTTCGTTGTGCGCCTGTGCGGCCGTGTTGGAGGGGACCTCGTGGTGTGCGGGGACTTTAACTCCCATCACTCTGCGTGGGACTGCGCCCGGGACGACGTGAACGGACGGAATCTTTTGGGATCCGTGTTGCGGGCCGGCCTGTTCGTGGCAAACACCGGCAGTGCCACGTTCGCTCGCCGTGGTTGTGCGGGGAGTGCGATCGACCTCTCGCTAGTATCGGAGCGGTGCCACTACCTCTGGCGTCGCATTCCCGACAAGCGGGGGTCGGACCACTTCCCGATTTTCCTCGTACCCCACGCCGCCGCTCACCTACCCACGAGGAGCTACAGTGTAGTGAATTGGCCGTATTTCCGGGAACTGTGTGCTGCAGTGCCAGTCTCAGAGGACGGTCTCTTCCGGCACATCGCCGTCTGTGCGCGTGCGGCAACAACCCGCTGTGTGGTGCAGGCTGGAACGCCTGTGCCGGAAATAAAGCAATTCAACCTGCGAGCTGTGCGTCGCAGGATGCAGCGTAAAGCGATGCGCACTGAAGGGGGGGGGGGGCACTGTACCCTGCAAAATCGCTTGGATGCTGTCTGCGTCGCCATGCGCGGCAGCGTCGCAATGCGATTTGGGCCAGTCTATGCTTCTCCCTTGACGATGCGCGCGCTCGCTCGCGCCCATGGCGCATCCTCGGCGGAATCCTGCGGCCCCGAGTACCGCGCTACCCTGCACTCTCCATCGCGGTGGCACGCGGTATCACCAACGCGCAGCTGGCAGAGCTGCTGGCCGCCACGTTCTGCCCACCTTTCACAGTCTCGGCGAGGCCAACGGCGATCCTCCAGCCCCATCACCACCCCCGGCGCGAGCTCATGGCCCCGCAGCGCTACTTCCCGTTGGCAGGCATCCTGGCAGAGACTGACGCACTGTGCGCAGCTGACTTCACTATCGGTGAGCTGCGCGCGGTGCTGTCATCACGGAAGGAGAAAGAAGAAGAAGCCGAAGGGAGCGGATGCACTTCACGTCGGCTCCGTCTTTCGTAAATGATTTCGGAGTGTTTTTGCAAAATATCCCTGTAATTTTGCATCATCGTCTCCAGCAAGTTATCCGGACTCTACCGATATTCGTCTTCAAGGTGGGAACTGCTTTTTCACCGCTTTATTGGACTTTTCTCCCAAGCCGCTAAGCCGCCGAGCTAAGCTAAGGCGTGCTCGGCCGCTACGTGGACCGCAGTTACGGCTGCGCGTCGACTTTCCTCAAGCCGCCATGGTAGTACAAGTTGAAGGAATGGATATCTCACCCACCGAGATTTCTGAAGAAGCGGGATGGTGCACCATTTCCCGGCGGGAACGACTTTCTCCTGCGGGCAAGCACGCTAACCCTAACATTTCACCAGCCTCCCAAGCCGGCGTTGGAGGCACGAACAAGGCGCAGCAACGCCCGCGCGCACACAAGCAGCAAATTTTGAAGGCAGGAAAGATGCCCACCCTTCCACGTGATCACCACAAAGTTGTTATCAGGCCACGGGGTGGCTTGAACGTTGCAACAGTCGGGGTCGTCCGCCTAGCTTCGGCCCTATATAGGGCAGCAAGCGTATCTCCACAAGACGCCATGGAAGACATTGTATGCCCAAATATACAACAAAACATCATCGTTGTGAGTACCCCTCACTCTTCAAATGCAGAACGGTACCGCCGACTCGCCAGCTTTGAGCTCGACGGGCACAAGTTCGAGATTCGGGCTTATGAGACTGCGCCCGACTATACAGTCAAGGGAGTCGTGCGAGGCATTCCCCTCGAAGACGTCCAGGCCATTCACGTCAATATTGTCAACAAGAGAAACCCGACCGCCTTAGCGGCCAAAAGACTCAGCAAGACCACTTCGGTCATTATCGCCTTCGATGGTGATCAGGTCCCAACTTGGGTATACTACGGGGGTGCAATGCTCAGGTGCACCTTGTACAGAAAGCAGATTGACGTGTGCCACCAGTGCGGACGCGTTGGTCATCGCATGGACGTCTGCCCGAACCCCCAAGACCGTGTGTGTAGAGGATGCGGAGCCTCGTAACCCAGACCTCAACCACAAATGCACGCCAAGGTGTCGCCTCTGCGGGGGAGCGCATCCCACAGCGGACAAGACCTGCATGGCTCGATTCAAGACCCCCTATCTCGTTAAGAAACGACGCGGGGACCGACAGAGGGCAGAAGCGGAGGCCGCCCTCGCGCTACAGCAGCAGAACTACGACGAACACTTCCCACCTGCTTCACGTTCCCGCTCTCGAGGACGGACGCGGTCTCGCTCGGCAGCGGGGACTCGATCTCGCCAGCAGAGCCGATCCCGGAGCCGGGCACGCAGCAGAACCCCCGGACAGAGCCGTGGTCGTTCAAGCTCGCGGCGTCCGAAGCAAGCCGGCCACCGGGACCTGGAGCTATCTGACAAGGTGAGCTGGGCAGATGCGGTTAAGGGCTCGCTGAGACGCGGGGCTCAGGGAGCTACTGCCTCAGAGCCTAGCAATAAGAGGGACCCTAGAGATGTGGCATTAGAAGCAGTACAGCGCGAAAACGCGCAATTACGCACGATCGTGCAACAGTTAACTCAAGAAATCCGCGAGATTAAACAGTCGATGGCGCAGCCATCTATAGCTAAAGCAACTTCAGTCCCCACTCCCGTCACAAACGGTAACGACAGTGCGGCGCCGCCCTCAAAGAAACGCGCTGCAGCCAGCTCTGAGTCTCAACAGCCCGACAAGCTCGAAGCCACAGTAATTGATTGGCGCAAAGAACAAGAAGAAATGAGGAAGCTGCTCGCTGAAATTAAAACCGCGATCCGCAACATTGGCGTTGCGGTCAATAACCTCACTGCTCGCACAGACAGGGTTGAAACCCATATAGGCCTTCGCGAAAGCACGCCAATGCCCACCATGAGACCTACCGTCATTCACACTAGCCTTATCTCAGTTAATGCACACGTACAGCACCACGATGGCCAGCCCAGCTAACGAGCTCGTGGTGTGGCAGTGGAACTGTCGGGGCTTCACGAAAAAACAACCACTGCTGCAACAATACGTCCGACATGCGCAACCCAAGCCCGACGTCATAATGATACAGGAAACAGTAGGCACCATACCAAAGCTTCCAGGTTACAATGTACACGCCTCGCCGATTCCCGTTGATCGAGGACTCGCAATTTTAATACGGAAAGGTATCGTAATACAAGAACACACCGTACGCGGTGCACATGCGGAACACATGCTCGTAGAGCTCCTTCCTAATAGGACACGTAAACACAGTGTATTTCTCCTCAACGTATACAGTAATCCGGCTCACTCGCGGCGTCGTTTCCTCTCTCTGTTCCGGGGGGCGCTTGCCTTGGCGGGCGCACACCCGTTTTTGGTGGGGGGTGACTTTAACGCCCCGAACGAGGCCTGGGGATATGGCTACACTACAGCCAAAGGCCGACGCCTGTGGCAGGACCTGCATGATGCAGAACTAACTCTTATTACCGATCCCACGGCGCCGACTCGCACGGGCACGTCAACAGCACGGGACACGACGCCGGACCTGACGGCGGTCCGAAACGTGCTTCAAGCAACGTGGCGCAATACCTTTGAAAATCTCGGTAGCGACCACATGGTCATAGAGACACGGATTCCTCAGGCTGGTACACCCCCTCCCCCTAAGTTATTCAAATGGACGGACTGGGACAAGTTCCGAAAGCAGCGAGTCGAACAGAGAGGTGAGGAGACCATCGATAACATCGAGGCATGGATGGAGACACTGAATGACGACATGAACAGGGCGACACAGACGGTCACACCCGAAGTCCAGGTTGATAAAATCGACAGTCGACTAGCCCACCTCTGGGAAGCCAAGACATCACTATACGCAAGATGGAAGAAGCAACGGCACAACCGAAAGCTTCGTAAGAAGATCGCACTGATCAATCGCCAGCTAGAAGAACATTGCCGCACCTTAAGCCGCCAGCAGTGGTACGACATCTGCAACGCAATCGACGGGCAGCTGCACAATGGCAGCACGTGGCGTCTCCTGCGTCACCTGTTGGGGGAAACGCAGGGCAAGTCTGCTCAACGTGCCAACCTGCAGCGCCTTCTACACAAGGAACGGGCTACCACGAGTGATCAACAGATCGTGACACGCCTGCTAGACAAGTACTTCCCTCAACGACCCGATGTCCAACACGGAGATTACACCGGCAAGCCAAACGCGACGCTCGATGAAGAATTTCACGAGTCAGAGATCCGCGCAGCTCTACACGAGCTTAATGGCAAATCAGCACCTGGTCCTGACAAGGTTACAAACAAGACTCTACGAAACCTTGATGATGTCTCGATCACCGCTCTCACGACATACGTCAACAAATGCTGGCGAGTGGGTCGCATCCAAGATGCGTGGAAACGCTCTAAGGCAGTCCTGATACCGAAGCCAGGCAAGCCGTCCAGCCTGGATCACTTGCGGCCCATTTCCCTCACATCCTGCGTTGGCAAGGTTATGGAGCATGCGTTCCTCACCCGTATCAACCGCCACCTCGAGGACACTGGAGCCTACCCATCCACTATGGTGGGCTTCCGGTCACATCTCTCCACTCAAGACGTTATGCTCCAGCTCTACCACCAGATCATCAACGACCCAACTAGTGGCACCCGCGCCATCCTTGGTCTCGATCTGGAAAGGCATTCGACAATGTATCACATGCAGCAATCCTGAGCCGAATTAACAAGCTCAACATGGGCGAGCGCAGCTATAACTACATCAGAGACTTCCTGTCGTGCCGCACAGTCACCCTCGCAGTCGACAGCATGACATCCCACGAACATGCACTAGGAAGCGCCGGCACTCCTCAAGGGTCGGTCATATCCCCGCTCCTTTTCAACCTCGTGATGCTGGGTCTCCCGGCCTGCCTTGACGAGATTGACGGCCTCCATCACTCCTTGTATGCAGACGACATCACCCTGTGGGTCGACAAGGGCAGTGACGGTCAGATAGAAGGCACCTTACAAGCAGCAGTCTCTGCAATAGAAACCTACCTCCAAGACACGGGTCTCCGACTATCTCCACTCAAATCGGAACTGCTCCTCTACCGCCCGCGCCGCCGGCCCAAGCCTACCGGCGAATCACGCCAATGTGAGGAAATACTCTTGTATACGCAAGACGGCTCTTGTATTCCCCGAGTCCCGAAGATACGCATCCTTGGCATGCATATAGCAGCCAACGGGTCAAACGCAGAAGCTATTCGCAGGATTGAAGGCAAGGTTACAGCGGCTACCCGCCTGATCAAACGCATTACAAACAAGCACACGGGCGTAAAGGAGGACAGCGTCATGCGCCTCATACACTCCTTCGCAATCAGTCGCATTACTTATGTGGCTGCCTTCCACAACTGGAATGTCACCGAAAGGGAGAAACTGAACACCCTTATACGCAAGACTTACAAGATCGCCCTTGGCTTACCGGAGTCCACGAGCACTTCTCGTCTGCTACAGCTGGGGGTATACAACACGCTTGAGGAAATCGTGGATGCGCAAAGAGCCTCCCAACTCGAACGCATGTCCCTGACAGCCACGGGTCGGTACATCCTGCAGAAACTAGGCTTCAATTACCATGTCCAACACGGTCAGAAACAGGCCATTCCACCCGACATCAGCGACACGCTGATCGTCGCCCCTATCCCTCGAAACATGCACCCCGAACATAACGGGGGCCGACGCCAGGCCCGTGCCAAGGCACTGCTGGCCTCCTTTGGTGGGAAGACGACTACGCGCTTCGTAGACGCGGCGGAGTACACACAAGAACACCGGTTTACGGCGGTAGTCATAGACGTTAACTCCCGGCTTACTCACGCGTGTAGTGTCAGCACGGAATACCAGATACAGCGGAAGAGGTTGCGATTGCGCTTGCGCTTACCGACCCCTTCTGCGAGGTAGTTCTTAGCGACTCACAATCCGCAGTTCGTAACTACGCGCGGGGGCGCATTGCCTCCGAAGCTCTTCAGATCCTAAGGAAAGCTGGTCGACAGCACTTCGATAGCACCGCAATAATGTGGTTCCCAGCGCACGTCGCCACCCCCTCCGACGAGGGCCCCCCTAACTTGAATGAGGTGGCACACCGCTCTGCGCGAGAACTGACTCGCCGCGCAGAGTCTGAGACACCCTCTTCGAGTTCGGACCTCCTGGTGCGAAACACGCGAGAACGCTTAGTAAGTTATAACGATATCACCAAGCACTACCAATTAGGCAGGAGGATATTGCCCCCACCTCACCCCAAACTGAAACGTTGCCAGGCAGTCGTCTGGCGACAACTGCAGACACACACCTTCCCCAGTCCGGTGCGATTGCAGCACATTTTCCCCACGCAATACCCGAGTGCTATTTGCAAATTATGTCAGGCAACTAGAGCGACACTCTCACACATGTTGTGGGAGTGTCCTGTTATAGCAGCGAAAATGGCAGTAGCTCCGGAGGCTCTTGCGTCGAAGTGGGCCATCGCTCTGCGCAGCTCCAACCTCAAGACACAAGAGTGGGCAGTCCAGCGGGCCCGGGAGGCGGCGACGAGGCAAGGCCTCGAAGTCCCCTCATGGGAGACCTGAGCCCAGGTCATTAAACTTCGCCGGATTTGAATAAAGTTGTTTCCATCCATCATCACGGAAGCGCCGCACTGCGCCCGGTTCCGACGGCATCACCTATCAGATGCTGCGGAACTTCGACAGCGGCCAGCTTCAACTCCTACTGGATGCCTTCAACGAGGTCTAGCGCACCGGCACCATTCCGAACGAGTGGAGCGAGGCAGTGGTGGTGCCGTTACTTAAAGACGGCAAACTATCCAGCAACCCTGCCTCGTACCGGGCAGTTTCGCTCACGTCTGCCGCGGGCAAATTGCTCGAGGCCATGGCGCTTAGGCGCCTCGAAGGGATAGCCGCGGCGCTCGACACCTTCGCAGCGGAGCTGCGCCGATTTCGCCGACTTCGTGCCACCGCAGGCTCCCTGGCCGATATCGTCGCTACACTCGAGGAGGCCAAGCACCGCGGCGACGCGAGCTACCTCGTCCTCCTCGACGTGGTGAGCCCATTCGACCAGCTGCCGCACGCCACCATCCTCGATGCGCTCAGTGCCGTGGGGGCCTCCGGGAGGATGCTCCGCTACGTGTGGGCGTTCCTCAGTGGCCGTACGATGTGCGTGCGCTTGGGGGTAGTGCTCAGCCAGCCGCGCGCGGTCTCGACCTGTGTGTCGCAGGGCAGTGCGCTTAGTTCTTTCCTCTTCAACCTTGTGCTTGCGCGCATCGGCGACTACATCCCCCAGCTGCCGGCGCACGAGGTTCGTGTCGTGGTGTAAGCGGACGACATTGCCCTGTTCGCCGCTGGCCCAACTGAGCGGGGCAGTGCGGTGCGCAGGTGTGTGCAGTCTGCGCTTGTTACGGTCGACACGTACATCTCCGGCATCGGCCTCACCCTCTCGGCGGCCAAGACCGAGGCACTCCTGGTGCACCCTCGCTACGGCGGCCGCTATGAGGCCCCGTGTCTCACTCTTCGTGCGGCGAGCCTCCCGTGGCGACGGAGGGTGCGGTACCTCGGCCTCCTGGTGGACCACTGGCTCTACTGGCAACCGGCGGTGGCTGCCCTTCGCAAGAGGACCCGACGGATGGCGTGTGCGGCACGTTCCCTCATGGCCCGCGGCCAAGGCTGCTCACCCACCCTCGCACTGCGGGTCTACAACGCGGTGGCCTCCGCGAGGGTCCTGTACGGCCTGCCGCTTGCGGATGTCCATCCATCAAAGTGGGAGGCACAAGTCCAGCAATCTGGGACATCGACTACTGCGGTGAAACCGACCCTGGGGCGATGCGGTCGGCGTAACTCTATGGGCACCAATTTTTAAAAATCGATTGCTGAGCAACGACTCGTTTTTCGCGATTTGCACATTAGGCACTCAATTCCGACAACGTTGTCAAGCTATATGTCGAGTGCAGTTTAATTCTACCGGCTGGATTTTTTTCCTGGGGCCCTTTTGTAGACCCATTTAAAATGCATGGGGTGATTTTTAAAACGTCATTTGCAGCACAGTAAAAACTAATCTGCTAATTGCACTCTAGTGGCACATACTGTAGGTCTCTCTATATATGTAGGTCCAGTTTGGTTTTATTCCGCTCGCAGAATTTTTTTCCTGGGGCGCTTTTGTTTGGCTACTATGCGGCAAAGCATCTCTACAGGGGCAAAAGATTCGTCCGCCCTTGAATTGATGGGAAAGAGCTTGTGGACCATGCTAAAAATGGACACGAATGTGCAGCTGTGGTGCATATTTGCGTCCTGGCGTATAAGAAAAGATGATGGTGTCAGATTCTGCAAGAAGGAGTGGGCCAACTGGCTTTATGGAGTGCCATCGAAGCACTAAGAACGGCTGCCGGTGCCCCTTTTTCTTAAGTTTCGGCGCATAGTAAAGTGTTTCATTTGGTATTTAGAAAGATAAGGTATTTAGAAAGATTTACTATTAGGCAAATTTTTGACACAGAAGAACATCGCCAACTAGAGCACTTGTTACTTGAGTTTACTTGACAGTGCAATGTGCCGACAATGCGAAGGTTTGAATATTATCAGTGTAAAAAATTGAAAGAGAAAACTTATGATCTATAGAACGCGTCACGGAACGAAATAAAGAGGAGAAGAGAGTCCCCTCTCCGTGTTACAGCGAAGATCAGCAGCTTCGTCTCGTTTAATAAACGATGCCATTTTAGTTTTAAATGCATAAGCATTTCTATGCCTACCAAATGAGAAATTTGTCCGTACGTCACGTAAGACGAATGCAATGGCTCGTAACCACGTAAGGCAGAGGCTACAAGCGCTCAGCGAAGTGAAGCGAACAGCGCATACATTCATTTAGGTCACCCATACAATACAGAGAACAGCACATGTTTCAATAAAAAACAAGTTCAAAACAAGCATCCGAACCATGAATAAAACATTGCATGCCCCCCTCAGCAATTGTAGTAGTAGTTTTGCAACAGCTTAGCTGGACATCCGGGTTGATAAGGACCGATAATAGTTTATAAGGGTCGAATCGTGTTCGATAGGGTTGATAACGATCGATAAGGGTTAATCAGGGCTGGTCTGGTCTGGGATAAGGGCTGGTCGAATCAAATTTCATAACATTGATAATGACACCGGATGATGATGATGATGTGTGGTGTTTTGTGGCGCAAGGGCCAGTTATGGCCAAAGAGCGCCATGCCAGTGTTTGTGAGTGTGCAGTGGAGCGATGAATTCTGAGAAGTAGATGAAGCGTGGCTGTAAAGGGGCCTAAAAATAATCGCTGTATAGTGCGTAAAATATACATGTACTAAAATCATGGCAATGACTAATGAGGTGTACTATGCAATGAAGAATGCACTGAGAAAGAATGACACGATATTTAAAATATTTAAGATGCAGTAATTGGCAAGAAGCACTACTGCCTAGACAGAGCCCTTGAACCACAAGGGCCTGGAGGCATCTGCTATAAAAAATTATCACAGCGGCAGCCCTCTGGAGAGAGGATGCGCTACGAACTAGTTGGGCTAATAACATGCAGGACCACATTGTTCAAAAAATCTACGACTGCTTTGACATTAAAAATAGGTTCTTCGCCAAGAAACATACTGGGGTGAAGCGGGACATGATATCGGTACGCTTGTGAAAAATATTTCTTTCTTTCTGTTTCGGCTTCCCGGCACTCCACGAGGACATGGAGGACAGTCAGCCTCTCACCACATCTACCACAGGTTGGTGGTTCACTACCAGTAAGCAAAAAATTGTGGGTGCCATATGTATGTCCTATTCTGAGACGACAGAATAGGACATCAGTTCGTCGTGTTTTCGTTACGGGAGGCCAGAAACCTAACTTTGGTTTAATGAGGTGAAGCTTATTGTTTGTTTCAGCGTCCCACAAGCGTTGCCAGTGGCTTCGCAGTTTCTTTCGCAGGAAAGGCTTCAAATTTGTTGCAGGAACAGCAGTTGTCGGGTTAATAGCCTGAGATGTAACTGATGTGGCCATTTGATCTGCTCGAACATTACCCTCAATGCCTCTATGACACGGCACCCAGCATATAATCACATGCTGGTTAGATATATACGCTTTACACAGAATGGAATAGAGCTCATTAAGTACAGGGTTTTTGTGTTTACAGAGTGATTGCAATGCTTTCACAACACTTTGCGAGTCCGTAAATATGATAGTCTTTTTTAGTTTTGATTTCATTATAAACTTTACAGCCGATAATATTGCATAGGCCTCAGCCGTAAAGATACTTGTCTCCGGGTGCAGTACACCGGATTCCGAAAACGATGGACCGATGGCTGCATAATAAACCCCGGCATGTGACCTAGAAGCGTCCGTGTAAAACTCTGTACACGAGTACTTGGATTGAAGCTCTAGGAAATGCATTTTAATGTGCGCCTCTGGAGCGTCTTTCGTGACCTCTACGAATGATGTGTCGCACTCTATGATCTGCCACTGCCACGGCGGTAACAATTTAGCAGGAGCCATAGGACGATGTTCAAGCACTGGAACACCCATTTGCTCACTAAGATTCCTTACACGTAAAGAGAACGGTTTCCTCGCTGCAGGTCGGTTATGGAAGAGTGCAGCGGCGGTCATATCGGTTATGGTGGAATAAGAAGGATGTTCGTTGTTTGCTTGTACTGTCAGAAAATATACGAAACTGCTATATGAACGCTGCAGATGGAGTGACCACTGGTTCGACTCTACATAGAGACTCTGGATCGGGCTTGTTCGGAAAGCACCGGTCGCGAGGCGGATACCCAAATGGTGAATGGGGTCTAGTATTTTTAATGCACTTGGCGTTGCGGAGTTATTATTCCAGTGCACCCGCAACGACGACTATAATACCTGAACCAACTTTCGACGTCAATCAGAACCTTCCCAGGCATAAGAAAGAACGACTAAAAGCTCTGCTCCTGCAATACAAGGATTGCTTCTCGTCGTCGTCAAAAGTTCGACAAACCCCTGTCGCCAAGCACCGCATCATAACCGACGAAAATGCCCGCCCATTGCGTCAGAGCCCGTACCGAGTTTCGGCGCGCGAACGCGAGGCCATAAGGCGACAAGTCGACGAAATGCTACACGACGACATCATCCAGCCGTCCAAGAGTCCGTGGGCGTCCCCCGTGGTGTTAGTGAAGAAGAAGGATGGAACCCTACGTTTCTGCGTCGATTATCGTCGCCTCAACAAGGTCACGAAGAAGGACGTATACCCCCTCCCACGGATTGACGACGCCTTGGATCGACTATACAACGCAAAGTATTTTTCGTCGATGGACCTCAAAACCGGCTACTGGCAAATCGAAGTCGACGAGAGGGACCGGGAGAAGACGGCCTTTATAACACCAGACGGACTGTTCGAGTTCAAGGTCATGCCGTTTGGTCTTTGCTCGGCACCTGCGACTTTCCAACGCGTCATGGATACAGTACTGGCAGGCTTGAAGTGGCAGACTTGCCTCGTCTATTTGGACGACGTCGTTGTGTTTGCCTCAAGCTTCGAAGAACACCTGCGGCGCCTTGAAACAGTTCTTCAAGCAATCAAAACCTCCGGACTCACGTTGAAGCCAGAAAAGTGCCGCTTCGCATATGAGGAGCTCTTGTTTTTGGGCCACGTCATCAACAAGTCTGGAGTGCGCCCCGACCCTCAGAAAACTGCGGCCATCTCCAACTTTCCTCTGCCCGCTGACAAGAAGGCAGTGCGTAGATTTCTTGGACTGTGCGCCTATTACAGGCGCTTCGTCAAGGATTTTTCACGGATCGCAGAGCCACTGACGTATCTCACGAAGGCCGACGTCGAGTTCAAGTGGGAGACGCCGCAACTCGAAGCATTTGAAGAACTGAAGCGACGCCTGCAATCGCCGCCAATACTTGCTCATTTCGACGAAAACGCCGATACCGAAGTCCACACCGACGCAAGCAGCGTAGGACTCGGCGCCGTGCTTGTGCAGAGGACTGATGGACTAGAAAGGGTTGTAAGTTACGCTAGCCGGTCGCTATCGAAGGCGGAAGCAAATTATTCCACAACAGAAAAGGAGTGCCTCGCCATCATCTGGGCTACATCAAAGTTTCGTCCCTACCTCTATGGCAGGCCCTTTAAAGTTGTGAGCGACCACCACGCCTTGTGTTGGCTAGCTAACTTGAAGGATCCTTCAGGTCGCCTCGCACGATGGAGTCTGAGACTTCAAGAATTCGACATCACTGTCGTTTACAAGTCCGGGCGAAAGCACTCCGACGCCGACTGCTTGTCTCGCGCCCCCGTCGAACCGCCGCCACAGGACGACCAGGATGACGATACTTTCTTGGGACCAATCAGTGCCGACGAATTCGCCGAACAACAGCGAGCCGACCCGGAACTAAGGAGCCTTGTAGACTACCTGGAAGGCAAGACCGTCATTGTGCCGAAGGTGTTCAGGCGAGGATTGGCGTCGTTTTTCTTGCAAAACGACATTCTCCTAAAGAAGAACTTCTCGCCTCTCCGAGCCAACTACCTCCTCGTGGTAATCTCCGTAGTCAAGGCGCGAGCGGACAAGACTGTTGTACAAGTTTAGGAGGCATTTTCGATCACTACCCCATGTTGTGTGCGAGAGAATTTTTAAAAGGTTCATAGTCTTCAGACACTTTGTCTTCAGATATTTAAGATGGGGGATGAAGGTAAGCTTAGAGTCCAGAATTATGCCCAGGAATTTATGTTCACTGCTCATGGATAGTTCCTCTCGATTGATCGTGAGATTTGGTACCGGTGTCACGCCTCTTTTGTTTGAGAAGAGTATGCATGTACTTTTCTTTGCGTTTATTTTGAACCCATTTACATCCGCCCATTTAGACAATTTGTTTAATCCAAGCTGTACTTGTCGTTCACAGATAGCGATGTTACATGATTTGAAACCTATCTGTACATCATCGACGTACACAGAATAAAACATGCTGTGTGGAATGACTGTATGCAGGGAGTTCATTTTTACAATGAAGAGTGTGCAACTAAGTACACCCCCTTGCGGCACGCCAGCCTCCTGGGTGAATGTTCTAGATAAAGCATTGCCCACTCTTACGCGAAACGTGCGGTTAGACAAGTAGCTTTCGACTGTATTTAACATATTTCCGCGGACCCCCATCGCAGAAAGATCTCGCAGAATTCCGAAGCGCCATGTCGTGTCGTACGCTTTCTCTAAATCTATAAATACAGAAAGTAAAAACTGTTTATGAATAAATGCATCTCTGATGTTTGCCTTGATGCGAACAAGGTGGTCTATTGTCGACCTACCTTCTCGGAAGCCACACTGGAAGGGGTCTAGCATTTTCTTATTTTCTAGGAAACAGATTAAACGCCGGTTTATCATTTTTTCATACAGCTTGCACAGGCAGCTCGTTAGTGCTATTGGCCTGTAGCTGCTGGCTAAGGACGGGTCTTTGCCTTGTTTAAGTATAGGGATGACTATGGCTTCTTTCCATGAGGACGGGATACACCCAGCCGCCCACATGGCATTAAACAGAGATGAGAGTGTTTTCAGTGTTTCAGGGTGTAGGTATCTAACCATTTCATACATGATACGATCGCCACCTGGCGCCGAGTTGTTACAACAAGCGAGAGATCCTTTAAGTTCGGCTAAGCTAAATGGTTGATTGTAAGCCTCACTCGAAGAACCTTTGCGGTTAAGAGGGTGCCGCTCTTCGCGTTCTTTGAACTTCAGGAAAGTGTCTGTATAATGCGATTCACTTGATACATATTGAAAGTGTTCACCTAGACAATCCGCCTGGTCTTCCAGGCTATCACCTTGGCTACTTACTAAGGGTAGAGGATGTGACTCCCGGCCTATTAGTTTATTTACCCTATTCCAGACTTTTGTTTCGTCGGTGTATGAATTTATACTGGAAATGTACATTTCCCAACTCTCTCTCTTTGCACGTCGACGCGTTATTCTGCCCTGTGACTTTGCGTGTTTAAAATTTATCAGGTTTTCAGCTGTTGGGGAGTTGCGAAACAATCCCCAGGCTTTGTTTTGCTTTTTACGTGCTTTCTGGCATTCATCATTCCACCAAGGCAGGCGGCGTTTATTAGCTAGTCCATTGGTTTGTTGTATGCACCTTTCAGCAGCGTCAATGATAAAACATGTTATATACGCCACAGCATCGTCTATTTTAAAAGAGGCGATGTCATCACGGCTTAAATATGTTATTTGTCGGAAAAGTTCCCAGTTAGCCGAGTCAACTTTCCATCGGGGAACGTGTGGCGAGCATCTATCGTGTTCTGTTAAGCCTAGCATAATTGGGAAGTGGTCGCTCCCAAAGGGGTTCTTGAGAACAGACCACTCCAGGTATGGCATTAGTGTACTCGATGCTATACTTAAGTCAATGGATGAATATGTGTTTTGTGTAACGCTGTAATACGTAGGCTCTTTCTTGTTAAGTAATGATGCGCCTGAAGAAAACAGAAAATTTTCAATCAGGCGACCTCTCGCATCGCAACGTGAGTCTCCCCACAAAGTGTTATGTGCATTGAAATCTCCGACAACTATGTATGGCTCCGGAAGTTCATTTATGTAGTTTTGGAATTCGGTTTTATGTAGTTGATAATTGGGAGGGATGTATATAGAGCTGACAGTGACCAGCTTGTCAAACAACACCCCTCGGACAGCAACTGCCTCTAGGGGCGTACGAAGTTTTAGTTCCCGGCAGGCAATACCTCTGTCGACTACAATAGCCACACCACCGGAAGACACGACTGTGTCATCGCGGTCCTTACGAAAAATGGCGTATTGTCGGAGAAAATCTGTTTGCGTGTGTTTGAGGTGTGTTTCTTGGACACACAGCACCTTTGGATTATACTTATGTAGGAGTTCTTTGATGTCATCGAGATTGTGGAGGAGTCCTCGGACATTCCACTGTAATATTTGTGTATCCATGTTGAATGTGGGTTTTGTGCTGTGTGTTAAGAAAGAGGAATTACTTCACAGAGCCCTTTCCAGGCGCCGTGATGCGGTGTTTTTCTTGTTTGGAGCGATCGCGAGACTCTCGCGGCTCCTTAGGCGCAAGTGGCGCCGTCTGGCTGGTTGTTGTGTCCATAGCCTCTTGCGAGGCGGTGGACACGCGCTCTTGCGAGCGGTTGGTTTGACGAGAAGGCCTCGCCTCGAGAGACGAGGCCCTCGAGGCCACCAGCCCGGAGGTCGATGGCCCCTTCTTGTGAGTTGGCAGAGCAGCGCTAGCTGCACCCGCCGAGGGGGCGGATGGCGTCGCCGCCGGCACACTGCGCGTGTGCCAGACAGCCGCCAGGGGCCGATGTGGCGCTGCCCCCTGTCGCGCCACTTCGGCAAAGCTGGTTTTTGGCAGGTACGATACCCGCCTGCGCGCCTCCTTGAAAGTTATGTTTTCTTTGACTTTGATCGTGACTATGTCTTTTTCTTTCTTCCAAGATGGGCATGACCGCGAGTATGCGGCATGCTCGCCATCACAGTTCACACAGTGTGGAGTGTTTTCGCACGTTTCAGAGGCATGGTCACCGGAACTACATTTAGCACATGTTTGTCGGCCTCGGCAGTTCTGTGAACTGTGGCCGAACCGCTGGCATTTGAAACATCGTAGAGGGTTTGGCACGTATGGCCTGACACGAAGCTTGATGTATCCGGCCTCGATGGTTTCGGGCAGAACACTTGAGTTAAAAGTTAGTATCAGGTGCTTGGTCTGGATTTCCTTGCCGTCGCGCCTCATCTTGATCCGTTTAACATTGATTACATTCTGCTCACTGAAGCCCTCTAGGAGTTCAGCTTCGCTCAGCTGCAACAAGTCATCATCTGATACAACGCCACGGGTGGTATTCATATACGGTGCGGGGTTACTGTTACTTGGGTGTCCCCAAATGATACTAGATTGGGCAGTTTCTCATATTGTTTCACATCACGGAGCTCCAAGAGGAGATCCCCGCTTGCCATCCTGGATGCTTTAAAGCCTGGTCCAAAAATATCAGTCAAAAACTTTGAGACAAGGAATGGTGACATTGTTCGTACCGATTTGTTTGAGGTTTCAGAGTGAATAACATGAAAACGGGGGAAGTTATGCGTTTGGCGTCCAAAAAATTGGAAAACATCTTCGGTGCGCCCTCTTTTCTGACGGCGGTCATGGAGTGGGGGGAAAGGTTCAGCCATAAGTATTGGTGCATTTTTCGGCAGCGACGCCAGCCACCCACCATGGAGCCCAACGAGGGGACGCTGCAGAAACTGGAAAAGCCAGGTCCTGCAAACGCCAGCTGTACGCCACTACTATAACCAAATATGGAGTATCCAAGGTTGGCTACCCACACAAGGTTAACCCTAGCTGCCTGGGAAAAGGGAAGAAAGAGAAGTGAAAAGAAGACAGGATAGATTGAAAGTGAGACAGAAAGACGAAGATTTAAGAGGAGGACAGGAAAAGGCAACTGCCGATTTCCCCTGGGTGGGTCAGCCCAGGGGTGCCGTCTATGTGAAGCAGAGGCCGAAGAGGTGTGTTGCCTCCGCCGGGGGGCCCTAAAGGTCCGAACACCCGGCATCAGCTCAACCTCCAGGATCCCCCTTTCCCCAGACACGGCTAAGCCACGCACGGCTACACGCGGGAGGGTCCAATCCTCATGTGCTCGGGTACGTGGTGGCGCAACTCACCAAACGCCTGCTGACGAAGACGCCCCTGCGGGGAATGACACCGGGCTGCGTGCCGATTAACAAGCGGCAGAATGCTTGTGCATACTTAGGCAACTTCCAGAGGAGTTTCTGCGTGATTTCTTCTTTCAGTTCGGAAGTATACTAAAATCATGCGTGCCTGTTAAGTGTACGCAAATCTCGCACTTTATACACGAAGGTAAGGTTGTGAAGGTCTGAGAAAGTGGAGCCGCAACCGCTGAACTACACCGGGTCAATTGTTGTAGGGCCTGCTGTGAGACACACGATTGCTTAGCTGCGCAAATAGGTAATCGCTTGACAATACTTCTCGGAGCCCCGCCTTGTTGGGAATATTTCCGCTCTTAAGGCGACTCTTACAATGTCCTCGTAGCGCAACAACTCACTGGTCTGACAGTCGTTCGGACATGACTAAACTGATTCCGGGCTTTTAAATGCTGTCGCACCAAATCACTTGGAAATACTAAGAAAGCAGACAATGGGTTTGTTTCTCCACAAACTCAGTCGTACTGTGGGAAAACAAGCTTCTAGTTTATGGCAGCTGTATTTCCCGTACACAACTTTATTTTTTATTATTGTGAAAGCAATTCGTCAGTGGAAGTCGGGGCAGATGGGGCACTGGTACTGACTGGGGCGATTTCATACGTAACTGGAGTCACGGCACGCAGCACTCGATATGGGCCTGTGTACCGAGACAGGAGTTTTTCAGACAGGCCAACGTGACGAGTCGGTGACCACAGGAGTACCAGAGATCCAGGCGAAAAGTGAACGTCTCTGTGATGTCGATCGTACAAACGCCGCTGGTTCGCTTGGGAGGTCAGGAGGCGAGCGCGGGCAATTTCGCGAGCTTGGGCAGCCCTGGTGATGGCGTCAAGTGCATATTCGCTGGTCTCTGCTGCGGCGGTTGGAAGGGATGTGTCCAGTGGCAATGTGGGTTCTCGGCCAAACAACAGAAAGAACGGGGAATAGCCGGCAGTGTCGTGGCGCGAAGAGTTATACGCAAATGTGACATACGGTAGGACGAGGTCCCAATCAGTATGGTCAGACGAGACATACTTTGCAAGCATGTCTGTCAGGGTTCGATTGAGACGCTCCGTGAGACCATTGGTCTGTGGATGGTAAGACGTAGTCAGCTTGTGCCTGGTTGAGCAGGACTGCAGTATGTCGGCGATGACTTTTGAAAGGAATGTCCGACCACGGTCAGTGAGCAGTTGGTGTGGAGCTCCATGCTGCAGAATCACGTCGCGTAAAAGAAAATCGGCGACATCTGTGGCACAGCTTGTTGGAAGCGCTCTGGTGATGGCGTAGCGCGTGGCGTAATCTGTCGCCACAGCGACCCACTTGTTGCCAGACGTTGATAGAGGGAAAGGGCCAAGTAAGTCCAAGCCAACGCGAAAGAACGGCTCCAAAGGAATGTCGAGCGGTTGAAGGCACCCGGCAGGGAGCGTCGATGGTGTTTTCCGCCGCTGGCATTTATCACATGCCGCAACGTATTTCCGTACGGAGCGGGCGAGGCCTGGCCAAAAGAAGCGTCGGCGAATCCGGTCGTAGGTGCGGGAGACGCCGAGGTGACCTGCCGTTGGAAAGTCATGAAGTTCTTGGAGAACAGCTGACCGGAGGTGCCGAGGAATGACGAGGAGTAGGGCAGGACCGTCGGGGCGGACGTTGTGGCGGTATAATACACCATCCCGGAGAACAAACAAATGAAGGGACGAATCAGAAGGCGAAGATTCCAAACGATCAATGATGGCGCGCAAGGAGGCATCACGGCGTTGCTCGTCGGCGACTTGTGGCAGCCGAGAAACCGAGAAAACGCAAGCGTCGGCATCGGTGTCAGGGTCGGCGGGTGGTTCGTCCACTGGATAGCGTGATAAGCAGTCGGCGTCTTGATGTAGGCGGCCCGACTTGTAGACTACCGCATAGGAAAATTCTTGTAGCCGCAGAGCCCAGCGACCAAGCCGGCCGGTAGGATCCTTGAGTGAGGAAAGCCAGCAGAGCGCGTGGTGGTCCGTGATTACAGAGAAATGCGTGCCATACAAGTACGGGCGGAATTTAGAAACCGCCCAGACGAGGGCCAGGCATTCACGCTCTGTAATCGAATAGTTGCGCTCCGCTGCTGTGAGGAGGCGGCTAGCGTAGGCGATAACACGATCGCGTCCCTGTTGGCGTTGGGCTAAGACGGCTCCGATACCGTGACCACTGGCATCGGTACGGACCTCTGTAGGGCAGGACGGGTCAAAGTGGGCCAGAATAGGCGGCGCGGTGAGAATGTTGGTCAGGTGGGAAAACGCGGCAGTTTGAGCGGGACCCCAGGTAAACGGCACGTCCTTCTTCAGAAGATCCGTAAGTGGTCGGGCAATCGCTGCGAAGTCTTTAATGAACCGTCGGAAGTAGGAGCAGAGTCCTACAAAACTTCGGACGTCTTTGACAGACTGAGGTACAGGAAAAGACGTGACAGCACGAATTTTCTCCGGGTCTGGTTGAATACCGGAAGCGTCGACGAGGTGGCCCAGCACTGTAATCTGCCGACGACCAAAGTGACACTTCGAGGAATTTAGTTGGAGCCCAGCCTCGCGAAAGACTTGAAGAACAGCTGATAAGCGCTCGAGGTGTGTCTCAAACGTAGGTGAAAATACGAGAACGTCGTCGAGGTAGCAAAGGCATGTTGTCCATTTGAACCCTTGAAGCAAAGAGTCCATCATACGCTCGAATGTGGCTGGGGCGTTGCACAGACCGAATGGCATAACTTTGAATTGATAAAGACCATCAGGGGTGACAAATGCGGTCTTCTCTCGGTCCCTTTCATCCACAGAAATTTGCCAATAACCAGACCGAAGGTCTATTGATGAGAAGTAGTTGGCACCGTGGAGACAATCGAGGGCGTCGTCAATGCGAGGCAAGGGATAGACGTCTTTTTTAGTAATTCGGTTTAGATGACGATAATCTACGCAGAAGCGCCACGTGCCATCTTTCTTTTTAACAAGCACAACGGGCGACGCCCAAGGGCTCGACGAGGGTTCAACAATGCCTTTGGCAAGCATCTTGTGCACTTCATCTTGAATAACCTTACGCTCTGAAAGAGAAACGCGATATGGCCGGCGATGAATAGGACTGGCATCACCAGTATTTATGTGGTGCTTAACATTTGAAGTCTGGCCCAACTGTCGATTGTTGAGGTCGAAGATGTCGTGGTACGAAACCAAAAGGCGACACAGAGCTGCTGCTTGTTCAGGCAATAGGTCCGCAGCAATCATGGGACTAAAGGTTTCGTCACGGCAAATAGCATCCTGTGGACATGGTGAAGACTCGGAGCAGCCGTCGACGGAAAACGCCGTGACGTGGTCATCTCCTATAGCGCGCAGCGTTGCAACCGATATGCCTTGGGGTAGAACTTGCTTTG
Organism: Dermacentor silvarum; assembly: GCF_013339745.2. Lineage (NCBI taxonomy): Eukaryota > Metazoa > Arthropoda > Arachnida > Ixodida > Ixodidae > Dermacentor > Dermacentor silvarum. The sequence goes on from NC_051160.1 coordinate 167,065,458, forward strand.
TTAGTCCAAAATTGACGACGGGAAGGCATGTCCGGTTATCGGCGACGGTTACGACGGAGTGGGGCACAGTGATATCGCGCATCAAAAGGACATCAGGAACAGGAGTAGCGACGTAATCACCATCGGGCAGAGGGAAAGATGATAGCAATTCGACGAAAGTCAAGGTTTTAGGCGGCAGGCGGACGAAGGCGGTCGGACTAAAGTTGTTCGGCAGTTCAGCACGAATATGCGCGAGTAGAGGAAGTTCGAGGCAAAGGGTACCGGTAGAACAGTCGATCAAAGCTGAATGCGCCGTAAGGAAGTCGAGTCCGAAGATTAGGTCATGGGGACAATTGGTCAGCACTGTAAAAAGAACGGGAATGTGGCGGTCGGCGATACTGATCCGGGAAGTACACATTCCAGTGACGGCAACAGCGCTGCCATCGGCGACGCGTACGGCTCGTGTAGTAGCAGGCGTGAGAACCTTTTTCAATCGACGACGGAGGTTATTACTCATGATGGACACCTGGGCTCCAGTATCTATTAACGCCGTCAAAGGGACACCGTCGACGTGGACATCAAGTAAGTTCTGGTTCGTTGGGAGCGTCAATGGGGGATTTTGACACGACGAAGATAATGCAGCGCTACCCCCAGGAGCTGCATGGTCTAGTTTTCCGTCCGGGAAGACCCATAATTGGTCGGCGACGAATAGCGGCGTGGCTGGGGCGACGGGGACCGACGGCGCAGAGGTGACGGTGAGCGAGCGGGACGACTGTCATCGATGGATACGTCAGAGGTAGAAGGCATACGGCGAGGCGAGTAGCGGCGAGGGTCGGCATAAGGGCGCGGAGACGGGGAGAAGTAGCTCGAATACGGCGAGATCCAGGAGGTGCGGCAGTGGCGAGCGACGTGGCCAATGCGGTGACAACGGAAGCAAATGGGCTTGTCATCCGGAGTTCTCCACTCTGTAGGGTTGCGGTATCTGGGAGGGGAATACAGATTGGTGCTAGGCGCAGCTGTCGGCACCAGTCGGGCGTCAGGTCGCGAGACGGAGCAGGCAGCAGGAAAACCGAGGTTGGCAAATTCTTGCCGCACAACTTCCTGAATGAGGGAGATCGCCGGGGCTGGTTGGTCAAAGGTGGGGTCAACTGGGCGTGGATGGAACGGGGCAGGACTTACAGCCTCGAGCTCGCGGCGAACAATACGTGTGACGGTCTCATTGGACGGGGGCGAAGCGGTAATGGCGACGCAGGAGGACGTCGCAGCCGTGTTAGGGAGCCGGGAGAACTGCGGAATGACGCGGCGGCTTTTGGCGAGCTCAAAGCGGCGGCATTCCTTGATAATGACGTCGATGGTGGACACATTGTTGAATATCAACAAGTTGAACGCATCGTCCGCGATCCCTTTGAGAACGTGGCCTACCTTGTCAACTTCGACCATGTTCGCGTCGACTTTTCGGCAAAGAGCGAGCACGTCCTGTATGTACGAGACATACGATTCAGTAGAAGACTGCACTCGCGTAGCAAGCTCTTTCTTTGCAGCCAGCTGCCGACCGGTCGGATTTCCAAAAAGGTCGCGGAGCTTCTCCTTGAAAGCATCCCAGCTAGAGATCTCCTCCTCGTGTGTCCGGAACCAGACACGAGGTGTTCCGTCCAAGTAGAAGAGGACGTTCGCGAGCATTATGGTAGGGTCCCAGTGGTTGTTGCGGCAAACAAGCTCATACATGCCGAGCCAGTCATCAACGTCGACATTATCTTGACCGGAGAATATGCCAGGATCGCGGGGAGTGGCAACCGTGACGTACGTTGTGGTTGGAGTCGGAGTAGTAGGAGCAGACGAGGTCTCGTCAGCGGGAGCCATGGTGGAAAGCTGGACGGTGCGGCCGCTGCGGAGCTCCGTGGCGAGGACGGGGAACGGCACGCTCCACCAAAATGTTACGCGAACGAAGGATTGAGTACTGGAGACTATTTACAAAATATATTTACACAGGATAGCTGCAGCGCTGGCCAGTTCAGCCGACAGCTCGAGAGCCAAACGCAATTCGTCTTCTTCGTCTGGGCGCCCGCGCGCATCGTCCATAAGAAACACGCAATATGCATGTATCAATATGTACACTCCAGGCGCATTTACGCCGACGTCATCCGCGTCACCTTCGCTGTCGGCGCGATGTTCCGTGTGAAGTCCGAGTGCGATAACATCGCGGCCGGATGCCGTATGTTGCCGGTGCGAATGGAAGCGTGGCAGATTTATCTGAGAAGCCTGGTGGCTCAATCTCGAAGGTTATGAAAAACGGCGCACAACAATGCCCCAAGCAAGCACGTCTCGCTGTGTGTATTGTGTGTATTACACGGACAAACGCACGCAGGGTAACGTTTAACATCAACTCACCGCTCTCGCATTGCACTAAATGCTGAAGAAATGAAACATTCACTGTTAACATCACCGCGTACTGTCGTCAGTCAAAGCAAACAGCAGAGAAAGCTTCACTTAGTCTGCTTCCCACACTGAGTCGGATCCACATAATTTTATTGCTATTGCTAATATGTGGACACTCCAGGCACATTTCCGCCGTCGTCGTCGACGTGATGTTTCGTATAATGTCCAAGTGCGATAACATCGTGGCCGCGCGCCGTATGGTGTGAGTAAAGTGAAAGCGTGAGAGGGTGAGCAGAGAATAGTTGCTCAGTCTCGCGTGCGCAAGGGAGGAAGGCGGGAAAAAGCGCTCGGTCTTCCATCACGCACAAAGCTGCAGGGAAAGTGGGGGACGTTTTACTCCCGTGACGGCTACGTATGACGCGGCTGAGCGCGGCCGCGCGGCCCCGATCTAGAAAGCGATCTGCGCTGGGTGCAAAGTCTAGGCGGGCCGATGGCTGTTACCCTGTAACGTAAAACTATTCCAATCTGTTTTCCTTCCAATCTCCCGATGTCCAATTTACGTAACCGCCAACGCAAGCATCGGGCGTGACTCGCAGCGTTGTTTGAGAAGGCTATTGAAACGCTCTCCTATTTTATAGGAGGTCACTGTTGTTTGCTTTCAAAAGGAATAGCATTGCCTAACTTGAGATATATTTCTTACCTGATTGGCTGACCAAGGGCGAGGAGCACGCAGAAATGGAGGCGGTAAGGTGGGGCCGGGCTAGCGCAGAGAAAGTAGATAACGTGATGAGGAGGGTGTTGCCGGCGCGTGCGTTTGCCCTGCTTCTTCTTATTTAGCTTTCGGTGTCTGCTAGAAAATCACGCCAGCGTGCAACCGAAACGTAACAATGCAGCTAAAATGAATCTTCAGTAAAGAAAATTTGACATAGCGATGTCGTTTACGTGCTGAAAGGGCTCGACAACCATATAATGTTACGCAAAATTTTTAATATAGGCAGATAAATCCATTCTCCACGGCAGCTCCAACTAGTCAGTGCCAGAACAATCGGCGGGTACCCACCTTCTATTCATGTCGGAACGGGGCAGTGTCCGGCTATTAAAAAGAAAATTGAGTTTTGATCGGCGTAATAATGCATCTTTAATGCGTACACGCCACTTTGACGCAGTGATTTTTCACGGTTTTTGGATGTCAGGTGAGAGACAGGCGAAGTGGGCACAGCCCGAAAACTTTTGGCCAATTGCGGATGGCTAATGGTAAAAAGGCATAGAATCGAAAAATAATATTTTTCTGTTGTTCGGTCTCATATGCATAATTAGTGTGCACACGTCATATAAGAGTGAGTAGCTCTCGCGGTTTTTTAACAGCGGAGCTGTTTAAGCCAAGCGTTAGTACGTAACCTGCGAACAGAAATTGTGGGCTGATCCTGGCGGTAGTGCAGAAAGGGTCCAAGCGCAATGACACATACCTCTGTGAACTGGCGAAGCTGAGCCTGGTTAAGTCTAGCTAAGCATGGTTGGGACTACTTAAGCTTAGTATTTCATCGATAGACAATCGATAGTCAACCAGTAGCTAATCGATAATCGATAAATGATCAATAAATTCCTGAAAATGCTGGGGATGACTTTGTATTGCTTAGCCTAGCCCAAAAGCCAGGCCAATCTCCGCTTGGCCCCGCTTGCTCCCATCAGCTCCGCTTTCTCTGTAGCATTGCGCCTCCCGTGCAAGCTATGCTAATGTTTTTCCTTTACGTTGCGTGAAAGACAAGTAAAGTTGGGCAATCATGGAGGCCTGATTGCAAAAATAGAATAGAAGCAGTTTGGAATACCTTTTCGTTAAAGCGCCTCTGATGCCTTCGTGTACGGTGTATTCTCGGCGCAATTAGTTCGCGCTGAAGCTAGAAGTAGCACGATGGACAATTCGCTCGCTGTTGCTGCCGCTCTCCCCCACGCCATCGTTCTGACAGCGAGTGTCCGCGCTTATCGAGAGAGATGTGTTCGTGTGTGATCGTGCGCGCGTGACAACGTGCAAGTTAATTTAGTTAGTAAGCGAATGTTTACAGCAGTTTATGCAGCTGATAAAACGACTAACCTTAGTTTGCACAGCTGTCTAATAAATTTCTGTCGCAATCAGTGATTCGCCTGTCGGGCGAAATTGACCTTATTGTTAATATTTCTGTAGTAAATATTATTATTACTTATTACGCTCCAGCCAGGCCCAATACACATACAAGTTCTGTCTAATTGCGACTGAGTGCCGATAATTTTTTTGAGCAAATGAGGCACAGCGTGTCGTTTACAAAAAGCAGCTTGGTGTCTGCCACTGCGTATACGGTGGCATAGACATGTTGTAAATCCGGTTTTCTATTGGATAGCGCAGATTAGCACGCAGAAAGAGAATTTCGGGTGGTGGGTCGATTCCTTGTTGAAAGAATGGATATATTCTCTCGCGCAAGCCGTAGCTTTAAAAGTGAATCGAAAGTACAAGTGCCCAAAAATGGTGGTATTAGGTAGTGTGCGCTCTTACCCGTCTCTTGTTGTTTTCTTCCTATTTGTTTTGGGCAGCGTCTCAATACATTAACATAACGTCACGGCCTTGTTCGACGGAAACACCTAAACATTTTTGCAGTAGGTAGAGTCATCTGCGTTCGGCGTTCTTAGAAGTAGTCTCCGTCGGAGGTGATGAAAAAGCACAGTGCTACTTCATCTTTCTTTTCCTTTTATTAAACGTGCGACATTTAACAGCAGTGCGCGAAGGCGAGTATTACAAGCTTTTGCGCTGTAGTCGTTTTTTGTTGAAAGTTGCACACGTGGCTCCACTCTCGTGCGGCCGAGACATGGACTGTCAGGGTATGGTCATTTATCGGACAATGCCAGGGCTACTACTTTGTTTTCTCGCCAAAAAACCGTCTCAGCCCCCTAGTCGGTCAAATAACAGTTACAACCTTACCACAAACAAGACAAATTGGCTTTGTGCTTTTGAAAGCGGATAGTGACAGTCTATCAACTCTCTGTCTTTGGATCTTAGCACTTGGTTTACTAGCCCATGCTGCGCTAGAAAGAAGTCGGCAGAAATTTTTTTCTGGTTACAATAAGCATTGTCAATATGAAGTCTTTAAAAATTTCAACAGTATTCGTCTTTTCCCGCAATGCGACGTGTGTGGCGGAGCTGTGTAGAGCTTCGGGAAAAAACGGACAAATACGATATTCAGCAGCTGATTGATGCACTCTCGTTAAATGCTAATAGCTTTTTGAGTGGCATGGCACCATTTACCCACCCTTACGTTGTCATTTTCTTGGCACATGAAAAATTTGTGCTCTGCAAATCAATGTTTAATGGTGGAAGTGCTGCATTGATTTGCTTATTTTATTTAATCTACTAAGCTTGAAAATACCGCTAGTCAGACATAATAGAGCCCAGAGAAAAGGCACAACTGCACGCGGCATGGTCTTGTCCTTACTATAAATTCGCTAACGAGACAGATCATGAATCCAACTACAAAATGATATCTCGCACCAAAAGAATGAGGGAAAAGCACTAGGACACTTTAAGTTCGACAATCTTATTGTTAACAGGCGATTCAAGGGTAACGCAAGGCGACAACTGTTGCATATGACGGCGTGCATACGACTATACCATCAATAGAATAACATGACTTTAGTGAACCAAGAACCAATATGCAGGCCATGCGGTAAAACTTTATTATAGGAACACATTTTCAGCATTATTCGTACAACTCAACGCTTGAAGCCAGTGTGTTAGCCCGATGACAAATTTGCGGCGGTACGTATATGTTTTATTGCTGTTTGGCCCACTTTGGTTATTACCTTGTGTAACACTGTGACTAAATTTCGCCTCATCGCACGTACATTTAAGCCTTCTTGAAAACAGAACCAGGACGATTCAATCACTGGAACAGCCTTTCATTTATTTATCACACAGTCCCATATTCGCTCGAGGAGGATTATAGCGGGGAGAATGTACGCACGCATAAAAACTTTTTTCAAGGTATCATTATAAGAAGTGATACCCAAACCAAACAAGATCTAAAACAGAGAAACAAAGCACCAGGGGCCGAATTCAGAAAGCTTTTCGATCGTAAATGCTGCACCACGATTGGCTGACACCAGCTTCTGCAAACAGTTTTAGCGTGAGAACGTTTTTGTGACTCTGGTCCCAGTATGTAATATACAGTAGTTACAATTAGCCTAAAAGAAATAGATATTCAAATTAAAGGCGTGTAAAATTGTTCTACATTACCAGGAATTTGATGATGATGATGATGATGATGATGATTTATTGGCATCCCCTTTGAAACGGGGCGGCGACAAATAGCCACCTAGCCTGCTTGATTTAATCAGGTATACTATACATGTTCTTTATCTAGCATTTTTGTATACCTCTCATTATTTTTCTTTTTCAAAAATTTACCTTGCTACCGCTGCCTATGATTTTAAGAGATCAGGTCGTATCCATCTTTTCCCTGCTTTTTTTCCACCAGTACTCTAATCGTCTCTTGCTGATCTCTACGGCTGATCTGTTTATGTTTCCTTCCACTTTAAACCCAAGCGCTTCTGGGAGTTGCACGTTACCTACGGTTCTCGCTGGGTGGATCCCGTCGCATTCCATTAGGATGTGCTGAGTGGTCTCTGGATCTTTACTGCAGCATACACATGTCTCATCTAGTTCCGAATATTTGTTCCGATATGTTTTCGTCCTTAGGCAACCGGCTCGAGCCTCAAATAGCAAGGCACTGCCCTTTGTGTTATCGTACAGATTTTCCCTTCTAATTTCTTTCTTCTCATTCTTGTAAATCTCCATTGTCCTTTTCGTTTCCATTCTTTGCATCCAATTCACGGTCTCTATTGCTCTCACTTTCTTTCTGATGACCCCTGGTTGTCTATTTACAGTTTCGATTATCCTGTACTTGGTTGCCAACTTCCTTGACCTCTTCCTCCATTCTGTGTCCACGCTTTTCATGTAGAGATACTTGTGCACTTTAGCCACCCATTTATTTTCATCCATGTTCCTGAGCCTTTCTTGAAAACTAATTTTGCTTTGTGCTTCTCTGACTTCAAAAGAGGCCCAACCCATGTCACCATGCACTGCCTCATTTGTCGTATTACCGTGTGCTCCCAAAGCCAACCGGCCTACTGATTTTTAGTTAACTTCGAAACCCGCCAATATATCCGATTTTAAGCATATAATGGCATTTGCGAATGTTAGCGCTCGCACCATTACTCCTTTCCAGATTCCACGCACCACCTCATACTTATTGTGGCCCCACAGTGCTCTGTGTTTCATTATTGCCGCATTCCGCTTCCCCTTTATCTTCAGATTATCTTGGTGGTTGCCTGAGTAATTCTTTCCTTCGTTTATGTGTACGCCGAGGTACTTATATTGCTTCACTATGGGTATTACTTGCTGTTGAATTGACACCACGAAGTTACTCATGTGTTCATTAAAGATCATAATCCCTGATTTCTCTGTGCTAAACTTAAGGCCCAGATTTGTCGCTGCGTTCCCACAGATATTCACAAGTATCTGTAAATCTTTTTTATTGTCCGCTAGTAGCACAATGTCGTCTGCGTACATCAGTCCGGGGACCTTCTGTTGCACCATTTGTCCTTTACGCATGTAGGATAAATCAAAACATAATTCGCTGTTTTCCAGTCGTCTTTCTATGCCCTTGACGTAAAGCGTGAACAACAATGGTGACAGAGGGCATCCTTGCTTCATTCCTTGGTGAATGCCCACCATTTCATTTCCTTTTCGGCCTTCCCATGCCACTTGTACTTGGTTGTCTGGATATATCTCCCTCAGCATCTCCACGAAATCGTCATCTATGCCTTCGTATTGAAGAATATCCCACAAAAATTCCCTGTCTACGTTGTCATAAGCTCCTTTAATATCTAGAAATGCTATCCATAAAGGTCTTTTCTGAGCTACTGAAATTTCTATGCACTGAGTTAGTACTTTAGAGATAATTTATTTGAAGGAAGGCAGAGAGGTCGGCCTGAGCTTGCATGCTCTAGCCTGCTACTCTGCACAGGGGGAGGGGGGAACGGGGACATAAAGGCTGGATGAGGGGTGATGATGACATAGAAGAAGGATGTACAACGGTAAAGGCAAGGTCAGCATCCACATGGCTATCAACAAAGCCCAAAAAGGTCCTTCAAACGTGTCATCTACCTTCCAGAGCATGGACGGAGTCACGAATACAATTGAAAGTTCACCAAAACTCGCCGCGAAGAAGCTTGTGTATGGGCTTCTCCTGCGTGAGCAGCACAGGTGCCAGCAAGGTAATTAAATTATGTAAAGAGCAGCGATCAGCTGCTCCAGTACGGCGAGGACATGCACGGCGCTTTTAGCGGCCGGAGTCTGGAGACCACAGAGAATCACGCGCATTGATTCTAGCAGGCATTTCAGCATTTTTTCAACGCTTTCTTGGTCATTTTTTTCAGCTCCTTTCTTGTCTAAAGGGTTATCGGCTTTACTAGCCCTAGAATCCACTTCTTGACGTAGAGGAACACTACGGCATGGTATCGTGGGCGTGGATCTACTGGGTAGCGAAGGCCACTCCGTGTCTGTGCCACCCAGGGGCGACGAATGTGCGCCCTGTGCTCTCGGAGGTCCTGAATTTGCTGTAGGCGCGGTTACCGTCCTCGATGCCGGCAAAGGCAGAGGTTGTCGAGGCCCCTGCGGCCCACAATCCAGTTCTCCTGAAGTCATTGGATGGCGCTTCTTATGCGAGCGTTGTTTGTCTCGGCGAACAGATTGAGCAGCCTGTCTATGGGAAGACTTGTTTTTTGCCATTTTTCGGAGAATACGAACTTCCTGCTGCATCTTCGGGCAATCCTTCGACGTTGCTTCGTGAGAGCCAGGACAGTTGGGACATTTCAGTGAAGGTGCATCACAGTCGGCGGTATTATGTTGCCCACCGCAACGCTGGCAGGTCACTTGATTTCTGCACACAGCGCTTACGTGACCAATCTTGAGACATTTCCGACACTGCAGAGGCCTCGGGACGAATGGTCGGACGTGGTGTATCACGTACCCCACTTTGACAGTCATTGGCAAAGTTGACGAAGCAAATACTAGTTTGATGCACCGGGAGTTCCCCAAGCGGTGAATCTCAAGAATCTGCACCGATGAACTCAGTAAATTCCTGAGGTCAACATTCTTCATGTCAAGGTCGACATCAGAAATTACACCAGTCGTTGACTCCTTCCCGTAAGTAAAAAAGGAACGGACGGGAATTCCGCTTAATGTTGGAATAGTCTTTAACTTCTCTATTACAGTTGAACTCTTGGCATCTACCGTCAGGATGTTTTTTCGAGAGTTGATCCGGATTTCGTTGACTTGACCAGGGGCAACACTTTCAAAATATTCATATAAAAACTGCCTACTTAAGGAGTTCAGGTTGTGTGACGCCGTAAGCGGCACGTAAGAGACCATGAAAGACTGCTGCTCCCTCTCGTTAGATGAAGTCTGCTCACTTGACATCTGGCGCATCCTCTTCTTCATACGACGGCCCATGACTACGGTGTATTCGTTGTCGGAGTCCATGGCTTCGGGCGTTGAGCTCTCCCAGGAATGGAGCTGGTCCGAGCTGCCAAAGTCACGTTGCCTAAACATGAGCGATGAAGTAGACGGCTGACCTCGTTCAGGTGGTCATGCGAGCGTCTTCCTGCTCATTCTTGATGAGAATACGTTGACGAAACTGGCAGAACCGTAAAAGACTGCATAATAGCGAGAGGCCCAGAGCACCGGTGAGCCCTGAGCACTTCTTTCTCTTCCTCCCAAACACCTAACATGTCCAAACACATTGTATTCTAAGCGTCTGCCTGGCCTGTGTGAATGTGATGTGTAGTGCGCGACACGGCGCGGCGGTAGGAGACAGTGATATGTGTGGTGCGCGACGCGGTGCGTTGGTTGGACACAAGGAGCAGACGACAAGGAGAGCGCGCGCCGCTCTACCGTGGCGCGCCGAAAACGACGACGCCGAAGAGCGGCCAGCGCGTGAACACGCGGCACAAGAAAAGAAATCAAAAGAAAAAAAGCCAATCCAATCACAAAAGAACACGGAGCCTCGAGCAGCCAATCAGAAATCGACGAATCGACCAGAGCAGCAGAAAAAGGAGCCGCGCTGGCAGTAGGGAGAGGAGTTCCAGAAGCGACACCAGGACAAGGGCGGCCACCGGATCGGGAGTTGAAGACGGCCGTCGGGTTCCGGACCCGAGCCACCAGGACTTCACCCGGCCGGGGCCTCCTGCCAACTCGTTCCTGGGCGCCGCTACTCCATCCATTCGAGAACTGCTGCCCGAGGCCGGCGAGCGTCTGCGCCCGTGGGCAGAACGAGAGCAGTCGGGCTACCGGCCTGAGCTCCACGACCAGCTGCCCGGCCAGGACGCCGCCGCCGTCAACCCCTGCTGCCAAGCCGCCTTCCCGGGCATCGTCACTCTGCCCGATAATCGACTGCTGCTGCCCGAGGCCGGTGAGCGTCTGCGTTCGTGGGCAGAACGTGAGCTGACGGGCTACGAGCCCGAGTGCCACGATCAGCAGCCGGACCAGAACGCCACCACCGTCGGCCCGTGCTGCAGAGCCGCCCGTCTTCTCCCTCCGCGCCAGAGCTGCCACGCTCTGGTAGCCGGTTCGATACAGCGACCTTTTGGTGAGACCAACAACGCTTCTCTCGTCGTCTCCGCTTCGCCGCATCGAGACTGTAGTGCATACTCACACCCGCAGCCTGCCCGAACTTGCCTCGTATCATTAGCGTTCCAGCTACGTGTTTTCATGTTATCGTTGTGTTTTTGGTTTATGGTTTTCTTTTCCTTTTAGTTTTATTAAAAGTTTGTGTGTTTCCCAACCAACGGCTTTGTCCTCGATTAGGTTCTGGGAGGCTCCGCCTCAGAGAACCGCCAGAAAACATTAACACAAAAAGAACCTGCTCCTCACAGCCTGAACCCATTCTGTAGTTCCCCCAATACACCGTTTTTCTCCACCCACTTCGACAGTTCTAATTTTATGGCTTGCATTGCCACTCTATATATCACCGACGTTACTGTAACTGGCCTGTACGAGCTCGTCTTATCCTTATCTCCTTTGCCTTTGTAGATGAGATTCATCTTGCTTTCACGCCATCCAACGGGAATATTCTTTGTTCTAATCACTTGCTCTATCGCATTAGTCAGCAGTGCCTTGCTTTTTGGACCGAGGTTTTTGATTAGCTGTATTGGGATTTCATCGGGTCCTGCTGCCGTGTTGTTAGAGACATTTTCTGCTGCCTTTTCCCAATAAAAGCTTTCTATGCTAAATTTTGATCTCTCAGGCCTCTCTGTTGTTGCTGGATCTGTTGTCTGAACTACGCTTTTTCTCGTGCCGAAGTTATGCCTGATAACGTCTGCGATGTACCGCAGCGCATCACCGCCTTCATAGATGTTACCGTCTTCATCCCTTATAGCCGTTTGTGAGTTTCTAGTTGGAGCTCCGAGTGCTTTTATATGGTTCCAGAATCCTTTTGGGGCGCCTTTGTCTCTTTTGTGCATGTTATGCACCCAACGTTCACTTGCGCATTTATTTTTCTCTTGCACGTGCTCACTCGCAACCCTTTTCTTTCCTCGGTATGTATTCCATCTAAGGAGCACCTCTTCTTCTTGTAATTCCAACTTTTTGGCTTCTCGATGAACCCTAGATGCCTCTTTACGCTCTTCTATAGCTTGTTTAATTTCCTTGTTCCACCACTTACGTGGTTTCCTCTTTCCAATCCAACAATTGTTTTGCCGTGTCCGCCTTATTTCATGCTGCATAACCTCCACCAGTTCCTTATATTCCCAGACTGCTGTAGGAAAAGCCTCAATTTTCTTCTCTATGTTGTTTGCGATCTCTGTTATTTGCTCGTCATTCATTTTTAAAAACTCTGAGGCTATTGGTTCATGTTCTGCGCTGGTATCTCGCCCAAACTTTAATGCTAAACGTCTATGATCGCTTCCCAGGCTATTTTTTCCATTTTCGTCTATTATCATTTGGTCTAGTTTTTCGTAGACCATTTCTGAGACTAAGGCGTAGTCGATACATGACTGCCTGTTTCCGCATTGCCACGTTACCTGTCCATGACACTTGTTCTCCCTGTCCGTTCAACCAATTGGACGACCGGCCTCTGTCGGAAGAAAAAATTCTCCACCACAGACTGGACCCAACGTCACAGAAGAAGGCCGTGCAGGCGCTTCTGCGCTTCTTACGAGCCACCGGCCTATCTGACCGACTGTGATTCGAACGCTCTTCCGGTGCAACGAAACAATCGCACACCTTCTTTGTGAGTGCCCTCGTTTTAACCCGCAGAGAGCAGCTCACTCAGCCACGATAGGTCAACTGGACAAACGCTTAATAACGCAAATCAACATCCTTGTAAACTGGCCTACACGAGCAACAGCGCGAGCCACCTTGAAGGCACTGCTGCGTTATTTAAAAGACACCGAACTCAGTGACAAATTGTGACTGTACACTGTGTGACGTAGGATGGGACGTTGACACTATTCAACACTAGAACGCCTTCGCAGACTGGCAATGCCCACAGAAACAGTTCAGTTGTGTGTGTGTGTGTGTGTGTGTGTGTGATTTTTTTTCTTTCCTTTTTTCCCACTTTTTTGTACTTATTTTTTCTCTCTCTCTCCTGTCGAATCCCTTTACCCCTCCCCCGGTACAGGGTAGCCAACCGGAGATAATGTCTGGTTAACCTCCCTGTCTTTCCTTCACCTTTTTTTTCTCTCTCTCTCTTCTCCCTGTTAACTACTATAAGGTTCTGTTCATCACACAAATCCAGCACTAGAGAGCCGTTGTAATCAGTATATTCGTCTAAATCGTCTATGTGCGCGTTCATATCTCCCACTAGTATCACCTGGCCCGAGTTACTGAACTCATTAATATCGCTTCTAATGCAATCGACCAATTCCTTATTTTTTTCTCTGCTATCACTACCTGTCCAATGGTAAGCTACTCCCAGCCACGTCTTTTTACCTTGCCATGTACCACTAATCCATAAATGCTCTTTACATGTCTCGTTTACCCTTCGCCACTTCAGACCTCGCCTAATTAGTACGCCTACGCCTCCGCCTTTCCTTGGCCCGGTCATTCTGTTGCACCCTTCCCATACAAAGTTGTGAATAACAGGCGGCTGCTCCAAATCTCGTAGATGCGTTTCGGTCTAGGCGTACACGCTATTCGTTTCATCATTCAGTTGCGTTTGAATTTCCAGCCATTTTTCCTGCTTGCGACCACCCTGCATGTTAATGTAGCAAATTTTACCTTCTCTATTCGGATCCTTTCTGCGTCTTTTCCTGACTCCTGGTCGCCTAATTCTGCCCTTTACTGGTGTTTCTCTATGTTCAATACTCAATCCTGCTTCCTGATTGCCTGGGGCCCGCCTAAAAAAGGTACAGCTCGTGCCGCGAATCGACGTCCGACCGGTGTTGCTACACTTTCACTAAAATGTATCCCGTCAACCACAAAAGCGCCTTCGCGGCCTGCTCGGTGCACTTCTCGGTTGATGTCAATGACCGTAAAATTCATTGCTTTAGCTAGAGTTCAAATTTCCCTGTTTACTGCAAGAACTGCCCTTTCAATTTTATAACCCTGCCTTTCAACCTCTGGCACCGTGCACACCGCGATTTGTACTTCCTTTGAAACATTCCGCAGGTCGGTGACCCCTTTGGCTATTTGCTTTGTGATCCCTGCTCCTCATCCGTGCAGTACGTCAATCACTCCGCCCATTATCACCACTAGGTGTCTCTCCTCCATTGTGTCCCACATGCGTTCCTTGGCCTTCGCTATCACCTCTCTAATCAGCTTTCCCGGAAGCGCGCTAACCTGAACTCGTTCGTCTGCCCCTACCCTCTCTGCTATCGCCGGTTCTACTTTACGCATGTTGGAATCCCCAACAAAGACAACTCGACCCTTTCCTTCCCCTTCATCGCCGAAAGCTGCCCCCTAAGTCACAATGCCCTCCCCTCCTTTCTTATTCTTGCCCTTGGCTTTGTTTTCTTCCCTGGCCGCGTCAGTGGTATCCCCTTCGTGACTATCACTGACGTTTCCGCCACTGCTTCCCGGCGTGGCGGGTTCGGCTGTCTCTGCACTCGCATCGGAGCCAGCTCCGTTCGCGGTGCTCGCCTCGATGCGTTCATCATTGCCTTGTAGAATGGTGGCGCTCAGCTGGATTTCTGCGTTAGCTAGCTTTTCTTCTGCGTCCTTCCTCTGCTTCTGCTCGATTTTAAGGTCCTTTTCTAGCTTTCCAACCCGCTTAGCTAACTTATCCTTGTCTTGCTCTGGGCGGTCTAGCCGCGACCCTAGCACAAACATCCTACAGATAAAATCTGCACCATTCGCTTCGCGTGCTGACTTAAACCGCGTTTCTTCCAGCGCGTAGGAACGCTCGCACTCAGAACAACGCACGCGTAGGTTCCCCCTAGTACCAACCATCATCTCGTACTAACAAGGCGTAGATGCGGCAAAAAATAAAAACAATTATTGTTTACCTACCTTTATCTAAGCGAGAAGACCAAGAAAGTGAAAAAGCATTAAAATAATTTATAAAGATTGCTTGGCTAAGCTAACCCTCCTAAAAAGACCAAACAGTGAAATATCAAATAACAAAACCTATCTCTTTGGCACGCTGCTCCTGCTGCGCTGAAATGGCACCTCAACTCGACACGTCCGCTCCCGTCGGCTTCACTCGTGAGAGTGAAGCGACGGGAGCGTAAAGAGTGACGGGAGAGTGAAGCGACGAGGGACATCGCCGAACAGCGCTTCTAGCGGCCGCCTCTGAAAACATACGCGTTTTATATAGGAGAGCGTCGTTTTTTTCAAATAACTAATCACAGAAGCCATCTTTTAAAATATTTCCGTGGAAATAGGCTCTAGGCGCTTAGCCCGAAATCTCATGCAAGTGGTACCATTACTTACGGCAGAAAACCCGTTCCAAATGGCGGGCGAAGTTTCAAGTATGGGAGTCTATTGAAAAGCCAAAATTTTGGAGGCTTTTTTGGCCATTAAAAAGCAATTTGCGATGAACCTATTGCATCGATTGACGTATTCCTGGGGATTTATCAACTTCAATGAATCAGCTTTCAGCTAGTTGCAGCAGCAGCTGTTGAAATGTCAAAGAAGTTGTTCCAAAATCGCAGTTTTCATAACAATGTCGCGGAATTTAGTGTGGTACATACATAAACCTAGTTTTCGCCAACAGCAGCGCTTCGAAGCGGTAGCCGATAAAGTCGCTATATAAGAAAAGTACCGCCATCTACTCTTTCCTCCGCCGCCTCCTCTCCTAAAGCGCTTGCTTTTTTCTTTACGTTTTGCTTGCGAAAGCCAAGTCGACGGTGGCGCACCTAGAAAGTCCACGTTGAAGCTTTCAGGCCGGGTGCGCGCCGCCGACGCCGCCGGCGACTGCGCCTGCGCAGAGGACTTTCAACATGGCTCTGAGGCGGAAAAAAAGAAAATATATAGAAGTGAAAAGCGCGCGCTATCATCGTCCAATCGGAGATACAGGAGAGAGAGAAGCGGCGTTTATCAAAGGATGGCGGTACTTTTCTTATATAGGGACTTTAGTAGCCGAGCGTGTTGAGTGACCACAGATCAAGATCACTGATACCATGATCGCGAGTGCGCAGGTTCGAAGCCAGCTGCGCCGCGCTTCTTCTTATCACTTTGTCGCTGCTTAGTTTGGCGGTTTTCCGCCAGATGGCATATTCCGAAATGCAGGTCATTTGGTTACGGTTCTTGTTTGGTTTCTTTCTACTGTACCAACGTCCTCCTAAAAAATAGCTGGCTGGTTTCGAGAACATGCGAACGTGCTTCCAAACATCTTTTGAACTTTCGGTATATTGTATTTTGGAGAATACACCCAAGTAACGTGTTTTGAAAGTTTATTTCTTTCTTAAGGCGAATATTTATGAAGATATTAATAAGAAATATTTTGCCTTTTCAGCTATGTAATCGGAAAGGCGTGTTTGTGCGACTCTTGTGCGGCTTGAAACGTACCACAAAAATAAATAGCATCCAGTGTGTGCAATTAAAACACACAGAAGTAGAAAAGTTGGCTGCAGCCCTAGACGTAGTATTTTTACAAAAGAATACAGTTGAAGCTATTTGATTGAGTATTTTTGCACTATATCAAAGCATAGTTTTTGCGTATACCTGATCTTCGGTGCAAATGAAGGCTGTCCGAATTATTGCACAAGCTTGTTTGCCTAGTACAAACCAGTACCTCGAAACAAACATTCTACCCTCAATATGAAGCGCACGTGTCTTATCATTTTAACCATTCCCATATACCTTCACAAAATTTGAGAAATACTAAAGGTCTTCATATTCTTTTGCCCTTTTACTACAACTTACGCAGAGGAGTATCGGAAATTATGCGAAAAGACTCTGGGACGTGTTAATGTAGCCTTTCGTGTAAAAATAGAGAATGATTCCAATCACAGACCACGCCCTTTTTGAGTTATGCCCACAAAGTTGTGCAAGAAGACACTGTTTTCGGCTACAATTACTGAAGTTGCCATATAGCATTCTGCTGTTCTGTTCTTGACTAACTCTATTGCTGAATCAGGTCACAGCACCATGATATAATTACTGGTGCAATTCTTTAGTAATTCTGTGAGAATATTCTCCTACCCTAAATTTAACATGTTTGAACAATTGAAGAAACATGAGAAAGCACCGTGAGAGTTTGCAGAAATGTTCCTTTATTAGAATCGTTTATGACCCATATCGGTACGGTCGTTTTGTCATGATCACGCCAGCTTGCACTGAGCATCATTTATCATTTTGTCTACTGCCTATAAATAAAATACAAAAGTGTCGTTTCTTGTGCGTGAGTAGCACAATGGCAGCTGAACCTTTTATATGGCCCCACTAAGCCAAAACTTCCCTTTTCTGCCATGGTGCAACAGGACATGTCAATTTCACACTTGATTTCTCCCGTTCAGTTTCCTGGAAAGCGTAGGGAGGTACACAAGACGAACAGGCGAAGTTTTTAAGTAGTCCTGAGATTTGAGTAAAATTTCATAGGCAGTGTTATTGTCCTTTATTTGTTTACAAATTTATTACACCTCATTGATGATAATAATGACGTACTACATAGTAGTTTAGTTCTTATACTTAATACATCATGTCTGAGATGTCTGTCCTGAAAATTAACCAGGTGTAAGCATTGCATGACGTTGGCTGGAAGGCCATTCATTAAAAAAATGTGTGCAGAATAAAGAAAATGCAGGTGTTCAATGGCACAGTCACCGTCAAAAGTTTACGTGGCCGAGATTCTGCGAATAAGTTCATTTCCAACGCAGCTACGCCCGCAGCCAGTAAAAGCATGCAAAACTTTTGTTTACTCCAGACCAGTATACGCTATAAATCCGAATACCACGATGCGTGCCTCAGGCGTAGAAATATAATATTTTTTCAGCTTCAGGCGTGCGAAAGCTTTGGACGCTGACTATACGTTCTGAAGGCCAGGCTGCTTTTTAACTTATACGTGATGACAAGCGCGGAGCTCTTGATGATGGAATATTAGACCGTAGAATTGTAGAACTTGTGCAAGGTCAGGTGACTTCACGACGCAAGCCTAGCGATAGAAGCTCAGCATGCTTTTGGTTTATTAACACTGATGATAAATGGATAGTCAGAGTGAAATAATGTTACTGTCCGTTTATGGACAGACTCGAGTGTAATGCTTACGTTCTACATCACTGAAGGTTCCAAGGCTAATTCCATACAGGGCATTCATATTCGAATTTTGGCCTGTCTTACGCCTACCGAATCTTTAGCAATGAGAAGAGGCAGACAATGCCTTCTTGGGATGTAGCAGAAGCCATGGTAGATGTGATTAGTAATGCGGTATATGTGAGTAGGCTGACTGGGATTATTACATGAAGTACGCCAACGTACATAGGTTAAGTCACGGTGGAAATTACAGAGCCATTTATTGTATATATGTTGAAGTCATGTGAGAGTGTCTCTGCTAAAAAGTTATAAGTTTAATAATATCAGGACTGAATAGCCTTCTGTTAAGCTGTTGGTAAAAATACTGTGTACGAAGTTGAATGGTGGTTTAAACTGCAACGTTATCAGCGCTTCCAAAAGAAAGTGACTACAAGTCCATCTTTCTCCGGCGTTCATTTCACCTAGGTACCACCGCCTGACTCGTGACCTTTATATCTTTAAATCTGCCCCGATGACGTAAGTTACGTTGCGGAAAAAAATAAATACCCTTTCTAAAGAATGAACCATCACAGCTTCCCGACAAAGCGTGATGGTACGTTGGCGCAAGTCGTCCGTCATGTGTGATCACGATAAGAATGACAGCCCGTCGTTAAACATGACTTGTCACTCCCCGGTTTTTCTTTTTTTGTCAAGGACGCGACTAACCCGTAGAAGGGTAATCCCGACCTTGGCATGATGCTTGCGACTTTTCTGATTCCGGACGAGCGCGTTCTTTGTGTGTAATTCAGGCGCCTGGCATCGAAAGGCTTACACATTTAAAAAGCGAAAGGCTTTCACAGTCACTTCGGTAGCTCCACGGAAAGCGCGGACAATCAGTCCAATTTCAGCACAAGCGCTCTGAACCAAGACACATATTTGTGAGAAAGGACCTCCTATATTACCCATAGCGAAAAATGTATCCACAAATTACACCTCATTATCCCGATGTGTTTATGAGCCACACTCTGCTGCCTGTATTGCGTAGTATGAAAAAAATATATAGTGTGTGCAGTGTCAGTAGCCTAAACGTAAAAGAGGAAATTGAAGTCATCACAAAGACTCATATATCTTAAATTGCATGAAAAAAAACTGAAACTGTACCTCATAATACTCGCAATGCAAACTTCGATGCATGTGATTCATTTCAATTTCCTATCTGTTCCAGCCCGCCGTGGTTGCTGAGTGGCTATGGTGTTGGGTTGCTGAGCACGAGGTCGCGGGATCGAATCTCGGCCACGGCGGCCGCATTTCAAAGGGGGCGAAGGAAGGAGGAGGAAGGAAGGAAGGAAGGAAAATAAGAGGCGAAAGGCAGACAGGTTAACCAGGTTAAGTGTCCGGTTGGCTACTCTGCAAAGAGGGCGAAATGCGAAAACACCCGTGTACTTAGATTTAGGTGCACGGTAAAGAACCCCAGGCGGTCCAAATTATTCCGGAGTCCCTAACTACGGCGTGCCTCCTAATCAGGTCGTGGTTTTGGCACGTAAAAGCCAATAATTTAATTTAATTTTTTAAACCTAGATGTTGCTAAACGTAGTGTTTAAGGGGAAATAAGCATGCACTCTTAGCGCGCGCAGAAACTACGCCGGTTTCTAGTGAGGGGAGCTTCGCGCCGTGACGCAGCAGACCCCTTCAAGCATTGACAGCGCAGCATGCTGCCGGCCGAAGTATACGGGTGGTGGGGTGCAACTCGGATGAGGCGGGGGCTGCCGTTTCAACGCGAGGATAATTGGATGTGACGGACGTTCGCGCCGAAGATTAAAAAGATTGTTGATATTAAAGCGATAGCTGTGCACTATGACGTAGCCAAACATGGCGGGTTTTAACGGTGGATGATGAACGCTATCACAGAGAAGGTTCACTGCAAAGAGTTATATGGCGGGTGGAGGCGGGGTGGGGTTTAAAGCGATAGCTCTGTGGCGGCCATGCGCAAAAAAAATGGTCACTTTAGTATCATTACGTGATTTGAATGCGAAAGCGTTATGACTTTTCTTAGTCCTTACCAATAAAGACTTCTTAAGTATTACAACCTGTTTGCGATCCTTCCTTCGCTTTCTTTTCTCTGCGTTCATTAATCACCAGACCACAACCAATCAGAACTCATCGCCAAGTAGCTACGAGTTGATATGGTGATCCACTTTAATCCACCTTAACCAAATTTAATTCATTGTAATGTAGTTTACTTCACCTTAATTCACTTGACTTCACCTTAAGTCACCCTACTCCAACTTGTTGTAACTTTAATTCACTACACTGTAATTCACTTTCATTCACATTAACTACCCATAATTACTACTAAGTAACGTTGTCATACCATTTACTATCTTCTATATTACTACTGATTTCATTCAACGCTCATGACATTCACTTTTGATACCACTCGTTGTGGACGACGCCGGCTTTTCTGCCTCATGGCTCATGTAATGCTTTCGCATTAAGGACTACTGTAGACGACAACTGTCCGTCCGCACGGCACAGATTAAACAGCTTTCCCACTTTCAATGCGATTTGTGCAACCCCGGTGCGCGGCGTCCCGTCATGCTCAGAGTTGCTGCAGATAGTTCTTGCGCGGCGATGAGGGCGAGCGTGTATACTGCTCGAGTGCACGCGATAGGAGTGAGACCGCTGCTCCGGCCTAAGCGGCCAGAAGTGCTTCCTGACGCCGTGATGGGAACGCGCCTTTGCCGATACGGATGGCACAAGAGCTGAAGTAGCCACTGTAGCTGAAGCAAGTGGTATACCAGCATAGTTTCCGCCATGTTCTCTGCTCCGTGCCGAGTGGAACGATTTATATCACTTGACACGGCGTGACGAAGCTCGGCCAACCGCGGTGCCGGTGGCGCGAGGAAAAGAGAGTCCTTGCGTATACAGGGGCACTATCCCTCACCAGTACACGGGAGCCCAAACCCAGAGTCCACTAAAGTTTGCTTAAGAGATTGAATAGTGGAGATGTGGTTTATGGTAAATGAAAAAAAATTAATCACGATTAGTAAGCCAGAGAATGTTGATTCCACTGTCAATTTGCATCAAATCGACAGATTTAACACATGAAAACTTTTCTATAATTGCAATGGAACATTCGCATCACTTATGCTAAAACACTGCGTTGGATCTCATGTAAAGCTTTCATTGTTGTTGTACTTCCTCTATAATAATTAATTAATAATAATGTAATAGTAGTAGCAGTAGGGGTAGTAGTAGCTGTAGTAGAAGTAGTAATTTTTATCGTTATCTTCGTTTTTACAAGCTTGTGGAAATGGTCAGTGGTTGTTGCACAGCAAAAACGACAGGCAAGAGTTGACATGGAAGAAGTAGAAGAAACGAAACGGACGCAAGTTTGAAATGGAGACACTGGAGCACCTAAATCAATAAATGGCTATGATTACTTTGCTGTTTCTTGATCGGCTGCTATGGCACCACGGCTTCTTTTAGCGATGACTGGCAGAAAAGTAACGCAGTTCTGGGAGTGCAACGCTTTAGCGTTACAAATGTTTATGCTACCTCAATTTTCAACAGATGGAACACGGAATTAAAGGGCGGCAGCACAGGTTGTAGAAGTCACATAAATATAACGCTCAACGAGCGTGCCAACGACTGATGGGGCATCAGATGGGGCTGATGGGGCTTCAGGCCCTCCCCCCCCCCCCCCCGAAATTTTTTCCTGTTGGCATGCACCGCCGACCAAAACAACCACCGGCGCCGGGAATCATTCTAGATTTTGTCTACAACGTCTTTTTCACGCTCGAAAAGACATTTCGGCACGCACATTGCGAACTCGGGCTGGATTTCGTCACAACGCCCTTGGCACCTGGACTCACATAACGCAAGGAGCCCCATCCGAGCACACACTTTCAAGGGTTTTTCGACAGCGAGCGGGCGCATTGCGGCATCTCGCAGCGGCCGCGGAATCTACGGAGCGCGTGGAATTCAATTCCGTAACTTTATGGGTATACAGTTCTCATAAACTTATGACGCGAAAGATGCACTGACATTTCCAAAGGCGTGCTTTAGATTTTCAATTCTGGAAATTCATGGGTTTAACGTTCTTATAAACTTGAGCTAAGATGCGTGCACTAGAGCCCTCGTGTCCAAGCCGTTTCAGAAATGGAAGCCCGCGCTCGCAATCTTCCCCACACACGAAAATACTAAACATGACCGTGACTGCCAGCTGACAGCTGATAATTTTCTCCAAACATTTTCAGGAAGGGTGCCCGATGTGATCAATCAGCTGGACCAGGGCAGGCAAAGTAAAATAAGAGAAAACAGAAGAAAGTTAATGGCCTATCATTGAGGTGGTTCTTTTTTTGCGGACGGCAAGGTCGGTCCTATGGATTTAAGCAAATCCCCCCTCAAAATATTAGTATTTTCAGAGCGCTTCTTCATCTGCGAGCTGATTGTGGAGATACATATCTGAAGAACCATTTGGATGTTGCCCCAGTAATACTTCGAATTTAAGCCCGGATGTAAAAAAACCAAATTATAGAAATGTGTGGTGAAGTTATCAAAGAAAGCCTAGATGCAAAAGTAAATGGTGCAGGCTGCTTCTCCATATTTGCTGACGAAACAACGGATATTGCCGGTATCCAACAGTTTACTGTTTGGGCAAGGTACCTAAACAAGGATGCAACGACATCGAAGGAGTACTTTTAGGTTTTAGCACCGGAATAGATGCCCTCTCTCATTGCGACTGCAGGTTCTATGTAAATGTGTAGAAACGGATTCAGATTCTAGTCACCCTTCCAGTGACCTTGACTTCAAGCGCAGTGTATTTTTAACGTGAGATTACTAAAAAACTACTTGCGCTCTACAATGTCCGAGGAACACATGGTTAGGCAGGCGCTTATTTATATACGTCCAGAGAGACGTCGGCATGAACGTGTCCGAAGTCATTGACCGCTTCACTAAACTTCCCCGCCGAGTGAAGTTTGTCCTTTAGATAGCGAAGCGGCAAAAATCAATGCAAGTAAAAGTTCTGTTCCTTCAGGTCCATAAACTCGTAATTATGAAAACGTATGCCTGTTCATTAGCTTCTATAAAACCGCAGAAATGTTCGCCCTTTATTCAAACAGTTAGCATCATGATCAAAATTATCGTGTGAAAACGAAAATTACGAGGCCATCAATAACCAATTTTTACCGACCTTGTTTATTGAAAGCGCGGCCCTCGTGGCGTTTCCCATCAAACACACTCGGATATTGGGTAGTTTAACTTGTCGCATCATCTGTAACTTTCGTTTGGTCTTTTCTTTCCTTTTTAGCTACCCGCTTTTACTTCTTTTTAGAACCGAAGCAATACCCTTCCTTAATTTTGGGTGCAGAAAATTTGTCCCCGCTCTGCAAGCAGTTAAATTACACATTTCCGGACTGATTTCTGCATTATTCCTCTATTATCTACCCATATGGTGCTGTCGCGACCACCGCATGTCAGGAGCATGTCAAGTACATATCACGAGTTACTTTCAGACATAGGGCAAAAAAGTACGCACAACACACACGAAGACACGATAGACGCGGACGAGCGCTGCTACCAACCGTTTATTTCAGTCAACAAACCCTCCGATTTATAAGGTGAACCACCTACACCAGTGTCACGCCCCTTTCCCATGCGAGGTGATAAAAAGAAATCTAAAAAAAGTTAGCAGTAATATCTGCTTCAGGCAACAGAGTTCAAATAGTTCACTTCGGCACTGTGCAAAAGAATTGACGCTTCGCTTATACAAATATCTGAGTTCTTGTGAATGTAGAATGCTTCTAGAGTCACTCGAGCCGTGCAGTTTGTTGATTTGCCTAAGATAGTGGTCTCATAAAATCGTGCCTCGCAACCACACGTAATGATGTGGGCAACCAAATGTGCATACCTGTCCTCTTTTTTCTTAACTTTTAGCGCATGCTCCCTGAGCCGGTCGTTTATGCACCGTTCGGTTTGGCCGATGTACACCTTCCCGCACAACAAGGGGAGTATACCACTCCTGTTGCACACCCCACGAAGTGGCTATCTTGGCTTGTTTGGCAACCTTCTTTCCTGTCACCGCAAATTCGAGGGCAGAGCCTGGATAGTTTATTAGGAGCCGTGAAAACCACAGGAATACGATGCCTGTTCGCGACCTTCTTCAGGTTATGCGAGACCTGATGCATATAAGGCATGGCTACGGGTCTCGCCATCCATCGCTGGGTCTCAGCCCTTTCCGCTCCAGCTCTGTTCTTTACCCTCTGCAGGATAGACTCGGCCACCGCAACAACAAGCAACTCAGGGAATCCCGCTGCTAATAGGCGACCAATCTGATTGTCAAAGCTATGCTGCATTGAATAAGGCGGGCATGACTTACGGAGCGCAGCATCCAGACATTGTAATGCGATGCCCCTTTTTACTACTTTAGAGTGGGCAGAGTCAAAAGGCAGGAGACAATTCTTAGCCTGTGGGAGGTACTCTTAGCAAACCTGGCCTACACTAAATTCTAGCCTGAGATCCAGGAATTGTAACCCCTCAGTTCCAAGCAATTCATGAGAGAAACTCAAACCCTGCCCAGCTTGAACGAAAACATCTAAAATACTCCCAGGGGCAGTGAAACCGTCCTCTTTCTTTAAAAGAATTAAAAAGTCATCGACGTACCGAAACACTTTGAATACCTTCCCTCCATTAAAAGCCAAATCAAGCGCACTGTCAATATTAGCTAAAATATGTCGCATAGAACCGGAGCCACGCAAAACCCAATACACACTCTTCTACGTTGCAGAAAAGGCTGCTCGTTAAAAACAATAAATGTTACACTAAGATAACATTCGAAAAGCATTAAATTATGAACCGACAGGCAAGCGGAGTTTTGGAAATCGCATTCGCCACTCTGTTCAATGCACTTCCTAACAGCAACTAAAAGCTTATCTTGAGGTACTGAATAAAACAAGCCCTCAACGTCGACAGACAAGCCATAATCTATACTCTCGTTGTGTTTCACATATTCAGTGACTTCTTCAGATTTCCTCACGCGGAAAGGATCAGCAACCGTAAGTGACTTGAGGGTCTTCAGTAAAAACTGACTAACATTCTTCTGCCAAGCCCCCCCCCCCCCCTTCGCTCACAATGGTTCTGAAAGGGACATCTACGTTATGTGTTTCTGTAGAAAAGAAAACCTTCAGACTGGTCCCCTTACTATTTCTAATAGCACTAGCAAGAGCATTCAATTCCAAGCCATTACAAAATTTGATGAACTTAGTCTTAACCCTCACTGCACTTTTCTAAACACCCACAAAGTTCTTGTCCACTGCCGCTTGGGATTTTTCATTGAACATGCCTTTCGGCACCACAACAAATCCACCTTCCTTGTCAGCTTCGATGAGAACCAAACTGTTCTGCCAAACTGAAAGTAACTATGTTAGACCAACTAGCCCAACAGGCGGTCCTTCCGGAGATTTCTGCGATCATAGTTTTGTTCTTGCCTGGATCGTCTGTCTTTCTATGCGTAAAGCTACTATGTGTGACTGCGCAACATGTCTATTTGCCTTGTTTGACGCATTACATACAGTGACGTTTGCTTAAATACGTAGATTTATTGGAAACTTATACATATATTTAAATATCTTGTTGCGAGGCTTTGTGTATACAAACAGTGCATTTTGTTTCCAGTGACACTTTTGTGCCTTGTATCTTCGCACTTGTATATTCAATTCTATTTTCGCATTTCCAATTGTACATCTTGCAGAACTCCTTCTTCTTATATGTACTCACTGTTGCGACTATATTATTGGTGTAATTACAATACACGACCGGTAACAGCTGTTCATGCGCAATCTATTGCAACGAAGGACAGCGTCATTGAGGTTTTTCCCTGGCCGTTGCATATGTACAGCCACGAGCAAAAGTTTGTGGACCAAAGGTATGGTATGATGGTATGATAAAACTTTATTCCGGCCCTTCGGAACGCGCGTCAGCCCGCAGCGGGCCGCTCCCACGTCGGTACAGAAAGGCCGAGCCTCTCTGCTGCCACGATTTTATTTTTTTTCCTTCGCAGCATGGGCATTCCGACTGAAATCAAGAGCGCAAGCCTACGTGCGCGTGTTGGACCAATACAACGTAATAGGCCAATTCGGGGCCGCGCAGCTGCACTTTAATATATTTAAATTTTTTGCTGATGCCATGGTCTCCAAACTTCTGCTCGCGACTGTACAAAAAAGTAAACACGGTTCTTGAATGACAAAGATTGATCAAAATATTTGTGCTCAACTTGTTCTTTTCATGGCCTTTACGTTTTTCACACCAGCTGTATGCACTGCTGTGCTGGTTTCGAACTGATATAGTTCTAAAGTTCATGTGATATTTCATTACTTATTAAATAGACAAAAAACGCGGAAGCATTGATATCAGTTATTTCTGCCACAATTTTTGGGACATACGAATATATTCTTTTGTGAAAAAATACATATTTTACATGACAGTGGATAGCATTCGGTAGTTTGTTTGCAGCCTCTAATATACAATGACATTGGCAATGGCAATGCAGTTATTATTGGTGTATTTGATCCCTCGACAAATTCTATAAGGAGGAGGCCGCGCTGCAACGTGAGCCCCCCCTCTCCGAAAGAATTTCTGGCTATGCCACTGTGCAGTGAAGCAGGTCTTTGAACACTGACCAGTTACAGATGATTTTCTGCATTTACACCCGTCCCTTACCAAGAGCTTAGAAAAGGTGTTCGGTTGAAATGTACCAACGTTTCTTTACAAAGCCACTAATTTACTTTGTTCACAGGAACGTCCCTGAGAAAACTGACGTCAATCCGAGCATTTGTTGACGTGGTTTTACTCTTTGCGGCGTCGGCCATTTTCGTTACGGCGCGGTTTCGCCAAGGTCACTGCCCATGGCACCGAAAATATAGCCATGCACCTAAGGCTTTCGCCTTCGAAAAAAGGAAATTCCGTGGCAGTGAACATAACTTGACCAGGCACCTGCACGCAAATGCGCAAATGGACTCGTAAACTGAGGCCAACCGAGATTAAGGGCGTCAATCATGCGACTTCATATCCTGCAACATGCGCCCAACGCCATCATTTAGCAAGCTTACATTATTATTTTAGAATCAGCTTTCGAGAAATGAAGCGAAGAAAGGGCATTTTTGCTTTTTTTGATTCGATCGGACAAAAAGTTGGACGAGGAAAAGATGGACGGAAGGGGGGCTTGGCGGAGGCCGCTCTTTCAAGATTCTGCATCCACTTTCTCGAGGCAGGGCTGAGCCTCTAAACGCCTATCAATAGCAGCAAAACTGCTGATTCACAGCAGACTAGCTGGCCGCTCGTCTTATACGCGCGGCGGTTGTCAGATCAGCCATTCCTTATTCGCGCTCGTCCATGCTCGACGGTGTCAGTGGTTCTTTTTTCTTCTTTTTTTATTGTTATAACGTGTATTCTGTTATCGTCCAGTACACGTTGTGCGTCATCGCGCGAATTTCAAATCTTAAAGGTCCGTACGCCACGTGGTGTACAAGCTGTGAACTAAAGGTGATGTCCGGAATTGCTGGGGTTGCTGGACGCGGATCACCGAGCCGTTGTCCGACAACTCCTGTGCCTCCCACAGTCGTCGCAGGCGGCCGCCACTCTCGCTGAGGCTGGCGAGACTCCCGTCTCCGCCCGGTGGAAAGGGCGCTCAACAACATCGAGCGCATGCACCGATCGCCGGAGGAGGGGCAAGCGTCGCAGTGCACCAGGAGCAGACGGAGTGACACTCCAGATGCTCCGCAACCTGGCCACCAGTGAGCAACGACGCCTGCTCGACTGCTACAACAACATCTGGTGGTCAGGACAAGTGCCGGAGGCCTGGCGCACAGCCATCGTGGCCCACATTCTGAAGAGCAATAAGCCGGCCAACGAGCTGTCCTCTTACCGACCGGTCTCCCTCACCTCCGCTGCCTGCAAGGTGATGGAGGCCATCGCTCTGGCACGGCTAGAATGGGTGGCCCGCGCCTGCGGGTTCCTCGCGGACCAGCAGACAGGCTTCCGGCGCCGAAGGTGCACTGCGGACTCCATTCCAGACGTCGTCTCCACCCTGGAGGACGCCAGGGCCAGCGGAGACCTCGTCATGCTCCTCCTCATCGACGTCAAGGGGGCGTTCGATGGCCTCCCACATGTGGTCGTCCAGCAGGCTCTGGACCTCCTGGGCATAGGCGGCAACCTGCGGCGGTTCCTGTCATCGTTCCTGAACGACCGCACCCTCAGGGTTCGCGTGGGCCATGCAAGGAGCACTCCCCGTCCGGTGGCAGCAGGCGTACCACAAGGGTCAGTGGTGAGCCCATTTCTCTTCAACCTCGCCCTGGCCCGGTTGCCTGCTGCACTGCCGACCGACCCTCACTACAAGGTGGAGTGCTCCATCTACGCGGATGACATCGCCCTGTGGGTGCGGGGACCGCCGCAGTCAAGCCGCCACGTGCGCCTGGCCCTCCAGAGAGCCCTGGACACCACAGCCGCCTACCTGGGAAGCATCGGACTCTCGGTTTCGACGGGGAAGACGGTGGCCCTCCTCGTCCACCCGAGAGCAGCGGCACGGCGCTCAGCTTCCCGGCTGCAGCTGGAAGGCGTGCGCATCCCATGGAGTACGACTGTGTCGTACCTTGGGCTGCGCATCGACCACCGGCTAACCTGGCTACCGGCAGTCGGGGCCATGCAGACCCAGACCATCAGGGTCCGCAAGGCCGTGTCGCAGCTCCTTGCCCGTCGAGAGGGCTGCTCGGTCAAGTGGGCCCTGCGGCTCTACGAGGCGGCGGCCACATCACGCCTGCGGTACGCCCTCCCGCTGGTGGCGCTGCCGCCACGCCGCCTCGAAAAGTTGGAGCTGCAGCACCGGGCGGCCATCCGACTCTGCCTGGGCGTCCCCCGGAGCTCCCAGATTGCCTCTACCCTTGCGGAGGCTGGAGCATGGCCTCTGTCGCTCCTCTTCCTGCAGCAGGGGCTAAGGCACGTCGACCACCTCCACCACGCTCCTGATGGCAGAGGCCTGCTGCATCGCCTCCAGTCCCGGCCATCCTCAAGGATGGGTCAGCTATGCCGCCTCTACGAGGAGGTGGTGGGCAATCCTCCTGCGAATGCGGTACAGCTGCCCCCACCACAGAGGCCTCCAGTCCCCATCGCCACGGAGCTTCCCGGGACTTCCAAGAGGCGTTCGCCTACCTGCGCCCTGCAGCAGACGGCCGCCTGCCTCCTGGAGGAGACCCTCGGAGACCACCTCCTGGTGTTCGTCGACGGATCGGTGGTACCGGACACCGGCTCTGCCCGGCGGCCTGCACGGCACCAGCCCTGCAGAAGAGCAGGCAGTGTCGACTGCCCAGACACGCCAGCTCGACTGCAGCGGAGGTGGCAGGCCTCCACCTGGCCGTCGACCTACTCTCCGAGGAGCTTCCTGGGGTACCAGCGGCCATCCTCTGCGACTCCAAGGCAGCCCTCCTCGGCCTGCAGAGGCCAGAAAGCGCCAGCCTTGGAGTCGCACTGCTGTCTACCCGGCTGACAGCGCTGCAGGACGCAGGCCACCCGGTGTCCCTGCACTGGATCCCCGCCCACGTAGGGATCCCGGGCAACGAGGCAGCCGACACCCTGGCGAAGGACGCCCACCACATCACTGTGCCCCTCAGTCGGGCCGTGACGGAGGGCGACTTCACAGGACTGAGGCTGCGGCGACACCTGGCGACCCACCACCCAGACAAACGGGTGGCACTGGGATGCCCCCACGTCCACTCCCCCAGCGAGGCCTGGCTCGCAGGGAGACCTCGCTCCTTCTCCGGCTCCGCATCGGCTGCAGCTGGACGGCAGCACGCAGCCACCGACTAGGACGAGCGACGTCCCCGGCCTGCTCTTCCTGCGGGGAGCCGGAGACCATCGAGCATCTCCTGCTGGCCTGCCCGGCGTACCTCCAGCAGCGGGGCCCACTCCTGCAGGAGTTCCGCCGCCTGGGCCTCCCCTCTGGCAAGGAGGAAGACCTCCTCTTCCCCGGCCGACACCACCTACCTGCACTTCGAGGCGTCGTGGAGTACCTTGACTCGTCAGGGCTCTCCGAACGCCTCTAAGACATCATTTCTGCAAGCGGGACGGCCTCGCGGCCTCCCATCCCACCCCGGGCCTAACAGGTCCGGAACAACACCCCCTGCAGTCTCTGCGGCACACCAAGGCCTTCCATCCCGGCCTGATACGTGCCGCCACAGCCTGCCGGTTTTGCTTCGCCCAGCCATGGCGACTCCACCCTATCCTCCTTTCTCCCCCACTTACCCCTTCCCGTTGGCGCTGAGCCGTGCTCTCTCAAGGGCTGCAGAAGGTAGCGTCAACATTTCCCCTTTCCACATGAACCACTACTACTACTACCGATCGCCGCATGGGCTGCAGCTGGTGGACCGGTTCTTCTCCCTCCCCAACTCCGGCATGGGCCGCCGCGTCGCCGAGTTCGCCCGCATGGTCAGCTCCGGCCCGTCGTGTGCGTGGCCCACACCCCTCCCCCTCTCCCCCCTCGCATCGCCGGCTCGTCATCCGCACCACCGTGCCTGGGGTAACAGGGAGGCGCAACACCGCTGCCTTCGCCCTGCAGCAGGAGACGGCTGCGATCATCGAGGAGCAGCTCGCGGGCCGCGTGCTTGTTTACACGGACGGCTCTGTGCTCCGAGACGGCGCGGCTTCGGCTACCTGCTTCGCCCCCGAGCTCTCGGCGCACAGCCAATGCCGTGTCTTGCGCGCAGTGTCCTTCACCCACGCCGAGCTGGCAGCCATCGACCTGGCGATCAAGCTGCTGTGCGAGCGGCGGGTTGCACGGGAGGCCATCCTGACCAACTCACGGGCTGCGCTCTGCATGCTGGCCATAGAGGAATACGGCACCACGTTGATCCAGCGGCACCGCTGTAAGCTGGACGGCGTGTGCGAGCAGGGATGCGACCTCGTCTTCCAATGCGTGCCTTCCCACGTTGGCCTGCCCGGGAACGAGGAAGCGGACCGCCTCGCAAAGGAGGCCCACACTTCGCCAGTGCCGCTGTCACTATTGGTGACGCGCTTTGACGTTGCCCGCCACACCGTTGCTGGATACCTACGGTCGCGGCACCCCGACCCACGCGTTGCCGCCGGCAATCCACCGAAGTTGCTGCCGCGCAGGGGGTTGAGCCGACGTGATCGCGCTCTGCTCCTGCGTTTCCGCATCCGCTGCTGTCGGACGGTGGAGCGCGTGCATCGGCTGTCGCGTCCCGGCTCCCCATTCTGCGACAGGTGCGCCGACGTGGAGACTATCGACCACGTTCTTCCGCAATGCCCCGCGCACGCAGATGATCGCGGCGCACTTGTTGCCGCCTACCGTCGCCTCGGGCTTCCGTCCAACAGCGCACGGGGGCTCTTGTTCCCGGATACACATCCCTCCATCGCCAAACGGGCCTTCTCGGCGCTCCTTGACTACCTGGAGAATTCCAACCTGTGTAAGCGGCTGTAAACCGCGCCCCTTCGCGATCTGCCGCTCGACTGTGTTTCTTTTTTTTTGTTCTTCTCTCCACACTCTCTCTCTCTGCCCTCTTTCTTCTCTCCCTCACCCCCTCCCCGCACAGCGCTGTTGAGTTGCCCTCTGACGAGAGGCAGTTACGGCTCGGTACTTTTCTCTTCTCATGTTTTAATCATCACTTACACAGACGCAAGTGAAGGAGAAGAAGAAATGCTCTACGCTTTTGTGGCTCACAGCTATAGTAGCAACGACTCCGTACGACCGTTCGAAAAGGATTTTGTCTGGGAAGGCCAGACGGTTACCCATGCTGGTTGATACAGGGTCGGATATCAGTGTCATTTCGAAGAGAGTTTTCAAGAGCCATCGGCAATGGTGGCCGGCGCTGGAGAAGACTTCACTGCGCCTGTCGTGCTTCCTGGGGCCGTGCCTGTCCTAGGCCGAATGACCGTGAAAGTCGAATTCATTAACACGCAAGTGGACAGCTCGCTGCTTGTAGTAGATTGCGACGGGCTCTATTGTGCGGCCGGAACACCATCCAAGCCTTCCGGAATGCCGGCATGGCGCTACTGGAAGAATGCGAGCCGCCAAACGTAAATGTGCTTCATTGCGACCCAGCGATAGCGAAGCTTCTAGCAGAATTCTCTGAAATTTTTGAAGAGCGGTTGGGTTGTTGCAAAGGGCACCCTGTGACGCGGCACAGAAAAGAAGCCGCTATACCATGCCGGGTATGCTGGGTGGACGATGCGTGATATAGATGGTGCTGGGCTGATGCTCGGTAGATGATGGAATACCTACTGGGTGGCTTGTCTCAATGGTGGGTGGACGGTGGAATACATACTGGGTGACCTGTGCAAATGGTGAATGAATGATGGGTGTACTGGTTGGGTGGTGGTTGAATGGTGTGTGTGCTGGGTGAAGGGTGGGTGTACTGGGCGGATGGTGGGAGGACAATGGTTGACTATACAGGGTGTTGCAGTGAACACTTTCAACACTTTTAAAGGTTGCCTGTGTCACATAGCGCAATTCTATTTAATGAGCTGGTCCACTCGAAGAGGCAGACATTACTTGCAAAAAATAGAAATGCATATTCAACTATATAAATAAGAAAAATCACTAATTAGGTTTTTAACTAAATACCTATTGGCCCATATTCCAATTCACAAATTCTAGTCGTTGAGTTGGCAAGGCGGATCCACGAATTATCAGGATGACACCAGTTTTGAGATAATTCCCAAACATTGCGGTAAAATGTATTGGTTGTTTGTGGCAGATAGCACAATTTCAGTTCATGATCAGGTCTACTCGAAGTGGCAGACAGTACTTGCACAAAAAATTCAAATCTTCTGTTCAAGTACCTGCTAAAGTTACATATTAAGCAGTTAAATCAACATTAGAAGTGGTTTATTTTCTACCATCAGTTAGATTGAACTTCTTAAGTCACAGCTTCTTTGGAACTTCATCATGTTAAGCTCAATGGTCTTACCAGTATGCAAATTTTGAGAGTGATGTCTGGCTTTTACTCGAAGGGTGGTTGTATCCTTTTTCTTTTCTCCATAAACATTAGGTTGTTTCTCAAGGGAGACTGCCTGGTGGAATGGTCTTAAAACTGAATTTGATTGGCGTATGGATTGAGAAGAGTGTATATCAGGAATGTCAAACTTCTTTCATAACTGCCTTCTCTGCAAAACAGCTGGGAATATTCTTTCATTTTTGTAGAATTAGGTATATCTATATATTCCCAAGTACTACACAGGGTGTTCATTTTTAAGTTTTACGGAATATGTAGCAATCGCCTGTAGCAGGCAGCATAATTCTTATCATTGAGCTGGGTTATTTGATGAGGCAGTCATTAGTAGCATGAGAAATCGAAACGCATATTAAACTAATTAACAAAACTTCACTAATTAACTTCATAATGAATTACTTTACGACATATATTGCCATATACAAATTGTAGCCAGTGAGCTTGTCAGGCGTATCCATTTGGAATTAACTTCCAGAATGATACCAGTTTGGAAATCTACGCCATTGAACTCGCCGTAAAAATGCACTGTTATAGCACTTACTTTTTTACCAAAATGCTGTTTTATACATGGAAGCACAAAAGTAACTGGAATGCCCATGTATTTCGTCCCACACATTGGGAAATAATACCTCGAAACTGGTATCATCCTGGAAATTCATTTCAAGTGGAAGCGTCACGCAAACTCACCGGTTACAAGTCATAAATTGCAAAATGTGCCTAAAGTAAGTAACTAAAAAGTTCATTAGTCAATTTTTATTAATTAGTTGAATTAGGCGACTTTAGTAGCACGAGAAATTGACACACATGTGTTTCAATTTCGCGTCCTACTATTGTCCGCCTCTTCAAATAACGCAGCTCAGCAATAATAATGCTATCTGCAAGGGGCGATTTTTAAAAATTCCGTAAAGCTTAATTTTGAACACCCGGTATATAAATAAATATATATATATATATATATATATATATATATATACATAGGCCGAAAGTTTTCATTTTCCCGGGGGGAGGGGAAGCGGTCATATATATATATATATATATGACCGCTAGCGGCCATATGTATATATATATATATACATAGGCCGAAAGTTTTCATTTTCCCGGGGGGAGGGGAAGTGGTCATATATATATATATATATATATATATATATTATTGCGCTATCATCGAAAGATGCTCAAGGGACGCGCCGCCGCGAGAAAGACGATGAAGTGTGTCTGTGCTCTTGGTGCGAGCGAGTGTGGGCCTGGCTGTCTGGCTCCAGTGTAAATAGCCTGTAAATAGCCTCTTTCGTCTGTGTCCTTCCACACGTAACAATATATATATATATATATACATACATATATTGGGAAGGCGAAGTGAACTTGGCCGCGCGCGCTCGCAAGGTGGAGGCTGGAGAAGACAAAGACGACGGGCAGAGAATAGAACAGCCGGCCCAGGAACGGGTGCTGTCTCTAGGTCTCTCTCTTCATTACAATGGCGCAGCCGGCGAACGCCAAGTCTTAAGGGGCTTCAGCCTTAAGCACCGTCCTGTGGAGGCCTTGCGTCTTCCGGCATCTCGCCGTCCAGGGTCTTTCCGGCGAGGCAACGCCGTCAACGCTTCCCTTCGCATAGATGCCGCGCCTGGGACTACGTCAAGGTCCGATCCGCCAAGGCATGCCGTTCACGCTGCCTTAGACATGGATCCTCACCGTCGTACGTTCCTTCTGCGGCCAGGGAATGCCGTCTACGTTTCCTATGCCCTTCATCCCGGCCCCATGATATCATCGACATCTCAGCCAGCTAGGGATGCTGTTCACGCTTCCCTGACCATGCTTCCGGCTGCAGTGAGTGCCGCATACGCCACCAGTTCTGGCTCAACGGATGCCGTTCAGGCTCCCTTGGCCACTGGTCCGGCTGACCCGAGTGCTGCGGCCGCTGCCGCCGTCTCAGGGTACGTGGATTCCGCCCCTGGCTCTACGGGCGGCTCAGCCGGCAGCTTGTCCGACGCCATGCGAGCCATCTCGCTGCTGACCCAACAGCTCGAGGTTATGACGAACACCTTCGCATCCCTCAGCGGATTCGTGGTTGCACCTCACATTGGGACAGCACTTCAGCCCCTCCGTCATGGACCCGTCCTGCCTGGGAACGCCGTCCACGCTTCCCTTGGTGAGACTATCATGCCTGGCACTTCTTCGACTCCTCAGCCAACAAGGTATGCCGTCCCAGCTTCCTTGGTGGTAGAGCCGGCTGTCGCTCCTACAACGACCGCACTGTCCGTGGACACCGGCCCCAGTTCCACGGGAAGCTGGACAAGCAACCTGGCAGAGACGAGGCCCTGCGACTTCCAGCAGTCGGCTTGCGTAAAAATACCGCCGTTTCGTGGCTTTGAAGATGACGTCACCCTTTGGGTTCGCACCATCAATGCCTTGGGTGATCGGCATGCTTGGCCAGACCACAAAAGATGGCTGGTTGCAGCCAAACGACTTTTCGGTGCCGCAAAGGCATGGGACACCTACGAAGGCGTCAAGCAGCAGTCCTGGCCTGAATGGAGCGCAGCGCTCATAGCTGCTTTCGGCCGGCATCCTTGTGCCTGCGTTGAGTCTGACCCGCCCATTTCTGCGCATGGCGCTCCTGCGAGCTACCGCTTTGACGCAGCGGCAGGTGTGCCCTGCAGCAGCCCTCAGGCAGAGTGGTGCGCCGCAGACACCGGCTCATCGGGTGTCGCCGTCGGCTCTACCGAAGACAGTGGGAAGCGCATGGCGACCACCTCTCCTACTTTGACATGGTTATCTACGCCAGCCGAGATTCTGCGACTTCAGCCCCACGAAGCTCGCGAGCAACACCAAATCGCCGCTGCCGACAAGGTTTTGACATATGGCATCACGGCCTGCCCTGCTGTAGACCCCGGTTCCCAGCTACTTTTTCCGCCGCGGGTCTCGGACTCTGCTTCAGCATCAGGTACCACACCATCACTGCCAGAGCCCGCGATAACATGCTATCCACAGCAGTCGGTGACGCAGTCTCCAAGCTCGCTGTTGGATGTGCACATGAAGGTGCCGTATCATCGGGTGACACCGTCGGCTCCATCCGAATTTGTGGGAAACGCCGGGCGCACCTGCGCTTCCGCTACCATCCCGCTTCCGCTAGATACACCTAGTATCCCGGCCTCGAACTTGCACAGCTCAACTGCACACGACGTGGCATCGACCACCTTGAGGAGCCTGGTTCCATCAGTTACAACTCTGCAAAAGCGCAAATTGCGTCCCATGCGAGCACGGATGCTCACCTCCTCAATTAAGAAGCCGCGTCGTAGACCACACCGATGCGTTGTGACCGAACGCGATCAATGCGACCATGCGCGTTCAGTGCTACAAACTGTGGTTTGGCGTCAAGAATTTCCTGTCGTATTTTTAAATCCAGAGCATTTCTTAACTTGGGCCCACGGGGCACGTCGCAAGGCTCAGTCATTTAGCCCGCGCTGTTCAACATCTGCATGGTCAGCCTCTCGAGGAAGCTGGTCCAAGTTGAAGGTATCAAACACACCATCTACGCCGACGACATCACGATCTGGTGCACCGGTGGCAGCGAAGGGCAAGTGGAAAGCGTCATGCAAGAGGCTGTAGACGTCACAGAGCAGTACCTGCTACCCACCGGACTCAGGTGTTCCCCGAAAAAATCCGAGCTTATGCTTTACAGAAAAGAAAGAGGGGGTAGACCCAAGGGCTGGAAACCGGTCTCCGAAAGTGACATTCACCTGTTCTCTCGGAGCGGCGACCCGATACCCAGGGTCGACACCATCAGAGTTCTGGGTATGTTCATCGAATCGGGTGGCGGCAACGGTACTGCGTTGCGCAAAATCATTGCGAAGACCGACAACGCTTTTCGCCTCGTGCGAAGGGTGATGAACAGACGTCGTGGTCTCAAGGAGGACAACCTGCTCCGGCGCATCAATGCCTTTGTGCTGTGTCACTTCACCTACACGGTGGCCATGCACAACTGGCTCAGAGCCCGAGAGGGACAAGCTCAATGCCCTCATTAGAAAAATTGTCAAGAAAGCCCTCGGGCTGCCCGTCAGAACGCATACCGAGGACCTCCTCCGGCTCGGCATACACAACACCATGGAGGAGATAGCCGAGGCTCAGGAACGGGCCCAGCTAACTCGGCTATCCACCACGCCGACCGGCAGGCGGATCCTTGAGGAGATGGGACTCAACCCACCAAGAACTTGGCTAGCAACGCCCAGATCCCCAGAGAAATATGGGAGAAGCTCGTCGTCACCCCGTTGCCCCGCAACGTTCATCCCGTGCACAACGCAGGTCGTCGCAAGGCAAGATCGTCCACGATATTAAAACAAATCTGCAAGGACAAGATTGAAGCAAGCTTCGTTGATGCCGCCGCGTACCGAGACGGCAAGGCTTTTGCGGTTTCCGTCGTGGACACCTTGGGCAAAGTCATCAACTGTGCCTCAGTTCGGACGACGGAACCCGAGGTGGCCGAGCAGGTTGCCATTGCACTCGCCATGCAAGACGGTCGGAGAGACAGGGTGTATTGCGAGTCGAAAGCGGCCGTCAGGGCATTCCAGAAAGGCCAGGTAGCCCGGCAGGTAGTTCAAATTCTGAAATGCGCCAAACAAGGCGACAGCTCCACACACTCCATCCTTTGGTTCCCTGCCCACGTCGGGGTGGTCGAGGGGGTTCCTCTGAACCTCAACGACTCTGCCCACGAGGCTGCGCGTAACTTTACCGACCGCGCTGCCCTCGGATCGGACGACTCTCCCCCTGACCACAGGGACTCGCCTATCACGCACAATGAAGTCACTAAATTCTTTTACTTAGCGAGAAGGGTCTTCCCGCCGCCTCATTCTAAGCTAAGCAGGCCGCAGGCGGTCACACTCAGACTCCTGCAAACTAACTCCTACCCAAATCCGGTGTCTCTTAACAGCATATATCCCGATATTTATCCGAATTGTTGTTGCGCGGCCTGTGGTGAGGCTGCTACTTTGGCTCACATGCTCTGGGAGTGCGAGTCGTTGGGCCCGAAGTTCATCAAGGAAGAGTGGGACGCACTCTTGCGAAGTCCCCTCTTTGAAGACCAAATCCTGGCCCTGCAGCGCGCCCGTGATCGGTCTGGCAGGCTAGACCTGTTAGTCCCGTCGTGGGATTAGCCGGGTGCGCGTTTTATCGCGTTTTGCTGGACCCAATAAAAGTTTATTCACTCACTCACTCACTCACTCACTTAACTCACATGTAGCGTGCGCCGTCCGTCCGCAACAGGTCGAGCACAGGTGCGCCCTCTCCCCCACTCCTCCTCTCCCGCATCACGCTTGCAGCACATGTGCTGCGCGCGAAGCGTCGTAGTTGAGTCTCGGCGGCGGATGCCTGGACGGCACCGTCGCGTTGGCGCGCGTCATCCCCGTCGTCAGCATCAGCAACATCGACGACGCGGACGCCGCTTCGCTGGAACGGTTCCGGGCGTTCGCGGTGTGCGCGCCGCCGCCGCCGCGGAGCCCGTCGCCCCGGAGGGCGCTGGCGCGGAAGCCGTCGGGCAACGTCACCGGGATTTTGGGGTGCCGACGCGCGCTTCAAACGCGAGTTCCTGAACCGGAGCTTCGGGCACAGCTGCGACGTGTGCGACCGGCTGTGGTTCGACAACAACTTAACCACGGTCGGGAACATGCGTAACCCGGCGCATAGCCTGAACGCCTTGCGGGTTCTTTGGAGCGCGTTCGCCGTCGACGCCGCCAACAAGAATGCCTGGACGGCACCGTCGCGTTGGCGCGCGTCATCCCCGTCGTTACCAACATCGACGACGCGGACGCCGCTTCGCTGGAACGGTTCCGGGCGTTCGAGGTGTGCGCCTCGTGCAACACCACGGAACCCCACTATGCTCTGCATTTACACGTGTCCCTCGCGCGGGGGCATGCGACGGAGCTTTTTGTAGCGGTAGCTACACTGGCCTAGCCAAGCCCGTTTCGCGCGGCACATCAAGAGCCGTGCTGCGCATGCGCAAGGATCAGTGATGTCACACGGCTTGCGCACCGGAGCCACCGGAGCCTGCACCTCTCGCGCACTCCGCCGCCGCCGCGCGCGACTAACCGCCGCCGGTCTGCGCATTCCAGAGGAGTGACGTCGTAGCCGTGGTAGACGCACTGGCGCCGGCGCGCGCTCGCTGTGCAGTCGCCGTCTGACACTGCGCTGGAGCCGCTGCGCTTCTCACTGGCGTTTGCCAGTGTGGTATAACCATGGAGAAGGAGAGCGCAAATGCTGCTCAACAGCGCAGAAGAACGGAGAAGCTTGACTCATCGGATCCCGAAGTAGTTGCCTGGCAATTAGCGGTTGAGCGTAGGAGACAACCAGGAAATCTAAGAATAATCAGCTGAACCTTTGCTAACGCTACGTATATCCTGGCATAGCCGAGCTAAGCCACTGCAACTTTTTTTTCAAGAGCGACGGGATAATCGACGGCGAGACCTGCGACCAGCGCGCTGCAGTCAGTGTCGCCCGCCAGAGAAGCTGGTTGCGCGCTGGACTGATCACCAACGACGACCTCAAACCCTGGACAAGTTGCTTAGTTGCAAGCGCACCGAAAACTTGCAGCGTGGCCGAGTGTGAAGGCGTAGTGAACTTGGCCGCGCGCGCTCGCAAGGCGGGCGCTGGAGAAGAAAAAGACGACGGGCAGAGGATAGAACAGCCGGCCCAGGAACGGGTGCTGTCTCTGGGTCTCTCTCTTCATTACAAGCGAAGTGCGAGAGAAGGGAAGTGCGAGAGCTAACCATCGAGCGGGGCGGTTAGCACGCACACTTATTTCTTCTTGCGCCTCTGCGCTTGCTCTATTCCCACTACTACAGGTGACAATATATATATATATAGTTCAATTTCATAACCTGAGTCCCCTCGTACCACAAAGAGACTCGCGTCTCTCGGATGAGCCATGCGAAAAGCCGATTAAGTGATTCACGTTAGGCAGATATGTGTGCTTTGTGCCTATAAGTCGCACAACTACACATAAATGAAAACAGCCATGTAACGATTTGAGAAAGTTTTCATATACAAAGACACAGTCAAGAAATATTTTCCTGACTAAAGGTCAGTTGAAAAGATAAGACATAACATATATAAAACATACACAATGTATAACAATTTCTGTACACAACTTATGACTACAATTATTAGCATAAAACAACGTGACTCCATGACGCAATACTTTATTTACTTGTCAAAGCATGCCTTATGCCACTGGTTTCA
This sequence comes from Dermacentor silvarum, assembly GCF_013339745.2. Lineage (NCBI taxonomy): Eukaryota > Metazoa > Arthropoda > Arachnida > Ixodida > Ixodidae > Dermacentor > Dermacentor silvarum. The sequence continues at coordinate 167,105,748 of NC_051160.1, forward strand.
TTTATTTCCCGGCGGCGGAATAAATGATTATAGAGGAATAAATTATCAGGCGCAGAAATACACAGTCATATTAACAAATAAATAAATGAGACACAACGATATCTAAACAGTGGGAAAGGGCACGAGAGGAAGTAGTAAGAGCGTGGATTGCATTCTTGAGCAGCTAATGCAGCCTATGACAAATAAATATTAATAAGGAAAAAGCACAGCATAGACTGGGAAGCTTTAGAAATAGCGCAATGAAGCGTCTTTGCGTACCCAAAAGGCCTCACCCTTCTTGCCCTGTCATGCACCCCGTTTTCGTTCCTGGAAATAACTTTTTGCTTTGTTTTCTTAGCCAAATGGTTAGCTTTAACTTGTGAGTTGGCAACTTCCTCTTTCCTACTAAAGACATCATTTCGTTGTCTGATGGGATGGTTTCACCTTGAGGGAAAATGTGTTCATTCGAGCACTTGTTCTAGCAATGAAGTCGTCAGCAATTTTATTTAAATTGATTTTGCGGGAGAGTTCTTTGTGAGTGTGCCAGATGGTTCAAACGGGCTTGTCCAGTCGTCGACCGCAGGTACGTTTTCAGTCGCCGAAGACAAGAAAAGGACCACTCGGATGTGCTTTACGAGACCGGTATGGTCAACGCAATTTTTGTTAGCTTGGCCATTTCCGGCAAAAGGTTTCGCAGGTGTTCGCCCTTCTCCCCCGAAAACATCTGCACGACGTCCTCGAATGTGTGCAATCGTGCCGACTTTTGTTGGCTTCCGATGTCAATGAGCCTGTCTGTGTGCAAAATCAGCCGTCCTCTTTCAAGGTCGCCACCGTAGAACTTTGTTATGTATGCTTCGTCTTGCTTTCCTGTGGCAAACTGTTCAATGTGTGACATATGCTGTCACATCTTAGGTGGATATCTGTCGCTTAACGAGGACAGTACAGTGTCAAGTACTTCTTAGTAACTCTGGCGGTACATGTCCTCCGCTGATGTGAACACGTGAGTTGAGGAACCTACTTGATAGCGGTGTGTTTTCTTTCGCCTAGCAGCTGGAACACACGGTTCCTCAACTCCTACTTTCCCTGCCTCTGCCAACACCGCCTCTCAAACCACGGGAAAACTTTGCCTCAGTTCAGCGACGCTTGCAGTGGCGGATTTCACCATTTTCTCCGCTTGGTCAAACCTGAGCGTTCTTTTTTGTAACGCGGTATTCAGTGCTTGCAATCGTGAAAACACTTTTGTCTGAAACGTCAACATGAAAAACGATTCAAACTTGAACAGCATCCTTAAAAATCCGCTGGCTTTCGCACCGGCCTCAGTTCGCTCTTCGGATGCTGTTTCAGAAAAAACGTTATGAGTAGAGGCCGGATCTTTAGGCAATAAAAAAACGCGTTTTAGGTGCCAAAAATAGGCAGGCAAAACAATGTTTTAGGCCTCCAACGTCGTAAATATAGGCACAATAAATGTTTACATAAATGCAAATAATTTCAAACCAAGATGTGCGCTGCCTATCTCCTATCTCCTATTTTCCTATCTACGATAGGAAAACAAGAAATGTTATTGTCTACGATGGCAGAAAGGCGCCAACAGTTGAACATAGCCGTGCAATTGTCCCATAATACTGCTGAACTAATGACGATCAATTGGCTTAATTCAATAAGGACACTGCTCATATTCATGTTCAATGTCACTGTATCGGGCGTCGCATATAGTGAAACAGGCATGAAAATGAATACTTGAAAGCTGGGAATACTGATTATAAAAGGCGATACTTTATGTCTGCCTGACGCAATTAAATTAAGACACAACAAAAACATAACACACTCCATAACACGTTAGTTCCCTAATGAAGGTAGACGTTAGTTCCCTAATCAAGGTAGACGTTAGTTCCCTAATCAAGGTAGTTCCCTAATCAAGGGGACCAATAAAAGTTCTTGTCACTGTCACAACAAAAACAGGCAAATAACAAATGCAAGAGAGACTACGATTTATTAAGAAATTAGCATGTTCGTACATGAGGACTGTTAGGTACAACTCTTGGCAATTTTCTCATATACGATGACATTATCCGAATTGTACAGGCAAGACGTCCCAACACTGCCAAATACACTTCCGCCTATTTGAAGTGCACGTGTATGAAGAAATCTGTTTGGAGAGCCCGCCGAACATAGTCTAAGAAGTATGGTGAAGATTGTGGAAACACTAGCAAACTACCACCATCTCCAGATTTTTGGATTCAAAATTGTGCCTCTTGTCACAGAGAATGATCTCATACGCTGAGAAGGAACGCCCGACGGCGGTGAACAGCTTAAAAACTAAATTACAAACAAAACAAAAGCTGCGTGCACATCACATTTTTCTTTCTTCTTTTGCTCTTCACTCTCCTTTCCCCTGACGGCTCTCCACGGTTTCGCATTCGCCAACCGCTCGCGCAATGTCAGCTCGGCGGCGTATTCTGGCCGGCGCGTCCCATTTCAATGCTGCTAGCAGTTGTTTTCCGGGAGTTGGTTGAACTAAAGGGCTAGGTTGAACCCCATAGAGTTCCTAACAGTCAATGTTGCCCGGTAACATAAATAACAGTCTCTAACTGCACTCGAAAGCGAAACTTGAGGCTACATAGTGTTCATATAGGCGCCGATATTGAAAGTAGGCATTTATAGGCATTTAGGCACAAACGCCAAATTAGGCATTCATAGGCACTATAAAAATACTATAAAAGCCCTTCTTAACCTCTAATTCATGCTCATATATCAAAATGGGGCGATAGGAACAAAAAACGCATTTGCCTAAAATCCGGTCTCTAGTTATGAGACTGCTATAATTTGAAAGAACTGATCGCAGTGATGAAGTCCTTAGCGTCCACCTTGTCGGGCAGAATTTTCGCAAGTTCACATCCTCTTCTACCTGAATCCCTTGAAAAGCAGCAACGCGCTTTGGAGAGCAGGTCACGAAGTTTATCAGTTCAGTGACGGCGTAAAGAAAATCACGGCACATGTCTACTTTCTGGCCGACATCATGCAAAACCAAATTCAGGATGTGCGCTAGGCAGTGTACCTATAGCGCGCGAGGTTCCTGTTCTTGCATGAGAGCTTGTACTCCTCGGTGCTTTCCTCTCATGTTTGCCGCACCATCATAGCACTGCCCGCGGCACTTTTCAATGGGCAGATTAAATCTACAAAGAATGTCTTTCAATATAGCAAAGAGGCTCGTCGCTGTGGTGTCCGTTGTGTTGAAAAAACCACAGGACAGCTCCTCTACTTCCAGGCTTTCTGCGACCACCCGAAAACAAAGAGAGTTGTTCTTTGACAGAAATGTCTGCTGTCTCGCCCATAATGAGAGTGTAGTGCTCTGCCGCACGAACTTCGTCTGTGAGTGAACAAAGGATGTCATTTGCCATGAGTTCCACCATCTCGTTTAAAATCTAGAGAAATCCATTTGTATTTTGTTCTTAAAAGCCACGATCGCAATGAAGGAATATCGCTAGCCCGGAGTTCCAGCAGCTGCCTCAAATTACTCTCTGTGTCTTCGTGGCCACGTATTGCTAAGCCTTGGGTCGACAGGTACAGTAGTGACGACAGTGTTGCTAGGAGAGCCTGTCGGGCGTCGTCCATTTCTTTCGCCTTTCCCTTGGCGCAAGCATATGCCACATTCGCGCTGCCTTTTGCAGCTACGATGGCATTGCAGGCCTCCTTATGAAAGTTAGACCTCTCATGGGATTTAAATCTGTCAATTGCCTTTTTACAGTTTGAGAAACCATTTTTCACAAATGCCAGGTAAGAATCCTTGTCTTGGGAAGTGTTAGGGAGCGGCAGTTTCATCTCTGATGCTGTGCAACAGGTCTCGCAAAACGCCTTGTCACTTTGGACATTGTAAGATAATCACTTGTAGGTACTTTTCCAGGTAGGCTGGAAGCGCCGCCCTTGTTTTTCTGTAGATGGTGCATCATTGATAGAATTTTGGAAGGACCGGCTTCTGCAGTGCACACAGAGCTTGGTGTGCTAGTGTCATCAGCGCGCGGTGGAGCTTCAGCGACTGAACTGGAAATGCTGGATGAGGGACGGCTCTCCTGGCAGTCTTCAGCGGGGGCTTTCTCTTTCCTGATGAGATATTTTTCCATTGCTTTTGAACAGTCTGCAAAGGAAATGAATAACATTCTGAATAGACGCTCGCATAAACATACAAAGTTTGGTATATTATTCATATTCAGAGTTGGTCAAGCGCGTAGGAACCCTGCTCAATTTTTTAAAAGACAAAAGAATCTTCACCATTTCTCGAAGCATGAAGAATTATCCCGCGGTAAAAAACCCCTATTTTCACACACAAAAAAAAATAGGATTTGCCAAGTCTGAATGACGGCGCCGCCTGTGGCAATGAGCTAAAAAAATTTTCGGCTACCCATAATATCATTTAGTGCGCGCTGCAATAAAGGTATGCGTCTTCTTGAAATTAGAAATACATTTCTTCAGAATATGGGCCGACCAGCATGCGAATAATTTTATACCCTCACGTGGCAACGAATATGGGACGATCAACCTAGATTTGTGTACAAGCTATACGCGAATACACATGACATACGTACTATCACGATGAAAAGACACGCGAACAGCGGAGCGCGTGGCCGAAGCATAACAAGCCTGAAGGTATAGGGCGCGCCGTCCAGTTATCACCATTGACAGGCGCGCACGTCCGGTTTGATCGTGCTGTGCGATGATGCACCCCCTATGCTGCGATATTTTTGTTTGCGCTGTCCAGTTTGCGATGTCATCAATACTGCGCCGTCAACTTTTCTCTTTTTGAAATAAAAGAGAAGCAGAACACAAACAAAAATATCACAGTATAATCATCGGTCGCGAATAACCGGACACTTGTGATCTCTGCAGCTACATTATTATTGCCATCAAACAAAAATATAAAGCAGATAAGACGTTTCATGTAAAAAGAAGATGCAGGCGCTACATTTGTGAACTACATCCACACGTCATGTTTTAATTCTTTGAGCGGACTGCCGCACGACGGTGGCATAAGATAACACGCTCTATCTCCTGTTCCTAGTCCCTCAAAGTGCCACCGGGCCATGATTGCCCCGTTAGATCTCTCACAGGCGTGCTGACGGTGCAGTTACTTTGTTTACAGGCGCCGTGACACCGCGGTACATTAAACCGCAGTCGGCGCGTTTCTTTGCCGAGAGCCGCGACAACGAATTGTCTCGATGAGCGATGCGCCAAGCGAATATGCAGCTTGCTTTTTCTTACGCCTGAGTGTCTACCCACTTTCGTTGCTGGCGCTCGCATGCGCGTTTTAACTTTCGTCATGGCAATGTGTGCTGGCTTCACTGCGAAGGAGCTCGGGCTCATAATTTGACACAGGAATGACTTCTCGGGCGCGGGAGCGGCATGAGGACGCTGAACAAAGTGTCACACGTTAAAGAACTACCACAAAGGTGCAAATCACGGATGTTGTGAAAATAGAAATAAGTTGTGTGGCTGTTAGCATGTTTGTGAATACGTTGTGCAGCATGACCATACATTTTGGAATACATTATTCAAATTACATACAAAGCCATTTTGTCAATCTATTGCCACTTGAGCAAACTGTTGCTATTTTAAAGGCTATTCTTTCAATTTCTTAATTTCTTAAACTGGAATAATAGATCTGCCACTGGGAACCAATTTTTCGAGAACGAATAATCCTCAAAGGCCGATTCTCTACGCGATCAAGCATTCCGCGCCTACACGATCCTTACATAAACTCAGTAGTTGTCTTACACAGTAATTGCCTTACACAATCAAAACCACGCACGTTCACTTTTCACTTGTTCCTGAAGGTTCCCTCACTGACTCCTCGGCTCGTATTAGCGCCTGATAAGTTTTGCCAACTGAATACCTCGTACATGCCTTATTGTAGGAGCACTCTCTCTGTAAGACTGCCGTCCTGGTACAGAACGGCTCAGAACTATGCGATAGCTCCCACTTTTTCCTTTTATTAAAACTTACCCCCACGCAATGTTCATAAAGACGCACCCCTCCAATAGAACGAGATCGAACAATTTTCCGAATCAGTCAGCGCCGACCACTTTTGGTTACTCTGGGTGGCTTAAGCGCGGGCACTTGCGCTCCTGCTGACGTGGTAGCCGACATTGACGCCGTCAGGTGCGCAAGGCTGCCATAAAGAACCATGTACGATCGCGCGCGTATAGTATTATAGTTAACGCAAGTCAAAGTATCATGAAGATGGACTTCACATTGCTTTCGTGCTGACGACGCTTACTGCGACAGTGAACCTCTACTAAAGACGTCGAGTATTCGAAGGGGTATGCGTTAATAATGGAAGACTTCACTCACCTGTTCGGACCGATCAGGTCGCAGACGTCAGTTGTCAACTTGTCTGCATGGGCAGGCACTCGCTTAATTTCACAAGTGAGACGAGTGAGGCGCATCCAAAGGGCCGGGACACGATGGTACTACCTCGTTGAAAATCCAGCGAGCTTTTGAAAGTCCTCTACATTTCTAAAGTTGTGCGCATGAAAACCACAACGCACACAATGGCGCTTCGCTTGGTTCTCCTATCTCGGATTCTCCACCTGCTCAAACGCGAAGGTGCCTCCTGCTAATGCTCACAACTTAAGACATCACTATAGACAGCGCAGTGGCAGCGCGCTAAGCTTGGGGTTCTTGCAAGGCTCAGAGGAGAAGGCAGCAGCGCATGCGCAGAGTAAAAGTCTTGAACGCGCGGTCACTTTATCGATAAAGCGTGCGCTTTGAAAAAAAAAAAGGGGGGGGGGGACAAGCGCGGCGCGTATCTGCTAGCTTGTAGTGACTGCGGCTGTCCGTGCGCCTGGGGAGTACTACATACGCGGGTCGCGCGCTTTATTTTGGCGGTAATCTGCGAGCGGTATCTTGATGGCGATCCGCAGACGGCTAATACCTTTGTACGCCCTGTGTTTTTGCCGCTCAGTTTCCGTTGAAGCAATAGACAGTACAAAGATCACTGCTTGCTGCTGCTGGTGCCGCACTTTCATACGCCAGCGTTTTGACGGTTAGTGTCAGAGGTCATCGAGTGTGCTGTGTTCATGTTTGCTTGGGCGCGCTGACAACATGCTTGATAATTCAGTTAGTAAGCAAATGTTTGCAAGTTTATACGGCCGATAAAACCACTATCATTACTTCATATAACTGTCTACTGATTTTCTATTACAATCGATGCTTCGCCGTTCGGGCGACACTGCGTCTCTTTCTTTTTTTTCTTCTTTTTACGTTTAGTGCGAGTATAAGCGCTGCTGCGCATGGCGGCTATTGTTTCTGATTGCGAGTGAATCCGGCTTAGACTCACTTCGGTTACTGAGTAAATTATTTTTATTTTGACCGCTGCAGGCATGAGGGGATGGTTCCATCCCTAATAAATGTTGTAAATTATTAGAACAGTTTTTGGTTGGTTTTTTTTTCGTGAGTCATTAGCATTGCCTACTGGAAACAGTAGCAATACTCAGACACACAACATTCATGTGCATTTCACACGCCGCTGATAAAAGACTCTGCTGAAGGGGCCACTGAAGACTGCATGTTTTTCTTTTTCAGGGTCAAAAAAGCACGCAAAGCAATTTGAAGAGAGGTGAACATTCTTCTTCTTTTGGGGGTTTTGCGTGCCAAAACCAGTTGTGATTATGAGACACGCCGTAGTGGAGGGCTCCGGAATAATTTTGATCACCTGGGGTTGTTTAACGTGCAGTAAAACCCAAGCACACGGGCGTTTTTGCATTTTGCCTCCATCGAAATACGGCCGCCGCGGCCGGGATTCGATCCCGCGATCTCGTGTTCAGCAGCGCAACGCCTTAGCTGACTAAGCCACCGCGGCGGGTGAGAAGTGAACATCATCATCATCATGAGCCTATCTTTTATGTCCACTGCAGGACGAAGGCTTCTCCCTGCGATCTCCAATTATCCCTGTATTCCAAGCGTATTCCAACTTGCAGGCGCAAGTAGGAGTACGCTAGCGCAAGGCAGGGGTAATTGGAGGTGAACATAGAGCAACGTATTCATTCTCCAGGCACAACCTATCCTTACAATTAGAAATAATTGTTACTTGGCTAAATCCTTCTCTTTAAAAAATGTAACAAACTTATTCCTGTGTATATATTTAAATATATTGTATGTGTGTGTATAGTGTTCACAGTCGAAATTAAAAAAAAAAGAAAACGTTGAAGTGAGAAAAAATGCTTATAAGGTAGCCGCCGCTGCCGCTTCTAATGCGCTTGTCGTCCTATGGTCAAGATTTGCAGAAATAAAGCGAAAGTGTGAATGTAAAGCCGTGCATGTCCGCGCTGATGCAGTAAGCTTTCAGCCACAATAAAATTTTGAGTGAAACGTTGAGTCAACTCTAAAGAAACCGCAAATGATGTCGGCAACAGAACTCTGGTGATGACACTTTGGAGAGAAATGCGGGGGGGGGGGGGGGGGGGCAGGCTTCGGATAGCCATGGGCGGGGCTCGAGCCCCAGAGCCCCCCGTAGTCGGCGCCTATGTATAATATATATGTATGCGCTTGGTAGCTTTTGCTCTAGTTGTCATGGTGAATGTAATAACAAGATACGTTTCAGTATTTCAATTAAGCTATTGATTTCTGGAACGTACACACTGGATTTTCTCGAATAGAGTGATACTGTATTCGAGAGAATCACCTAATGGTTGTTACTCGATGACTCTGGGATATTCTCATTAAATAATTACTAATGCATCTCGGTATTTTCTCGCAAAAACTTCTGAACTGGTGGAAGATAAGTAAATGCCTTGCGGCCATTAACGAAAATGTCAACTATTGACTATGCAGAAGCGTCGAACGTAAAAGCTTGAATAATGAACTCGTGACGCCGCTAACAGCTGTTTGCGTCCCCGGCATTCTTGGCTTGCGAATGGGCGCGATTCACCCTTGTCGCACAATATGCACGCGATGTCGACAAGAGACGCCAAAGAGATCGCTAACGCTCAAGCCGGTTGCTTTGCTAGTGACATCACAGGTGAAACCACGTACACGTACGAGCGACGGCTGCAAGCGACGCGACGTGGAAGCAGCGGGATACGCAGCTTGGTTGACAATTTGCATGCGTTGGTTAATAACGTCACTGTTACGGTGGACTCGGACGTTGCACTGCAAATTGCCCGTAAGTGCAATCACTACTGCTGATAGCCTTGTCACGAACTTTGCACCCATTCCTAAAGAGGTGCGTTTTCTGGGATCGAGCGGATCGCCGCCAGAACACCGCGCCTCTCATACACTGCATGCATGCAACCCACGTAAATAGCAATCGTGTTTCTCCGTATATCGTATCGACTTGCGGCGGCGATGGACATCCAAACCTACGGCTACTCGATCGAGAAGCACAAGGTTGGGCAAATGACACCGAGCTGCGGTGACCAAGAAGGCGTGCTCCACCACAACATACACGGTCCTGAATGAATGCCTCCTTTACTAGTGCCTGAATATTTCTCAGCGCTTGTTCGAAAATAGAGATTTTGCGCTCACCGCTCCACTGTTCCTCAAATCTTGTAAAACGATCGCATTTGGGGTCTGCTTCGTTTAGTATAACACTTACCACAGTTAACTCCCTGGTTTTGAAGAAAAAAGTGCAAATTTCCCTTCACTTATGGGGATGTGAACTGCTCCAGCAACGGCGCTAGCGTAAACTTGTGTCGCCGCCTGCCGGCAGCTGCAGAAAGCAGCCGGTCAGCACGGTTAGCCTAAAATCTCTATATAAGAAAAGTACCGCCATTTACTCTTTCCTCCGCCGCCTCCTCTCCTAAAGCGCTTGCTTTTTTCTTTACTTTTTGCTTGCGAAAGCCAAGTCGACGGTGGCGCACCTAGAAAGTCCACGTTGAAGCTTTCAGGCCGGGCGCGCGCCGCCGCAGGCGACTACGGCTGCGCAGAGGACTTTCAACATGGCTCCGAGGCGGAAAAAAAGAAAATATAAAGAAGTGAAAAGCGCGCGCTATCATCGTCCAATCGGAGATACAGGAGAGAGAGAAGCGGCGTTTATCAAAGGATGGCGGTACTTTTCTTATATAGGGACTTTAGGTTAGCCGCGTGTTCTAGGAACGGGCAACACGCGGCAAACCACCCTCACCAGTTGCTTTTTACAGCTTCCGGCAGACGGCGATACAAGTTTATGCTAGCTAGGGTGCCTCGATGACCAGCACCGCTTTCAGGGTGGGGACACCCACGCTTTTCGGCGCCATCTTGGTTCTTTCCAATACGTAGGCGCTGGGCGTGTGGCGGCTGCAGATTAACCATTGGGCAGAAAGAAAGGGCGGCGGGCGTGCTAAGGGCGATACCGACGCGATTTAAATGCAGATTTTCTGCTTTACAATCTGATAAACAGTTTGCTTGCATAGAGTGCTTGTTTCAAAAGAGGTTGTCCGACACTTTTCGCGTGTATCGCAACCTGAAGGTAGCACGATTTGTTTGCGAGGTTACCCCTTTTTATTGCGATAGCAATTATATAGACACTTCAACCGGATTTCTGCCGTCGCCGTCGTCGTCGCCGTGAGGTTCCCTATAGATAAAATCTTCGCCGCGCGCCGTATGCCCGAGCGGAAGCGTGCGGGGACGCGCGCTATCACGGAGAGCGAACGCACTCAATCACCCACGCGCAAGCAAGGAAGCGGGAAGGCAGCGCCGGAGGGAGCGCAAAGGGGGGGGGGGGGCGCACTTCTACTCTGCCAACAACCGCGCTCGTCGCTCGCTCGCGCGCACCGTCTCTTATCTCCACACGGCTCAACCTTTATGCGCCGTGCATTCGCCGCTCAGTTTCCGTTGAAGCGATAGACCGCACGTACCTGCGCCCGCTGCGCGGCGTATGCGCTCGCTGCCAGCGTTTTGACAGTCGTTGGCTGCAGTCATTCAGTGTGATCTATTCATGTTTGTTTGTGCGCGCTCACACCACGCTTGTTCATTCAGTTAGCAATAGTCGGGCCACATTTTCCAACGCATGCTACACATGCAATGCTGCCCAGATCGGAAGCGCAGCACTACAGGTGTGTCCCTTCGCACGCGCTGCCCACGGTAAGCGCTTCTCATCAACACCACCGTTTCACACGCGCCTTCTCGTGGTCATCGAGTCTCTCTTCATGTCGGTCTACTTACGCCGCAGCACACCTGCTTACTTAATCAGCTCATGTTTACTACAATTCATATTGCTACCAAAGCCGCTCACCTTACTTCGTATGATATTGCTGTGTTGCTATCGCATTCATTGCTTCGCCCTTAGGGCGAAACTGTGACATTTATTGTTTTTATTTACTCATTTCACTGGTAAACGGCCCACAAATATTACTGGAATTGTACATTTGATGAAATGTTAAGTTTGAAGCTCTTTTAATCGTAATCTTGCTTCTTAGGGTTTTCCCGTCATATTTATGAAACTGGGAGAAAAATTAGGAGACGTCGCGTGAGTAGGCCTGCAGCAGTTCAGGTGCCTGCTGAAGAACAAAAATGCATTGAGAACAGTCTTCAACACTCAAACCCAATTTATTTACAAAAGTAAGCACTAATAATTCCACTTTATAACCTCTCAGCGATGTTATCTGGTTAAAATGCGGTTGCCCTGCTGCACGCTCGTACCTGCTACATAACACAGTCTTGCTAGCATAACACTCAGTTGCCCTTTTAGGAGTGTTAAACAATCGCAGATGCGGAGATGTGTAGACACAAATCGCTCAAGAAGTTTTCCAATCAGATCTTTGTGCTGATAACGGGTTTTCTGGCAAGGTTACATTCTTTCCAATAATTTTCTTCAGTACTTTCAATGGTGTTTCTCAGACAGCTCAGATCTTGAGCTTCAGCAAAAGACTTGAGAACACCCTCACATTAAAAAACAAAGTCCAGAATTTGTCTGCTTGCATAAATTAAAGTTTGACGTATTGGACATTATCATTTAGTTGATCAGGGTGGTGTTCCTGTCCAGGTTCTTCAGCCGCTAGCATGCACACAGAGCAGTGTTCCACAGTGCGGATAATCGGCTTTAACAAAAAGACTGCCAAGTGGGCGAGTACATCTTCCCCAAGAGGAGAAACTTCTTCTAAGTCGAGAATGAAGTCGCTTCTCTCATCACTCTCGTCTGACTGAGTGATGCATTGTGCCTGTTTAATTTTTGCTGAAAAAAAGTCGACCAGGTAGGTACTGTCATCGATCGCGTAACCAGGAAACGAGTTAGCAAGTGCCCCAATACTTCTAGCTACAAACAAAAGTCAATTCACAAACGTCTAGAATAAACCTACACCGTTGCAGCAAGTCGTATCACACCATACTGCAGCCTTATAATCACTAGAAAAGGCACGCCAACGTATACAAGCAACTTCTCTGTGAAAATGAAAAGGATTACAATGGGACATTATCCTTAACGAAATCATGATCCTCACTCGCATATCTTCGTTGTGTCCGTCGGTACCCAGCTGTCACGTTTTACTTTCGCTGCCCTTTTCTTCCTTCGTTCAACGTCGCGGGGGTAATAAAATACCCACGGCTCTTTCGCGGTCGATCCAGTGCACAGAACGACAAAGCAGCCCGTCATGTTTCATTAACAAGCACGAACATCACAAGAGACTACACGACATACCAGCTCTCGCACCACAACGCCATCAAGAAAGCAAATGGAGCGCGCGCTTCCGTTCAGATCGACAGCCGGCGCGAAAGAACCAACATGGCGCCGAAAAGCCAGAGGGGCGGCACGGGGCGGTTCAAAGGCTGTCCCCACCTGTAAGCGGCGCTGGCATCGAGGCGCCCTAATGCTAGCGCCGTCGCAGGAGCAGTTCACATCTCCGCAGGTGAATGCAAATTTGCATTTGTTCTTAAAAATCAGGCAATTAACTGTGGTAAGTGTTATACTAAACGAAGCAGACCCGAAAATGCGATCGTTCTGCAACATTTGAACAAGAAGAGTGCAGTGGGGAGCACAAAATCTTTTTTCGAACAGGCACTGCGAAATATTCTAGACCCGACAGGAAAGGCAGGTGGCTCGCTCACTCGTTTTGTATTGAGAGACGATTTTATGTCTGACTTTACAGGCGAAAGAATCGAGCAAAACTTCCGTAAAGTGCATAAGAACTGGCGTTGGAAAACGCCAAAGTACGCCAAAATAAACACAAATTTTTTTACCGAAAGCCTACAGTTCGGACCGAATCTACATACCAAAATAGCCCCTCCACCCCTCCAATATTGATTGCATAGTGTACAATCAATGTTGCATGGTATACCGCTAGACAAATGAGATATCACGTTGCCTTTACATATTGGAGCGTTAGAGCATTATCCCAAGCTATTCCTGACACCATTCACAAAAGTGAATCATCAGGTAATATTTTGAAATTGAAGCTTGTCCAGGCACCGTGGCTGTAGCGTCGCCACTGTCGCTGTTTACAAACATGGCGGCGTGTCATGTTGCGTGCCCATCTCTGTGGTCATGCAGTCGTTGTTTAGTGGCTTTTTTTGTGCTACCTCCTGTTGTCGCTTTTATATTGCGCTCATTAACGAAGGAGGAACTTCTGGGCCCGATATGATGTGTCGTATGCGAGTGTAGCGCCCACAAACGCTGCTATGCGGGGACGCTAAGGTCGGCGCTCTCGGCCGGCGCTTTGTGGCCGGCTGCGAATGGCGAGGAGAATAAAGTTGGGCGGCACGTGCTAGCAGCGCAAGCACGGCACGCGCCAGTCCGTTCTAAAAGCCTGCTGAGCTGGGCTCTTTGTTCTGGCGCTCCGCTGCGACCACTCGGTTCGCGACACGAGGAACTAATTCAACAACCTACAGCAACACAACCTCGGTGATCCCTTTGTTTCATTTGCGGACGGAAGTGAGCCGTAGTCTTGGAGGATCCCGTTTTCAAATGCTTCCGCACAACAGTGAAAAGCAGTGCCGAAGTAGATTCTCGACCAAGCGCTCTGTGGCCAGGAGAAATGCTTTGAAGTCCGCGCACATCGGGAAGTCGGCACATTGCCGCGAGACCAACGGCCACCCGGCAATTGGCAGCGCGGCACGTTGCCACAAGACGGACAGACGGGTATTTTTCGTGTCAAAGGCAGGTAGCTGCGTATGCTATCCTTATTACGTTGCGCGTTATCGTTGCTCGATGCGTTGTTTCCACGGAAATCGAACAGCGTGGTACCGAATGCGGTTGCCGTGGCGTTGAATCTGCTTGCGCTCTACGTTTGTAAAGATTAATCGCTACTAATACAGAGCGCTTGTAGTGAGATAATACGTGCGCACCACCACTCGTAAACTTTTCCCAGTATTAGACGCAAAAATGTTCCGGCGGCAAGATGATCCCCCTGCATTTTAAACTTGCGGTTTGCAATAAACGCTGCATTGACTGTCGTAATGAAGCCGAAACCTCGGCAGGAATACGTCTGAGCTACAGCTCTAAAAAATTAATATCTGCAGCCACCGCGGTTTCCTACGAACCGGGAATTCGCATTTAGAAGTGTTTGTTTTGCGGCACATTTTGTTTGTACGGAACCGCGATAAGCGTGCACGCTTGTACTTTTTAATTATCGGCGTTTAAGGAACATATTTAAAAGATTATTTGTGTAGCGTGACACAGAAGTTGATTGCTGATGCAAATTAACAGAACTTCATTATCCTCGGCGGTTTTATTCAGTTACAGCAAATGCTTCTCTGTAATTACGTTTTTGCCGATTTCATTTTGCACTCCAAAAGGGCTGTTAAACCGAGGTAGTTTGTACAAGACTATAAAGACAGCTGTGCCTGAAATACACAGCTGTGTTCTCGTTCTATTTGCATAGTTGTTTTCCTTTAATTTTGGAGGTGTGGGACAAATTCAATGACAAGTTGTTGGCTTGTGAGCCTGAGTGGTGGTGTGAGTGGTTATCGGCCGAACACTGTAGAACAGTTGCCATTTCTTGCTTATTAAATGTATGCACTGATTTGTACGAGCATTATTTTTCTTATTAGCGAGACTGTGTTTGAATGTGAAAATTGCGATTCTGTGTAAAAGGTGCAAAGGCATTTCATAATACTGTCATATATGGAAGAGGCAATAATGGTCCATTTGCATATCTTATATCAAGCTGTATGTAAAATATGGCACATGTTGGCTTCGGATGCGCAGTAAGCTTCGGACACTGTATGTTTGCCCGTGCCTTGAAGGTACACCTGAGCTTGAGATTATTAGTTGCCTAATGTGCATATTACGTAAATTGTGGAAAACGTCTGTTGCTTTCTTTGTGTTGTGATGGGTTTATCCAGAAACTATGTACATGCATTTCGATTGTTCTAAGTAGAGTGAAATAAGGACTGAAAATCTGCATATCACTGGCAGGGATTATAAAGCACCTGCTCTACTTACTCTGATAGTGCTGTCGTAAATTTGAATTTTCACCAGCATGGAGTAAGAAAGTGGGGAGAGCTCTGTGAGTTAGATCTTGTCGCACATTGTATATGTGGTTAGGCATCATGTATGTGGTCAAGCATGCTTAGAATTAAACTGCCACCTGACGTGGTTGCTTAGTGGCTATAATGTTGGGCTGCTAAGCTCGAGGTTGCGGGATCAAATACCAGCCACCGCGGCCGCATTTCAATGGCGGAAAGTGCAGAAAACATGTGTACATAGATTTAGGTGCACGTTAAAGAACCTCAGGCGGTCCAAATTTATCCACGAGTCCCCCACTACGGTGTGCCTGATAATCAGATGGTGGTTTTGGCACGTAAAATCCATAATTGTTTTTTGAATGAAACCGTTTGAACCCAAAGCAGGTCAGCTGGAATTGCCTTGACATAACACGACACTGCTGCCACACTCAGAGCAAGCATGCTGTAGCTGGTACTACTTTGTTTGACGTAAACAGACCTGTGGAAAGCATAAATACTGAAAAAACTGCAAATTTTCAAAAAGTTCAAGAAATTCAACATGCATAATACAAAAGGTGGCATAACAGATTCTTTGAACTGTCACTGTGTGAATAGGACATCACATGGAAAAAATTTATTGTGCATTTATTACACTTCAGCTAACACCTCAGTAAGTTCAGTAACACATTTTCTTCCAGAAATCTCAGACTGTGGAGTAGCTATTTTATTGTGTCAGTAGGTGCACCTCATTAGTGGGATAAGTTGGGGCCCTTTCAGCTTTTATTTGCTCATAATAAACACATCAGCCGATTGGTAGATAGCACAAAAGCGCTAAAATACTCCTTGTGTTTGTCACATTGCCATCTCTTATGCAGTGTAACAGTTTGTGCGAAACTGTCCTTTTGTATGGAATAACCTCTAAATTGACTAGCATCCGTCGTGTCACTCGACATAGTTTCAGAGCCTGTCCTGTGGTTCTGTACTTTCAGAAAAAAACGTGTTTTTTCAGCCTCTTCCTCTGCAAATGGCGCTGGTGATTAATATCTGTGAGCAGCACTGACCTATGGCTGAGTGAAGAGACACTTAGGTCGGTAAGTCTAGGCTTCGTTGTTAAATTATTTTATCATTATCGTAGTCGTAAAATAGATTTCTGGAATTTCAGTGTGACGTCTCGTGTAGGCGGGCTGAATAAATTGCAACTGTAACGCATAAACTAGGGTAGTAAGGCATGTTGTTAGGCTAGTCGGTTCATAGATTCAGCAAAAATGTTTAAACTGCGCGAAGAAGACACAACGTGAACAGAAGCCTCTGTGAGCTTCTATGTTTCTGTTCACGTCTTGTCTTCGCGCAGTTTAAAAATTTTCCTGAAACAAGGGAACAGGCAGAAGTACTCATTTGGAATGAAAAACTTACTGAATGCGCAGGATATATCTACCATCAGAATTCAAATGCAACCAATTCTGAAACTACTTGAAACAGTTTCATTTCCAGGTTTAGCTGCACTTGTCACAGTGGTTTAATTTAGACTCCAAAACATGCACTTGAGAAACCAGCTACAGTGCGATTACATGTTCGTCCATGTAATTATGCGTAACAAATGTTCATTCCTGCTCGCATTTCAATTTATACTATAAGTGAGTAAACTCAAGAAATAAAAAAGTGTGCATATGCTTTCGTTAGTAACTTCCATCTGTTATGTGTGCCTCATTGTCCTGTACAGTAGATATTATCTATCCTTTTCCAATAGTCAATGAAACTGCTTCCTATTGCAAAGCTAGAAGTAGGCGCGGCTCACGCTGTATTTTGCTCTTGTTGGTTTGAATGTTACATATGGCTGTACATTATCCCGTGACGTTGTCAAGGTCTCTAACTATTTGGTTGCATCTCAAATAAATGCTAGACTAGTGATAGGTGTAATATAAATAAAGGTTTCACTGGCTGGCACACAAAAAGTTGATGCTCATTGAGGCATAAAATGCCTTTGCACCAACACCTGCAATCTCTCATTGTGTTTTGAATGAGAAGGAGAACACAATAAGAAGACTCTTATTGTGTTCAGCTTGGTACCAAGGTACCATGAATTTATACCCGCCAATTGAAGTATAATTTTTGTTGTTAATGTAATCTTTGACACATGCGAAGAGACACTTAAGAAAATTGTGGTGTTTGCATCACAATTTTTTAGAACAAACACTGACCACTTATGATAATGTCAAACACAATGAAGAAAACCATCCGGATTGATTGGCATGCACACAGAAGGCACTACAGATACAAGATGTGTGCTGTCCTGGCACACATCTTTGGCTGTTGCTATACAATACATTTCTACAATTAATTTGCTCGTTTGGCTTTGGGATTTTTCAGGAACCTGGTGGCTATTAAACTGTGGACCACTAGCCCATTTATTAATGGGCAGCTAACTGGCTACCATATCCATTTTTTACATTGTTTTGGGACTTTATCGCTTTGTCATTAAAACATTTCCTAGTTTTGCGAGCCATTTAGCAGCTATTGTAATAAACGGACATGCACTCCACTGTTTAGTAAAACCAGGTTTCTGAAAAATGCAAAAACCAAGAAAGCAGAAATTTAGAGGTGCACTGGATAACAAAAGTCATAGACTAGTCATTCAGCGTGGTTTCAATAAGCTGAGCAAAACAAAGCGATGGTATTTTTAGATAAACACTTGCAACTGTAGTGCCACCTTTCCGCATGCCTGTCAATCTATGGGGTTTTCTTTGTGGTTTTCGACGTGACCAAATCGATGGTATTCCTTCAAATGAAGTTTAGTGACAGTTTGCATTAGTCGTGTTTTGGTTGCTTTCTTGTCCCATTCATGATGATTATTGTAGTTTATTGGCGCGAGGGCCAGATGTGGCCAAATAGCGCCAAAACGATGGTAATGGCTTGTTAGTGGTATATGAATAGTCAATTATATGAACATTAGATGTGGCATGGCTGTAAAGGGGCCTAAAACAGTCCCTGTAAAGTGCGTAAAATCTATACGTAATACGATTATGGCAATGACTAATGATGTGTACTATAGACATGAACAATACATTGCGAAAGAATGATATTAATAACAAAATATTACAGATGCAAGAATTAGCCAGAAGCACAAGTGCCTAAACAGAACCGTTGAAACACAAGGGCCTGGAAGCATGTGCTATAAAAAATAATCACAGCAACATCCTCTGGAGAGAGGATGCGCTACGAACTTATTGGGCTAATCACATGTAGCACAACATCTTTCAAGAATGCGAGGACTGCGTTTGTGTTATAAAGCGGCTCTTTACCGAGAAAGACAGCGGGATGGAGAGGGACACAATAGCGATATGCTAGCGGAAAATGTTTCTCTTTCTCTTCCGGCTTCCCGACACTCCAAGAGGACGTGGAGGACGGTGAGCCTCTCGCCACATCTACCACAGGTAGGAGGATCATTACCATTCAATAGAAAATTGTGAGTACCATATGTGTGTCCTATTCTGAGGCGACAGAATAGGACATCAGTTCGTCGTGTTTTAGTTGTACAGGGCCAGAACACTAACTGTGGCTTAATCAAGTGGAGCTTATGTGGGCGTCCCACAAGCGTTGCCAGTGGCTTCGCAGTTTGTTTCGTAGGAAAGGCTTCAGATCTGTAGCAGGGATAGCAGCGGGAAGACCAATACCTTGCGATGCCATTGATTTGGCGATTTCGTCGGCAAGCACATTACCCACGATTCCTCTATGGCCGGGAACCCAGAGAGAGAGAGAAAGAAAGGGAAGGAAAGACAAGGAGGTTAGCCAGTGTAAATACCGGCTTGCTACCCTGTACTGGGGAAAGGGGTAAAGGGAATGAAAGGTGATAGAAGAAACAAAAAAACAATAATAATAAAAAATAAGAAATAAAATAAAATAAATAAATAAAATAAAATAAAATTCGCGCAATAACGCGACCCTACGCGCTACAACGTTCAAAGCCGGTCGCACAATTCACAAGTCCTTAAGAACTTCAGCAGCGCCCTTAAGGACTTGAGAGCCGAAGCCCGTCTAGACCAGTGTCCTAAAACTTTTTCCTCTGTGAAGGGGCGATTGTCCAGTTTTTCAAGCGCAGTCGCGAGCGCTTTTCTTGCCACATTGTAGCGGGGACATTCACAGAGGAGGTGCTTGATTGTCTCCTCGCAGTCACAGTTGTTGCAAGCGGGGCTGTCGGCCATTCCAATGCGGAAGGAATAGGCGTTCGTGAATGCCACGCCGAGCCACAGGCGGCACAGAAGTGTTGCTTCCGCTCGTGGTAACCCTGGTGGAAGACGGAGTTGCAGACGTGGATCCAGTCTGTGGAGGCGTGCGTTGCTGAAGTCACTGGTGTTCCACAGAGTCTGCGTAAGCTCGCGTGCGAGGGAACGAAGTTTTGTGGCTGCGTCTGTTCTCGACAGTGGTATCGATACAATAGGGGCACCATCGTGGGCCGATCGGGCAGCGTCATCCGCACTGTGATTTCCCGAAATTCCGCAGTGACCCGGTATCCACTGGTAGATGATGTTGTGCCCCTTGTCGGTAGCGTGATGGTGAAGTAGTCGGATGTCTGCGACTAATTGTGCGTTAGGTCCGTGGTTGAAAGGGGACAGCAGACACTGGAGAGCTGCCTTCGAGTCACAAAAGATGGACCATGACTGTGATGATTTGGGACCAATAAATTCCAGAGCAGCACGGATAGCTGCGAGTTCTGCAGCCGTCGATGATGTAATGTGAGACGTCTTGAATTGGATGGTGACAGATTTCACGGGAATTACCACTGCTCCGGCTGAACTTTTGGAGGAGACAGAACCGTCCGTGTAAACGTGGGTGCGTTCTCTGTGCTTTTCATGCATGAATGAAAGCACGGTTTGTTTGAGGGCGAATGACGACATCTCGGTTTTCTTTTTGATACCGGGAATTACAAGAAGGGCTTGGATTGGATGCAGGCACCACAGAGGTAGAGATGGTCGTGCTGCAGGCGTGAAGTTCGATGGTAAAGTTCCATGGCTGGCGGCAATAGTCCTGCTAAACGCTGAACGAGGTCGAGTGGCAGGAAGGGAGGCGAGATGATGCGATGGAAGTCGGGCGAAGTGCCTGATGTGCATCCTTAAAGCGTCTACTTGAATGTACGTATTGATGGGGTGATCATGCGCGATGGCTATTGTTGCTGCCGTTGATGCACACCTGGGAAGGCCAAGACATATTCTCAGAGCTTGAGCTTGCACAGACTGGAGGGCACGGAGGTTGGTCTTACCGGTCCCACTTAGTACAGGTAAGCTATAGCGTAGGAGACCCAAGAAAAGTGCGTTATAGAGCTGGAGCATCGCCCTCACAGATGCACCCCATGACTTTCCCGCGAGAAAACTGAGAATATGGGTTACCATGGCCAGCTTCTTTTTTAGGTAGCAGATATGAGGACTCCAGGAGAGGTCTCGATCGATTGTCACTCCTAGAAAACGGTGCGTCTTCTCGTAGATGATTGGCTGTCCATTAATTTTGACAGCATACGGTCTCATTGCTTTGCGCGTGAAAGCGACCATAGAGCACTTCTCTGATGACACCTCCAGACCTCGTACTCGAAGATAACCTGATGTAATTGTGGCCGCTTTTTGGAGTCTGGCGCGCACCTGGGGACGCGTAACCCCTGATGAGCAAATGCATATATCGTCCGCATAGATCGACACATGGACGGATTGCGGAAGGGAATGAACCAGGTCGATGAGCACTAGATTAAATAGAGTGGGGCTCAAGACTCCACCTTGCGGTACGCCACGGTAGGTGTTGTGCTGCGATGTCACACCGTCCTCTGTTTGCACAAAGAACGACCTGTCCTTTAAATAGCTGTGTATCCATCGAAAAACAAGGCCACCTAGGCCGACATCGCCCAAAGCGTCCAGGATGGCTCGATGAGTTATGTTGTCATAAGCGCCTTTGACGTCCAGGAACATCGCCGCTGACAGTCTCTTTCGGGTTTTTTCGTGCTGAACCGACGAGACAAGATCTATGACGTTGTCTATAGAAGAACGTCCACGTCGGAAGCCTGCCATAGCGTCGGGGTATATCTCGTACCGCTCTAGGTACCACTCCAGACGTGTCAGCACCATCCTCTCCATCACCTTTCCTAGACAACTGGCCAGAGCAATGGGACGATAAGACGCCACGTCTAGAGGTGATTTGCCTGGTTTTAGCAGAGGCACAAGGCGGCTGGACTTCCATGCAGCAGGAACCACTCCTTCACGCCACGAATTATTGTAGACGTCCAGAAGAGCATGCCGGGCTGTTTGACCGAGGTTGGCAAGAGCTGCGTACGTCACCCCGTCAGGTCCGGGCGATGAGGAACGTCTGCACGCTGCCAATGCTGCTTGCAACTCCTCGATGGAGAACAGAATGTCCATACGAGAATCCTTCGAGATGGGAACGTCATAGGGATCAGGTGCGGTGAATGAGGATGGTTGGCCGGCAACCCTCAAACAGAAGTCCTCCGCTACGTCGATCTCTCGCCGACCTTGGTAGAGAGCCAGGCATTTGAAGGGGTGGCGTTGTTGCGGCGATGTTCGAAGACCGCGCACCGTCCTCCATATATATGACAGGGGTTTATGTGGGTCAAGGGAATCACAAAAAGTCTTCCACCTTAGAGACTGCAGTAAGTTGATCCGACGCTGGATCTTCTTCTGTATGCGTCTCGACTCCCTTAAGTCGTATATGGACTTGGTGCGCCGGTAGCGTCGTTCAGCGCGACGGCGAATTGCTCGGAGGCGTTCCAATTCCGCTTCGAATTCAGAAAATTTTGGTATAGGCCTAAAAACGCTTGTGGCCTTTTGAGCAGCGTCATTAATTAGCTCTTCGATGTTTCCAGGTATACAGTTCTGAGAATTTTGACACATCTGCTCCATGAGGAGTGTGTATTTCGGCCAGTCGATGCGTTGAACTCTGGTATAGTGTGACTTGCCGATGCCTTCGACCTTAACATATGTTGGAACATGGTCACTACCATGCGTTTCGTTGTCTGGGAACCATTGCACACTGCTACTGAGGGATCTTGAAACAAAAGTTAAGTCCAGGCAGCTGCTGTAAGTCAATCCCCGCAGAAAAGTGGGACTTCCATCATTTAGGCAGCAGAGTTCATGGTTCGACGCGAAAGTTAGTACACGTCGTCCTCGGCAATTCATCTTTAAACTTCCCCATAGCGGATGATGCGCATTGAAATCGCCGGTAACAATCCATGGTCCAGGTGTCGCTTTTAAAATTGCACTTAGTCTTGCGTTGTTAAATCGGCTCGAAGGTGAAATGTAGGCACCTACGAGCGTGAGTGTGACGTTCTTGCATTTTACCGTCAAGCATACGTACTGATTGTCGTCATCAGGTGCCACTGGGTGTAAAACATAAGTGAAATCACATCTGACATAGACGATGACTTTGCTGCGGTCGCTACAGGTGTCAGACATGAAAGCTTCATATCCTGATAAACGGATCGCGCTCTCAATGTTTGGCTCACAAATAACTATGATTGGAAATTTGTTCTTAAAAACAAAGGGACGAAAGTCCGAAATGCGGGATTTAAGGCCACGGGCATTCCACTGGAAGATAGACGCTTCCTTGACTTGTTTAAGGAACGAGTGCCGAGGAGCAGCCATGGTGCTTCTCAAGACTGGTCAGTACCGGATTCAGCGCATCCAGTATCTGAAGCGCACCTCGAGCCGCCGGAGTGTGTATGGACGTCAGGAGAACACGGAACGTGTTCATAAGGGCCCTCATCAAGGTGACAACTTGTTTGTCGTCTTCTTGGCGGCTGTCCGAAGGTGAAGCATGATTCGGCGAGCGTGCGTCATGTAGCTTCTCCGCTGGTTGGTCTAGCCTCGGCAACGGAGGCCACTCCTCGCGTGAGGCAATGACATTCGAAGTTTTCTGCGTAGGATCCTCGCTGCTATTATTGCTAGTTGTCTGTGGAAGTATGTGGACTGTCGGCGGACGCGGTGCATCCTTAGCAATAGCAGTAGGTTTCCTCGAAGATCTCCGGCGATGTGAACGCCGGCGTCGCACCTTAGCGGCAGCCTCCCTGTGCGACGAACCATCCCTGACCATTTGCTTCAAGACTTTCATCTCCTTTTTCACACGTGGGCAATTCTTGGAAGATGCGTCGTGAGAGCCTTGGCAATTGGCGCACTTTTGGTTTTCTGCACGACAGGCGTCGGAGCTGTGTGACCCAGAGCATCGTGAGCACACGGCTGTCTTTGTGCAAACTGCACTAACGTGCCCTATCCTTTGACACTTCCGGCACTGAAGCGGCTTTGGCACAAAAGGTCGTACTACTTGTCGAAAGTGACCGACCTTGACGTGTGATGGCAGGCTGTCTCCTTTGAAAGTTAGCTTCACGCAGTTCGATTTCCCTAGTCGACGGGTTTGCAATATGGCAATTCCCTCTGTCGCCGGCTTGATGAGTATAGGCAGGTCGGCATCGCTTATGGAATTGTCTACATCATATACAACACCGGCCGTAGAGGTAGGTTCATCTTGTTTGAAGCAGCGTACGTTGATGTTCTCCAACACATTGACGTTACTCAAAACGTCTAGCGCGCTGCGGTCCGCGACATCTATAGCGAGAATGTTCTTACGGGCGTTGATTCTAACATCTTTGATCTGGCCCGGAGCAAGGGCCTCTAGCGCCACAGATGTAGCCTGACGGTTGAGCCGGTTTATATTGTCGCTCGCATCCACAGGCACGAATAAAATTGTGTGCTCCGATGACTTTCGCGTCGGGATCACAGTAGCCTTACTTGCGGAAGGAGATGTCCTGATGAGTCTTCTCTTTGCTTTGCGCTTTGCTACGGGCACGAAGTCACTGTCATCCGAGGTATCATCACTGGTCGCTGAGTAGATCACAGTGTCCTCGCTGTCAGTGTCACTCGGGTGACTAGACCGCTTTCTGGGCGCGGCCGCTGTTGACGTGGAAGGACCCGGCACCCCTCCAGGTGACTGCACATCCATCGCCGTAGTTATGGGAGCGGCGTCTCCCACAAAGTAGCTTGGAATTCGCAGAGACAGAAAAGCAGCGTTCCATACAACAAACACTTCGTCGTCGTCGCCGGGAACCCAGCATATTATTACATGTCTATGAGATAGGTAAATGTTACACAAGAGTGAGTAAAGCTTAATAAAAACAGGATTCTTATGCTTTTGTAAAGATGTTAGCGCTTTTACAAGACTCAACGAGTCCGTGAATATTATTGCCTTTTGTAGTTTCAGTTTGTCTGTATGTTTCACTGCAGAAAGTACTGCGTAGGCTTCTGCTGTGAAGATGCTTGTTAGGGGGTTCAATACGTCAGATTTAGAAAAAGACGGGCCGACAGCCGCGTAAGATACGCCAGTATGGGATTTCGATGCGTCGGTGTAGAATTCCGAGCACGAGTACTTCGATTGAATTTCGCGGAAATGCATTGCAATTTCGAGCTCGGGAGCGTGCTTTGTGACTTCTACAAAGGATAGATCACACTCTATCACCTGCCATTCCCAGGGTGGTGACATCTTAGCTGGAGGCATTAGGCTATGTTCTAGAAGTGGTACATCCATCTCTTCGCTGAGTTCTCTTACACGCCTTGAGAAAGGCCGCCTCATAGAAGGTCGATTATAGAAAAAGCGTTGCACACTTCAAATCATTAATGGTTACAGAACAAGGATGTTCCCGATCGGAGTGCACTTTGAGAAAATAGGTGAAGCTGATGTACGTTCTCTGGAGATGGAGGGACCACTCATTGGATTCTACGTCTAAGCTTTCGACGGGGCTTGTTCTGAATGCGCCAGTGGCCAGGCGGATACCTAGATGGTGGACAGGATCTAGCATTTTTAGCGCGCTCGGGGCGGCAGAGTGATATACCACGGTACCATAATCCAATCGTGACCGAATGAGGCTCGTTTGAAGATTCATTAAACACTTTCTGTCGCTGCCCCAGGATGTGTCAGATAAAAGTTTCAGTAAGTTCATTGTTTTTAGGCATTTCGCCTTCAGATGTTTTATGAGGTGGATGAAAGTAAGCTTAGAGTCAAGTATGATGCCTAAAAAGTCGTGTTATTTGTTCATAGGTATTTGTTGTCCATACATTTCGATAGTGGGATGTGCAACGAGACCTTTCTTCCTGGTGAAAAGAACACAAGAACTTTTGTGGGGGTTTACTTTGAACCCATTTTCGTCTGCCCACTTAGACACTTTGTTCAACCCCTGCTGTACCTGTCTCTCGCACACTGCGAGGTTACACGACTTGAAGCCTATTTGTATATCATCCACGTAGATGGAATAAAAAATAGCTGGTGGTAACGAAGCACGAAGCGTGTTCATTTTGACAATAAAGAGTGTGCAACTGAGCACGCCTCCCTGGGGTACACCAGTTTCCTGTATAAATGGACGCGACAGTGCATTACCTAT
The DNA here is from genome assembly GCF_013339745.2 of Dermacentor silvarum. Taxonomy (NCBI): domain Eukaryota; kingdom Metazoa; phylum Arthropoda; class Arachnida; order Ixodida; family Ixodidae; genus Dermacentor; species Dermacentor silvarum. Next base: position 167,131,492 of record NC_051160.1, read on the forward strand.
TTTAACCCGGAATGTGTGGTTGTGTAAATAGCCTTCGATAATGTTTAACATATTACCGCGGATGCCAATTGCCGACAGATGGCGCAAGATTCCATAACGCCAGGTTGTATCGTACGCCTTTTCCATATCGAGAAACACGGATAAGAAATATTGTTTATGTATGAAAGCATCACGAATGTTTGTTTCGACGCGCACGAGGTCGTCGGTTGTAGACCGTCCTTCACTGAAGCCGCACTGATATGGATCAAGAAGTTTGTTGGACTCAAGGAAGTGTAAAAGGCGACGGTTTATCATTTTTCAAAAAGTTTGCAAATACAACTTGTGAGGGCTATTGGGTGGTAACTTGTTACTAATGTAGGGTCTTTACTGTGTTTCAAAATGGCGACGACTAGGGATTGTTTCCATGCAGTAGGTAGGTACCCGGCAGCCCATGTCGCATTGAAAAGTGCGAGCAGTGTTATTTGAGTATTGCTGTGTATATGTTTAATCATATCGTACATGATCTTGTAAGGTCCAGGTGCAGAGCTCCGACATTTATTCAAGGAGGCTCTCAACTCGGCGATGTTAAAAGGCATGTTATAAGGTTCGTTCTGTCTGCATTTGCGATCGATAGCCTTGCGTTCTGCGATTTGTTTGTGCTTTAGGAAGGCCTCGGAATAATGATTCGAACTAGATATGTACTTGAAGTGTTCGCCAAGATCGTCAGCTTGGTCTTCCAAGCTGTTCGCTTCGTCGTTTACGAGCGGCAACGGATGGATTTGTTTTCCCTTTAGCCTCCTTAGCCCGTGCCATACTTTCGCCTCTTGAGTGTACGAATTTATACCCGAGAGAAACCTCTCGCAGCTTGCCCTCTTAGCCTGTCTTCGCGTCCTTCTTCCCTGGGATTTAACGTGTTTAAACTCTATTAGATTTTCAGTTGTAGGACATTCACGTAGTTTGCCTCACAATAGCCCTCACAAGTTGCTTTATTTTGTCTAATTCGTGCCTTTCTACAATCTTCATTCCACCAGGGGCCCCGTCTTTTGAATGAAGTACTCGTTTGAGGAATGAAATTCTCAGCGGCGTCAATGATAAAAGCAGTACAATATGATACGGCGTGATCTATATTAAAATTATTTAGAAAATCTTGTGATAAGTGCGTGGATTCCCTAAGGCATTCCAATCAGCTGAGGCCAGTTTCCAGCGTGGGACATGCGGAAGGGAGTCATGTTCGGTTACTAAATTTAGGGTTACTGGGAAATGATCACTTCCGTATGGGTTTTTAATTACACGCCATTCTAAATCAGGGAAAAGTGAGGCAAAGCCAATCGACAGGTCTATTGATGAATATGAACTATGATGCATTTTGTAATATGTTGGCTCATTCTTATTGAAGAGGTGCGCACCGGAGTTAACAAGGAAGTTTTCAATGAGTCGACCTCTCGCGTCGCATCGCGAGTCTCCCCAAAAAGTGTGATGAGCATTGAAATCACCAGTGATAATGTATGGTTCTGGGAGCTGGTCGATGAGGCAGTAAAATTCCGTTTTACCGAGGTGATGGTTCGGTGGTATGTAAATGGAGCAAATGGTTATAAGCTTGTTGAATAAAATTGCTCGTACGGATATAGCCTCGAGAGGCGTGTGTAGGGCAAACTGTTGGCAAGCAATAGACTTATTTACAACTATGGCTACACCTACGGACGAGGTAGAAGCGTTGTCACGATCTTTACGAAAAATGGCATATTGCTTGAGAAAATTGGACTGTGTAGGCTTTAAGTGCGTTTCTTGGACACACAGCACCTTCGGATTAAATTTATGTATGAGTTCTGTGATGTCGTCGAGGTTACGCAGTAGTCCTCTGACGTTCCACTGCAGTATCTGTGTGTCCATTTTGCAGCCGATGTTTGTGCTGTGTGTCTCGTGTAAAAACACTAACTTACAGAGCCATTGTCAGGCCCTGTGATGCGGGCTTTTTCTTTTTTGAGCAATCGCGAGATTCTCGCGGCTCCTTAGGTGCTGGCGGCGCCCTCTGACCGGTTGTTGTGTCCATCGCTTCTTGCGAGGCGCTGGACACGCGCTCTTACGAGCGGTTGGTTTGACCGTTAGGCCTCGCCTCGAGGTACGAGGCCCTGGAAGCCACCAGCCCGGAGGTCGATGGCCCCTTCTTGTGAGTTGGCGGAGCAGCGCTAGCTGCAGCCGCCGAGGGGGCGGATGGCGTCACCGCCGGCTCACTTTGTGTGGGTCGGACAGCTGCCGGATGCCGCTGTGGCGCTGTGCCCTGACGCGCCACTTCGGCAAAACTGACTTTAGGCAGGTATGACACCCGCCTGCGAGCCTCTTTGAAAGTTATATTTTCCTTTACTTTGATCGTGACTATTTTTTTTCTTTCTTCCAAGACTGGCATGACCGCGAGTATGCGGCACGCTCGCCTTCACAGTTGACACAGTGTGGAGTGTTTTCCCATGTTTCAGAGGCATGTTCACCGGAACTACATTTAGCAGATGTCTGTCGGCCTCTGCAGTTCTGGGGACTGTGGCCGAAACACTGGCACTTGTAGAAATGAAGAGGATTTGGTGCATAGGGGCTGACCCGTAGCTTTAGATAGCCTGTCTCGATTGTCTCGGGCAGGATGCTTGAGCCAAAAGCACTATATGTTTGGTTTTGCTCTCTTTGCCGTCCCGTCTTAGCATGATTCGTTTAACAGCGATCACGTTTTGCTCGCTCCAGCCTTCCAACAGTTCAGCTTCTGTCAGTTCCATGAGGTCATCGTCGGAGACAACACCACGGCTGGTGTTCATAGTTCAGTGCGGGGATATTGTCACTGGGATCTCCCCGAATGACACTAGGTTAGGAAGCTTTTCGTGCTGTTTCATATCGCGGAGTTCCAAAAGGAGGTCGCCGAAAGCCATTTTCGATGCTTTGTAGCCTGCTCCAAGAGCTTTCGTCAGACTTTTCGAAACGAGAAAGAATGAGATCATTCTCACCGTCTTTTCGGGTTTATCAGAATGGATCACATGAAATCGGGGGAAGTTTTGCAATCTGTTGCCATGGAATTCAAAAATAACTTCGGTGCGCCCTCGTTTGTGAGAGCGATCAGGGAGTCGGGGGAATTACGAAAAAGCCATAAGCTAACAATGATTTCGGTAACTATGCCAGCCACCCACCACCGAGCCCAACAAGGGGACGCTACAAGACCCGAAGGAGATGCAGACGCCAGCTGTACATAGTCACTATAACCTAATATAATAGACCCAAGGATGGATAAACTACACCAGGTTAACCCTTGCTGCCTGGAAAATTGGAAGTAACACGAAGTGAATAGAAGACAGGAGAGATGGAAAGTGAGAGAGAAAGACGAAGGTTGGAGGGAGAGAGATAGACAGGAAAAGGCAACTACCGATTTCCCCCGGGTGGGTCAGTCCGGGGGTGCCGTCTGCGTGAAGCCGAGGCCAAAGAGGTGTGTTGCCTCCGCCGGGGGGCCATAAAGGTCCAAACTCCTGGCTTCGGCTCAACCTCCAGGATCCCCTTTTCCCCGGACACGGCTAAGCCGCGCACAGTTAGACGCGGGAGGGTCCAACTCCCATGTGCTCGGGTCCGTGGTGTCGCAACACACCAAACGCCTGCTGACGCGGACGCCCCTGCGGGGCTCTTGTCCCATTGTGCTGCTTCATTGTACAATCAAGGTGAATGAGCTCACCGAAATCAAGTTGTTGATACTAGAGCATACCATAGTTCTGCTATACTCTTTTTGCACAGAGCAGGAAAAGCCAAGGGAAAATGTACATGTGCAACATAAAACAAATAAGACAGTGACAGACAAAACAATTATATGCAGCTGTCACATAAAGAACAAAAATAGGCAATACTAGACTACTACCTACGCCTACATACAAACTGGCAGAGAGCAAACTGATTACATATTCGAATGGACCTCCCATTTCTAACTCGACAAACCAGGAAGCACACCAAATGTTTCATATGTTTTTTCGCTGTCCTTGCAAATGTTCCAGTTAACTCATGCGCAGCTAGCTTAAGATTCAGTTTTTATAAAGCTTTTCATGGTGCTGATCAACTGTGCATCCGTGATTTACCTTGATGTGGGAAACAGCTTTATTTACTTTCACAGCATGGTCACAGTTAATTAGGGAAACCATTTTTTCTGTGCTTTAAACAGTCACTGCAAATAATGTTACCACTGCATGTCATCGAGTTTAAAAAGGTTAGTCATCTAAAAGCTTGTACCTAAGATCATTTATACAGCCCCTGTGGAAGCATTGCTGTAGAAGTCACATGGACAGCCTAATACTATTGGTCAGCTCAGATAACAGCATAAGTCTACCCTACTTATGTGAGTTCTTCCCTGGCTTAAGAATGTTTGCAGAAGGGGCCTTCTTCCAAAGTAATTTCTGGGACCTTTACATTTGCACAAATGTGTAAAATCTGTTGCTGTACAGAAGTTGGCATTGCAGTGAAAAGACAATTGTGAGGTGCAGAAGTCTACTATTTAATTAAATGTTTAATTTGTATTGTTTCCTTTTTGCACTAGATCAGCAATTCAGTTGGGCTGAGCCACATGTTGTCCAGTCTTGTGCGGAAATGGCTTGGTAAGGACATATTTATAGCTGTATGTAGTTGTTTTGATGATGCAAGTTTTTAAAGATCACTCTTGGTTTTATTTGATTTTATTTGCAGTCACAGAAATTACTGGTGGTGTAGGAAGCATAGTGCACTATTTAGGTGTTCTACTACTGCTGTTGATTGCAATAATTAAAAAAGGTAACTCACAAATTCAGTTTCTATGGAACCATGAGACGAATAGCTAATTACCTAGCCTTTTAGGACTTGGCTATAGTCCACACCGAATAATTCAGACATTAGTGTTGGACAAAGTTCAATAAGGAACATTACAGTGATTTCGTTAACAATGGAGTTTGGTGCTACTTCTGGGCTTGCTGTTATATAGCGTGGAAACGTAGTTGTCTTGAATGCAGTGCTTCTTGTGAGCTTCGGGTAACCACATTTTGAGAGAATTGTTCCTTTTAAAAGTGCACAATGTAATGTTTATTTTTCTAACATAAAGAATAGCTTGGTTCTGGTAATGTTGCTGCCAAATGTGTGGCAACTAACAGCGTGTCTGCTGCTGCCACAAAAATGCAGCATCCTGGAAGGCGTGTATGAACTTAGCGTGCTGCATTTACCAAGCATGCATGAGACAAGAAAACTTCTTCAGCACTTTGCATTGAGATCATGCTATTAGATGGCAGGCGTGAAGAGGCGTAGGCCTATGTTTAACAATATCTCTCCTATAGCCTAGGTACCAAACAAAGTAGCCTTGCAAGGAAGAAATTCTCGTCTATCTTTCTATGGGTCGCAGTCATTTGCAGATCCTTACATCATATTAGCCGTCACAGTTTGTTCCCTCTTACTGCCATATACTTGAGCTTCCACATTTCTGTGCGTGTTAAACACCTAACAATTCATCCCTATTTATTAAAGTTGCATCACAGTTGTGAGGAGTATCATGGGTGCTCTCAGCGTGCCATAATTGTGCGCAAGCTTAGGAAGGTTACAATAAAAGCAAAACGAAATGCAAGCTTAATTGCCCATTAAGGTACCCGCATTTGTTTTTGTGATCAGTTGTGAAGGCAGATATTTGCAGCTTGGATATATTTAGTGACTTCTCACAGCAAGACTCAGCATCACATTATGAGTAGCTATAGATGCGACTTGCCTAACTTTTTTTCTTACTAACATCCGCGGAATGCACTCAGTATGGCCTGAAACAAGTGAGCTGTCGAATTCATCTTGAGGTGTTGCATAATTGGAGTTGGTGGTGTGATATGACGATTTATTAGACGTCTCACGCAATCGAGGCAGTCCACGTCGGGTCATCCCACTTGTTGTTCTCACTGACGCGCTCATAGGTAGAGAGCCAATCTTCCACGACAGTCTCACCGGCTCCGCTGAAGACGGGGGGGGGGGGGTCCCGCTGCCGCTGGACGGCGCCGCAAATGATGGGCGCGGCGGAAGCTGCTGACGGATTGTCGGTAGGCTCAAGCATGGTAGCGGCTGAAGCAGTCGGCAACGTGCGGCTGCGAAGTTCCAGGGTGAGGTCGGGGATTGCAGCACCTCCACCAAATGTGATATGACGATTTATTAGACGTCTCACGCAGTCAAGACAGTCCACAAACGCTTATGGTGCGCACAGCGACAGACGCAAGAGCACTTCTTCCTCTTCTTCAATACAATGGGACATTTTGGGGGCTTGTGAAAATATTGAAGAACTTACTATAATTTAGTACAGCTCTTGTGTGATTCTGTAGTTTGCAAGAAAATGTTTCATGTAAAATGCAAATGTATCCAGGTTGTCCTTACAATGCTACATAATTGTTTTATCAATAAAATGAAAAATGAAGCTAGCTGGCAGCATTCCATTGCGCTGCTGCACGACTAAAGACAACGGCAGAAAATTAAGAACCAAAGGATGCGTGCTTAACTGCTAACTAAAGTTTGATAGACAAATTTCTGCTGCATATACACACCACCTTTCCAACCTTTCAAAATTTGTCTGCATGTGAAAAGAAAATACCATATGGCGCAAGTATAATTCATGGAAACAATATTAAAAATGCAGAGTCATGCTCATAGAAAAACGAGCTTCCTGCCACAAAAGTAAATGCAAGGGGGATAGCGCCGATGCCACCACTATTTCAGAGGTTACCCAGTCCTTGAGTGGGTATGTAATCTCTGTCCATGAAAATGGGTAAATACCCACAATCACTCCAAGAATTGTAAGGCGAGTACACAGTAACCTTCACATAACTCGGATATTCTTTTCGCCTTGTGTTGACACAACACCCTGTTTAACCCATATACGGTGTCACGAAAAGCACACGACTCTTTATGAGCTACCATTAGATGGCAGAGACCGACCAATTGTGTGTTTACTACCGCAAAATCTGCCAGAGCCAGCAGTACTGTTTGCTATAATCTTAACTGCAGCATGTGTTCAGGTAATTTTATTTGTTAAAACACGTCTAATTCAATCTTCACTCCACCTTTCTCTAAGCCATGCGAAATGCTGTTTTATTGGGTTGAAAGCCACTGGCTTAAAGTCAAAATACTCTGCTGGCAGAGCTAAAGAAGAAGGTACGCAAGAATGCACAACCTATGCAAAGCAACAAATGCGAAATGATTAGTAAAATGTATAACTGTGAATACTGAGATCTCAGATAAGAGCCAATTATCTCTCTTTTATCACTTGGTCACAACTTGATGTACGACAGAAAAGTGGGGCATGCTGCTATGAAGGAAAATGCGGATTAATTTAACACTGCTATTCCTTTCTTGCCGTGGTAATCTTAACTGGAAATTTGATGAAACGGGAGATAGTCGATATTCTAGTTGACATTAAGCGGAAGAAATCGAGCTGGGCAAGCCATGTAAAGCGTAGGATGGATAATCGGTAGACCTTTAGAGTTACATAATGGATACCAAGAGAAGAGAAGCGCAGTCGAGGACGGCAGAAAACTAGGTGGGGTGATGAAGTTAGGAAATTTGCAGGCGCAAGTTGGAATCAGCTAGCACACGACAGGGGTAGTTGGAGATCACAGGGAGAGGCCTTCGTCCTGCAGTGGACATAAATATAGGCTGATGATGGTGATGAAAGCAACATTTTTGTTTCCCTATGTTTATCTGCATTTTTGCCTTCGACTTGAGTTTTAGTGACCTCGTCGTCATCTCAATGTACTCCAAGGCCAATATGCTACCTGGATACCAGCTTGCATCCTTCATAAACTATGCGCTTATTTTATGAAGGCTCTCAGTCTGCCTACCTTGAACAGGTAGACAGACTGAGAGGTGTGGTCCAGCTGACATAGTGACCTTTAATGCAAAAATATAATGAGGTTACTAAAAGGTTGGTGGGTGGCTGAGGTGTTGAGTGATACAGCAGATTATTGTAAAAAAAGTTGTTTCCATTCATTTGAATAATGTCACTTCCACAGTTTAAAGAAAGCTTTTTTTCACAAAGACTGGCAAAGTATGAGCTGTAGTCTACACTGGAGCAGAAGGTACTGTTGCCTCTTGCTAGGGATTTTGCGGCATCTAAAGCAAGATAAAATACGGTCCATGTCATCAGAGGGTAATGTATAAAGGGCTTGTTGCTTGTGGTAGCAGGTATGCGGTCAAATGGGTCACAGTGCTGGCATGAGGTTAAGAGAATGTAGAAAGTCGTTAGAGCACTCTTTACACTCCTTGCAATTCATTGCAGTGATTGTGGGTGCCTTGGTGATTTCCAGGACGCAGAGATTACATACTGCAACAAAGACTGCATAACCCTTGATATAGCAGAGGCCCTGTGTATAAGTGAAGGGCTCACTCCTAAGCCAGCCTTGTACTTATTTTTGTGGCGGTCAGTTTGTCTTCCTACGTGGTGAATTCACTAACTTCACTTCAAAGATCACTAACTCAGTTTTCCTTTTCTTGTATTCATGTGTTATGAATCACTTGCAAATGCACAGATGAACACTAAGAAGGAGGCGGGTTGGTGTGTATAAGGCCAGGAAATGTTGCGATCATTCTTTATTTCATTGTACAGCAAGTGTCCTGCCGCCCTCCTTTTTCAGTTTTTAACTTTGGTGGTGCAGCTCATTATGGGAACTTGATCATTGGTTACTTTTAAGTGGTGTGCAGCTACAGGTCACTCATATGTGAGCTTTCACAGAATCGTTGAGGTTGTCTGGTGCCTAAGATTTTACTTTTGTTTCTAGTTGCTTTGCCCCACAGGTATGGTCCTGTCCCTTTAGATGTGTCCTATCAGTACCTTCAGCTTACTTGCAGTGATCTCATTTTATTTGCGCATAGCAATGAAGAATTACTGCACAAAGAAAGCACCTCGCACATTAGTGCATGTACGCTATAAATGTATATCTGTACTTCTCCTGATAAGCCTGCGATAAATTATGCCTGTCATCGATGCCACAAAAAGCAAGGCACTAAGGCATCAAAGTTTCAACACTCGCCGTCAGCTGGGATTAGAGCGGACGACTATACAGTGTGACTGTAACTAGCCTTTTCCTTTCTGTGCAATTTCAATTGTTTTATAAATATAACTGCCGGTAACTCTTATTGGAGCACCCACAAACAGTCTGCCACAAATTCCATTTGCTGCAAGAATATGTTTATTAGAAACAAACGAGCGTAACAGATTGCTTTGTTTTAGTTTTAGACGCTTCCTTAGGCTTCTTTACGTTGAAGATATATTGCACGTCAACTTATAAAAAACAATATAGGGTTTGAACAGTGGAACACAAAGACATTGGTTGGAAATGATGCATTGTGAGCAGCACAGAGAATCAAAGACTAAGGAAAGAGCACAAAAGCGCTGCTGTTTAAACTGAAGGTTTATTTAGAAAGCCTTGCTAGAATATGACAGCCTTTATACAAATGAAAATTGCCTACAGGGCCCCTCTGACATAGTTGATATTTCAAAGAAATGTGCGCATGATGTAGAAAATGCTATGACAACAGTCTGGTGAATGCGGCAGTGATATAGGTTGCGGGAATGCCACAAATTTAAAGAACTCACGTACTCCTCTCCTGGCTATTCTGCCACTGCCTCCATGCATCACGATGTCAACGGGGTGTTCCAGGTGACCTCAGCGTTATGAGTAAAAGCCGTCGATCTGTCAATCATCGAGGAACGACAGAGCCAACATGACGAGAGCCAATTTTGTGTTCTGAAAATGTCGGACGGGTCGCCCATTTTGCAACACTGAAGCTTTTCTGAAGGTTCCATTCAGATATCTTCACGGCGAGGGTGATTAGGAGCAGACAATGGAGGAACCTTACTTCTGCCGTGCAATACAATTCGTAGCTTTAGCTGCACTTTGTAAGGTAGGATGAGGGCACGAGTAAGGAGTGAGAAACAGTGATGGTTTATCAGCGGTTTATCAAATGCCTTTACTTGTGCTATCACTGGAGTGCCATGTGAAAAAATTCTCACAGTTTACGTTCATGTACACTACAGTTCTCGCTTATAACAGTCGCAGATATAACGAATAATTGGTTAAAATGACCGCATTTTATTGCATTTATTATTTCCTGACCATGCCTGTTCAAACTGCGTCTACATATAATGAGCATATTCAATAGCACCGTACTGTTACAACAAGCATGTTAAACCCGATCGCAGTAAAATGAGGGTGCACACCAAGTTCTGAAGTTTGAAACTGCGACGGGACTTGGCACATCCTCTGTTCCAGTTTAGTCATGACGAAGATATAACTGCTAAGATGAGTGAATGCTGCTCGTGGATTTCAGAAGCCCACAAGGAAATTCACTCTTTTTCAGCCGTGCAAGGTCATCTTGGCATTCACTGCGGAGACTGCCCTTGTGACCCTGAATTTGAAAACTGCGTCATCATCTCCAAACACCGGGAACAGCATACACGTGAAATTATAGAGGCTGACATGATACAGCGCCTCGGTGACCTTTGCATCAGCATGCCGTCCATTTTCCTCACCAAAAATTAAATCAAGTATATGGCTGTGATGCAATAGGGGTTCATGTGTGTCATTAGGCAAAAGTTGTTTTTCATCACTTTTGCTCATGTATATAGTTCTGGCGGTTTCACAGTTAGCGCCTGCGTTGTGTCCTTCCTTCATTCTTCGTGTTTTGCGCTGTGCACACATGTCGATATTGAATCAACTCGCCCAAGCTTCCACCTTATCAGGCTTTTTTTATTATGGGGTTTTACGTGCCAAAACCACGATCTGATTATGAGGCACGCCGTAGTGGGGTACTCCGGAAATTTGGACCACCTGAGGTTCTTTAACGTTCACCTAAATCTAAGTGCATGGGTGTTTTCGCATTTCGCCCCCATCGAAATGCGGCCACCACGGCCGGGATTCGATTCAGCGACCTCGTGCTCAGCAGCCCAACATCATAGCCACTGAGCAACCACGGTGGGTACACCTTATCAGGCTACATGTGCCTTATTTGAACATAAAAATGAGTATTCAATTCTGCACAGACGCTGTTGCCACAAAGAAAACACCTCGCACATTAGTGCCATGTATGCTATGATATGGATAGTTGAGCTTGTCCTGTGTGAAGCTTCTTATAAATTTTCATGCTTGTCATCAGTGCTCCAAAAAATCAACGTGCTGGGCATCATGCAGAGTTCTAGAACTCGCGGCCAGCCTGGATTAGAACGGATGACTACATAGTGTGGCTGTAACTGGCCTTGTTTTTCTCCGCAGTTTCGATTATTTTATGAATTGAAGTGCTGTCTTGTATTGCCATCAAAAGTCTGCTGCAAATTTCGTGTGCTTCTAAAATGGTTTTTAGGAATAGACGAGCATTAGGGATTGCTCTGAATTTCAAGGTGCTTCCTTAGGATTTTTTACATTGAAGATGTAGGCTAGCTTAGCAAGGAAGCAAAATGTAGTTTTAAAATAAAACTAAAACATCGGTTGCCATCATTGGCAGCTAAATAAAGCATGCAGACCTGCCATGACTAGGGCTTGTACATAAAAAAAATTATGCCTACATGGCTAATACTAAAGTTACGACTCGCTTCCTCGCCTACTGCACAAGATACAGGCCGCGAGCAACAGGTTAACGGTAGCAGATGACAGAGCTTGCGCCTTGCCGCTCTCCTCCATGCGTAGATAAGCAGTCATCTTGATGATGTGTGGTGTTTTATGGCGCAAGGGCCAGTTATGGCCAAAAAGCGCCATGCCAGTGTTTGTGAGTGTGCAGTGGAGCGATGAATTCTGAGAAGTAGATGAAGTGTGGCTGTAAAGGGGCCTAAAAATAATCGCTGTAAAATGCGTAAAATATACATGCACTAATATCATGGCAATCACTAATGAGGTGTACTATGAAATGAAGAATGCATTGAGAAAGAATGACACGGTATTTAAAATATTTAGGATGTAGTACTTGTGAAGAAGCACTACTGCCTAAACAGAGCCCTTGAACCACAAGGGCCTGCAGGCATGTGCTTATACAAAACTACTATCACAGCAGCATCCTCTGGAGGGAGGATGCGCTATGAATTTATTGGGCTTATAACATGCAGTACCACGTCGTTTAAGAAAGCGAGGACTGCTTTGGTGCTAAACAGCGGTGCCTCACCCAGAAACATACTGGGATGCAGAGGGACATGATAGCGGTAAGCTAAAGGGAAATGTTTTTTATTGCGATAGCAATTATATGGACACTTCAACCGGATTTCTGCCGTCGCCGTGAGGTTCCGTATAGATAAAATCTTCGCCGCGCGCCGTATGCCCCAGCGGAAGCGTGCGGGGACGCGCGCTATCACGGAGAGCGAACGCACTCAATCTCCCACGCGCAAGCAAGGAAGCGGTAAGCCAGCGCCGGAGGGAGCGGGGGGGGGCGCACTTCTACGCTGCCAACAACCGCGCTCGTCGTTCGACCGCACCGTCTCTTATCTCCACACGGCTCTGACCTTTATGCACTGTGCATTCGCCGCTCAGTTTCTGTTGAAGCGATAGACCGCACGTACCTTCGCCCGCTGCAGCGTATGGGCTTGCTGCCAGCGTTTTGACAGTCGTTGTCTGCAGTCATTCAGTGTGATCTATTCATGTTTGTGCGCACTCATACCACGCTTGTTCATTCAGTTAGTAATAGTCGGGCCACATTTTCCAACGCACGCTACACATGTAATGCTGCCCGGATCGGCAGTGCAGCGCTACAGGTGTGTCCCTTCGCACGCGCTGCCCACGGGAAGCGCTTCTCATCAACACCACCGTTTCACACGCGCCTTCTCGTGGTCATCGAGTCTCTCTTCATGTCGGTCTACTTACGCCGCAGCACACCTGCTTACTTAATCAGCTCATGTTTACTACAATTTATATTGCTACCAAAGCCGCTCACCTTACATCGTATGACATTGCTGTGTTGCTATCGCATTCATTGCTTCGCCCTTAGGGCGAAACTGTGACATTTTTTTTTCTATCTGCTTCGGCATCCCGACACTCCAGGAGAACGTGGAGGACGGTTAGCCTCTCACCACATCTACCACAGGTTGGTGGTTCATCCCCAGTCAACAAAAAACTATGGGTGCCAAATGTATGTTCTATTCTGAGACGACAGAATAGGACATCAGTTCGCCGTGTTCTCGTTGCGGAGGGCCAGAAACCTAACTGTGGCTTAATCAAGTGAAGCTTATTATTTGTTTCCGCATCCCACAGGCGTTGCCAATGGCTTCGCAGTTTCTTACGCAACAAAGGTTTCAAATCTGTTGCAGGGACAGCAGCTGTAGGATTATTAGCGTGTGATGTTATTGACGTGGCCATTCGGTCAGATAGCACATTACCGTCGATGCTTCTGTGGCGAGGCACCCAACATATAATGACATGCTGTTTTGATACATACGCTCTACACAGTATGGAATAGAGCTCAATGAGTACAGGATTTTTCTGTTTACAGGGCGACTTCAAAGCTTTTACGACACTTTGAGAGTCTGTAAATATGAGTGATTTCTGAAGTTTTGATTTCTTTATATGCTTCACAGTCGACAATAGTGCATAGGCCTCAGCCGTAATGATACTTGTTTCCGGGTGTAGTACACCGGATTTTGAAAAGGATGGTCCGACGGCTGCATAAGACACCCCGTCACGGGACTTAGAGGCGTCTGTATAAAACTGTGCATGTGTACTTGGACTGGAGTTCAAGGAAATGCATTTTGATATGTGCCTCTGGTGCATGCTTAGTGACCTCTACGAACGATGTGTCACACTCTATGAGCTGCCACTGCCACGGCGGTAACAGTTTTGCTGGAGCCATAAGACAGTGTTCAAGCAACCGAACACCCATTTCCACACTAAAATTCCTCACACGCAAAGAGAACGGTTTTCTCGATGCCGGTCGATTTTGGAAGAGTGTGGCAGTGGTCGTGTCGTTTATGGTTGAATCAGATGGATGTTCAATGTTCGCGTGTACTCTAAGAAAATATGTAAAACTACTATATGAACGCTGCAGATGAAGTGACCACTGATTTGACTCTGCGTAGAGGCTCTGGATCGGACTTGTTCGGAAAGCACCGGTCGCGAGGCGGATGCCCAGATGGTGAACGGGGTCTAGCATTTTCAATACACTTGGCGCTGCGGAATTATAAATTATAGCAACGTAATCAAGGCGTGAGCGGACAAGACTGTTGTACAAGTTAAGCAGGCATTTTCGGTCACTACCCCATGTTGCGCGCGACAAAATTTTTAAAGGGTTCATCGTCTTCAGACACTTTGCCTTCAAATATTTAAGATGGGGGATAAAGGTAAGCTTAGAGTCTAGAATTATTCCCAGGAATTTGTGTTCACTGCTCACGGATAATTCCTCTTGATTGATCGTGAGATTTGGCACTGGTGTCATGCCTCTTTTGTTTGAGAAAAGTATGCATGCACTTTTCTTTGCGTTTATTTTAAATCCATTTACATCAGCCCATTTAGATAGTTTAATCCAAGCTGCACCTGTCGTTCGCAGATAGCAAAGTTACATGATCTAAAACCTATCTGTACATCATCGACATACACAGAATAAAACATGCTGCGTGGCATAGCTGTATACAGAGTTCATTTTTAAAATAAAGAGTGTGCAACTAAGCACACCCCCTTGTGGCACGCCAGCCTCCTGGGTGAATGTTCTAGATAAAACATTGCCCACTCTTACGCGAAACGTGCGGTTAGACAAGTAGCTTTCGACTGTGTTTAACATATTTCCACGTACCCCCATCGTGGACAGATCTAGCAGAACCCCGAAGTGCCATGTCGTGTCGTACGCTTTCTCTAAATCTAGAAATACAGAAAGTAAAAACTGTTTATGGATAAACGCATCTTTGATGTTTGCCTCAATGCGAACAAGGTGGTCTGTTGTCGACCTACCTTCTCGGAAGCCACATTGGAAGGGGTCTAGTATTTTGTAATCTTCTAGGAAACAGATTAAGCGCCGGTTTGTCATTTTTTCATACAGCTTGCACAGGCAGCTTGTTAGAGCTATTGGCCTGTAGCTGCTGGCTAAGGATGGGTCTTTGCCTTGTTTAAGTACCGGGATGACTATGGCTTCTTTCCATGAGGACGGAATACAGCCAGCCGCTTTCCATGAGGACGGACTACAGCCAGCCGCCCACATGGCATTAAAAAGAGACAGGAGTGTTGTCAGTGTTTCAGGGTGTAAGTACCTAATCATTTCGTACATGATACGATCGCCACCTGGCGCCGAGTTGTTGCAACAAGCGAGAGATGCTTTAAGTTCGGCTAAGCTGAATGGTCGATTGTAAGCCTCACTCGATGAACCTTTTCGATTAAGGGGCTGCCACTCCTCGCGTTCTTTGAACTTCAGGAAAGATTGTGTATAGTGCGATTCACTCGATACATATTCGAAGTGTTTGCCTAGACTATCCGCCTGGTCTTCCAGGCTATCACCTTGGCTACTTACTAAGGGTAGGGGGTGTGACTCCCGGCCTATTAGTTTATTTACCCTATTCCAGACTTTGGTCTCGTCCGAGCAAGGATTAATACTGGAAATGTACCTTTCCCAACTCTCTCTTTTTGCACGTCGACGCGTTCTTCTGCCCTGCGACTTTGCTTGTTTAAAATTTATCAAGTTTTCGGCTGTTGGGGAGATGCGAAGCAATCCCCAGGCTTTGCTTTGTTTCTTACGTGCTTTTTGGCATTCCTCGTTCCACCAAGGCAGGCGGCGCTTATTAGCCAGTCCATTAGATTGTTGTATGCACCTTTCAGCACCGTCAATGATAAAACCTGTTATATATGCCACAGCATCGTCTATGTTAAAAGCGGCAATGTTATCCCGGCTTAAATATGTCACTTCTCGGAAAAGTTCCCAGTTAGCCGAGTCAACCTTCCATCGGGGAATGTGTGGTGAGCATACATCTTGTTTTGTTAAGTTTAACATGAATGGGAAGTAAGTGGTCGCTCCCAAAGGGGTTTTTGAGAACGGACCACTCCAGGTACGCAATTAGTGTACACGACACGATACTTAAATCTATGGAGGAGTATGTATTATGTACGACGCTGTAGTACGTTGGCTCTTTCTTATTAAGTATACATGCTTGTGAGGAAAGCAAAGTTTCAATTAGGCGACCTCTGGCATCGCAATGAGAGTCTCCCCACAAGGTGTTATGTGCATTTAAATCTCCGACAACTATGTATGGAGCCAGAAGTTCATCTATGTAATTTTGAAATTCCGTTTTATTAAGTGAATAGCTGGGAGGGATGTATATAGAACTACTAGTGATTAGCTTGCCAACAACACCCCTCGGACAGCAACTGCCTCTAGGGGCGTACGAAGTTTTAATTCCCGGCAGGAATTGTCTACTCTGTCTACTATGATAGCCACACCACGGGATGACACAACAGTGTCATCGCGGTCTTTCCGGAGAATAGCATATTGTCTGAGAAAATTTGTTTGTGTACATTTGAGGTGCGTTTCATGAACCACATCACCTTAGGGTTAAACCTGTGTAGGATGCCTTTGACGTTATCGAGGTTGTGAAGGAGTCCTCTGACGTTCCACTGTATTATTTGTGTATTCATCGTGGGAACGTTTTTTGTGCTGTGTGTTTAAGAGATAGCACTTACTTCACCGAGCCCTTGTCGGGCCCTGTGATGCGGGCTTTTTCTTGTTTGGAGCGATCGCGAGATTCACGGCTCTCCTTAGGCGCTGGTGGCGCCGTCTGGCTGGTTGTTGTGTCCATGGCCTCTTGCGAGGCGCTGGGCACGCGCTCTTGCGAGCGGTTTGTTTTACGTGCGTGGCTCGTCTCGATGGACGAGATCCCTGAGGCTACCAGCCCGGAGGTCGATGGCCCCTTGTTCTGAGGTGGCGGAGCAGCGCTAGCTGCAGCCGCCGTGGGGGCGGATGGCGTCGCTGGCAGCTTACCGCGTGTGAGCCGGACAGACGCCGGAAACCGTTGTGTCGCTGCCCCCTGACGCGCCACATCGGCAAAGGTGTTCTTGGGCAGGTATGATACCCGTCTACGTGCCTCCTTGAATGATATGTTCTGCTTTACTTTGATTGATACTATTTCTTTTTCTCTTTTCCAAGTAGGGCACGACCGCGAGTATGCGGCGTGCTCCCCATCGCAGTTCACATAGTGGAGAGAGTTTTCACATGATTCAGAGAGATGTTCGTTCGCACTGCATTTCGCACAAGTCTGATGGTCTCGGCAGTTCTGTGAACTGTGGCCAAATCTTTGGCATTTGAAGCAACGGAGAGGGTTGGGGATGTACGGCCTTACTCTGATTTTGATGTAACCTGCCTCCATGGTGTCTGGCAGCACACTGGAACCGAATGTGTGTATTAGATGCTTCGTGTCAATTTCTTTACCATCACGCCTCATTCTGATTCGTTTTACATTGATGACGTTTTGTTCTTTCCAATCTTCCAGAAGTTCAGCTTCGGTCAGCTCCATGAGATCATCATCGGAAATCACACCGCGGATGGCGTTCATGGTGCGGTGTGGGGTCACTGAAACGGGTATGTCCCCGAGAGACGCTAGGTTACATAGTTTTTCATGTTGCTTTTTGTCATGAAGTTCCAAGAGAAGGTCGCCACTTGCTAGTCTGGTTGCCTTGTAGCCTGGGCCAATTGTCTGAGTTAGACTTTTGGAAACGAGGAAAGGCGAGATTATTCTCGTTGTCTTTCCTGGTTTCTCATAGTGTATTACCTGATATCGGGGGAAAATCTCAGTGTTACGACCAAAAAATTTAAATACTTCTTCGGTGCGCCCTCGTTTCTGAGGGCGATCAGAGAGTTTAGGAAAGGATCTATCCATTAAGATTTGCAGTTTTCGGCAGTAACGCCAGCCACCCACCGTGGAGCCCAACAAGGGGACGCCACAGGTCCTATAGAAAACAAGTCCTGCGGACGCCAAGTGTACGTTTCCGCTATAACCAAATATGTGCAGCCAAGGTTGGCTGTACCATACAAGGTTAACCTTTGCTGCCTGGAAGTTCGGAAGTAAAAAGAAATGAAGAGTAGACAGGAAAGATTTAAAGTGAGAGAGAAAGATCAAGGTTGGAGGGAGAGAGAGACAGGAAAAGGCAACTATTAATTTCCCCCGGGTGTGTCAGTCCGGGGGTGCCGTCTACGTGAAGCCGAGGCCAAAGGGGCGTGTTGCCTCCGCCAGGGGGCCGTAAAGGTCCAAACACCCGGCATCGGCTCAACCCCCAGGATCCCATATTCCCCGGAAACGGCTAAGCCACGCACGTTTAAACGTGGAAGGGTCCAACCCTCTTGTGCTCGGGTACGTGGTGGCGCAACTCACCAAACCCCTGCTGACGCAGACGCCCCTGCGGGGAAGCAGTCATCTTAGTTACATAGATTAGAGTGCGCGTTAAAGATACCGAGGTGCTCAAAATTAATACGGACCCCTCTGTTACGGAGTGGTTCATAATAAGATCGTGGTTTTGGCACGTTAAAGCCAGAATGGAAGTTTTTGCATTGTATTTCGGCTACGTGGCTTGCATGGTTACAGTATGAGAAACAGCTGAACAACACAGATCTGTCGAAGGCGAGGAGGTGTTCGGTAATACAAACTATTACTTAAGATTTTTATTTGTGACATTACGAAAGGCGTTCATAATTTTTCTTGTCTCACAGAGGCTTGACACTAGCCTAGCACTGATGAGCCCGAAAGAAATGAACCGGCTTTATGCATGTCGGCTGTTATTTGCCATGGAGTTTTTCTGAACTAAGCGTCCCATGCTGAACAGTACGCACTTGAGTATATAGAAAAGCTTATTTAAAGAAGGCTCTTCGCTCCCGAGACCTGAGTCCAAGAAAATCGATGATAGGGTATCAAAACTATCACTAGTGAGTGCCACTCGCGCCTGGAAGAAGACCAAAGTAAAAAAAGCGGAAATAGATTCAAAAATTGCGGGCCGCGGACGACCGCTCCTCATTTGAAGCGGTGTCGGCATCCATGTCTGACATCGCGTTGCCTTCTTCAGGCTTTGAAACCTCAGGTTCACCAGCAGTATAATTATTCGCTTGTGTAGCTCCCGGAAAGGGAGGCTCGAAAATTGGATACGTTGACTCCTTGGTAGTGGTTCCTTGGCGTGTAATCCTGCACAAAAGCACACCATAAGTCGGACGTCACGATTATAAAAATAAGACGGACAGGAAACATTTTCAACGATCAATTGAAGTGGTACCATTGTATTTTATTGGAGGCTGTATGCTGCAGTTTCAATGCAATTAAATGCACTTCGTTGAACGTATTGCCGTTTAGAGAATAAAAAAATTGTCGCATTTTCACCCGGAAAGGCGAAGCATCACTTGCGCTATCAAATTAGTAGAGGGCTATACGGAGTAAGGATAGTAGTTTTATCAACTGTGCAAACGTGGACATGCAGCAGCACCAGCAACGCGCAGAACTGTTGTCGACGCCGTCGGCGTTTTGCCCGCGTTCGCACCTAACGCGCGCGGCGTTTTTATATAAATGATAAGTGGTTCTTGAGGGAAAGGGAAAGGTTGGCGCTATCTTCTGCAGCCCTTGAGGGAGCACGGCTCAGCGCCATTATATAAATACGCATTTGGTGCCGCAGCTAAACGTCGCCTCCCCTCCCTCCCTCCCATCACCCCACAGCCTTTCGCGCGACTGAAAAAGTTGCGTTTGCTCTCTATACATGGAAAGGAGGAAAGAGACGCTTAATTCTGCAGCCCTTCAGGGAGCATGGCGCAGAACGCGCGTTTGCTTTCCGACGTGCGTTCGCTCCCCATGAATGCGCGCGTCCCTCGCGCCCTTTCACTCGCACATACAGCGGCCCGAGCGCGGCGACGATTTGATCGCCGTTGACGTCATATCGAACCTCACGGCGACGGCGACACCGACGGCAGAAATCCGTCCATGTAATTGCTATCGCATTAAAAGGCTACCGGAAGTTTACGTGTGAACATTGGAGTTGGTGCTCCATCCCGTGTCAAAGTGTGTAACCAGAAAGAACATCGTACCTAGTTTCACCAAGCAACAGTTTTATAGACCTACACCACGGCGCTACGTCACGAAAATGCGGTGGCGCTGTCGTCGGAATTTAGTTTCGCTTGGTAGGCACTCCGCCGCCGAGCCGCCGCCCGTGTCGCGCCTACCACAGCAGCCGCTGGGTTTCGCGGGTGGTTGTGCAGTTCCATCTGTGAGGTCTTTATTCTACGATTTTACAATGAAAGAAACGCAGTATGTGGATGAGCTGAGTTTTGTCGAAATACGCAAGAGACTAAAAGTTTTCATAGGTTTCCTGTTGATGAAAACAGTTGCAAGCAATAGGCCACCGCGGTAAAAATCGAAAGTTGGATTATGATACCAGATCATCCATTATGCGCAAAACATTTCGTAACCAGTAAGCGTCTCTTTTATTTTGATTGGCGTGCATTAGCCGATCTTATGATCGTTACGATCTTAGGATCATATACGATCTTAGGATCCTTATTAGCGTGCCATTATAATTGCTTGCCGCACTGTGGGAAAGCTAATTAGGATTAGCCTTGAATGTAGGTCGAGCGAGCCCCACAAAACACGTCACATTCGAATTTGTTTTCATCTCAAGGAATTGAGCCACCAGCAGTGTAAATATCCTATCACACGTTCACATACGCAGGCAGCAGGGTCACAGCTGCGTTTATTGCACTGTGGAAGTCATAAATGCGCCTAAACGTGTCAGTTAAATTTCGAGCGCGAAACAAAATGTACAGTGTTAGTACAGAGTTGGAGCGATCGGACGGCCGCGTACAACAGCTAGCTCACATTGCGCGGGCCTACACAGGCGGCGTCGCCGTAGGGCCGGTACCTTGCCGGTCCCATCACCGAGGCGATCGCTTCTATCGCGACTCACGGCGACGTAGAAATCGGCTACAGCTTGTTTTTAACATAAAATACTTCTTAATAGAAAAGCTATCTCGAATTTGCACATGTTTCGTAAAGCAGCGCCCAGTACTAAACCACTGGCGCGATCCGGAGCAACGACCCGACGGCATTTCGTCTCGCAGACGGAAACCGAAGCACCGGCCGTCTCAGTGAGGCGGCTCGGCTGGCTTGCAAGTACTAAGTTTCGTTTGTTATTCGCACCAACGACACCGACAAAACCGATTCATTTAAGCCCACATTAATCGTGTTGTCGAAATAAGCGCACAATGATGAGCAGCAGGCCAGGCCGCAAGCGCTGTCGGCCGTCACTGCGGTGGTCAACGAGCTAGGCCTAGACTCGTTCGGCCGTATCCCGATGGGGGCGAGATGCAAGAACGTGCATTGGGTGCACATTAGAGTCTCACGTAGTCAAACTTAATCCGGCGCCCCCATTACTGTGTGCTTCATAATGAAATCGCGGTTTTAGCTCTCCCACCCCATTAAAAAAAATGCCCCATCCGCGAGTGCAAGCGGTGGCGGCGAACGTGGGCGGAGCCAAACGTTGGGCGGAGCCTACGCGACGTCGCTATAGAGCCTAAGATATATCGACGGTGCCTACCGCTGTTTACAAACATGGTGTAGGTCTATACCCAATTGCTACGGCACACAGCGTCCGCAGCGGCATAACCACAAACATGTAGGTATTTACCCGCCGTGGTGGCGTAATGGCTTCAGCGTTGCGTTTCTAAAACAAAGGTCACAGTATCAAATCCCGGCCACGACGGCCGCATTTCAATGGGGTCGAAATGCAAGAACGGTCGTATAGCATGCATTGGGTGCACGCTAAAGATCCCAGCTGGTCAAAATTAATCCGGAGTCCCCCACTACAGCGTGCTTCGTAATCATATGATGCTTTGGCACCCAAAACAATTATTAGTTTATTTATACTCGTATATTGGAGAGCCTCCATAATATATATATATATATATATATATATATATATATAGAGAGAGAGAGAGAGAGAGAGTCGCATGGCGGCTTAACGCTTGTTTAAAACTGATGTTCAGTGCTATCAGTGATTCATGTTTCGTTAATAAATTCTATGACATGACAGTTCTCTCGTGTATGTTTAATGCATCATCACATAGTCACGAATTAACACGTATTCTAAGAGATAGTGTCCAATTGCGGCTGGCAATGTATCCTGCTTTATAAATGTCGCAATCAAATATCCGTCTTCCTAAAATAGCAATTTCATGAAAGTTGAAAATGAATCTTAAGTGAAAAACGGCGACATTATAAAAGAATTCTCTTCATCGTGACAATATTATGGTTTGGTTTTGTTATAACTGCGTAGGGGGGGGGGGGGGGGAGGGGCAGACTAAGCAAAACACGTGAGCAATGGGGCTCTTGCCTTGCCCAGGGGGCGCTGCATAAATGATGCTAAAAAGCGCCCTCAATCCGAAACATGGGTAGTACCAAGCTCGGTCGTCTGCTTCGGGAAGCACGTTTACAATATGGACCCGCCACTTTCGGTTGTTTTGTACCACAGGTTGCAGGGAATATCGGGCGCCGAAGATTTTTCCATGGGTGACATGCTGCGTAAAGGCAAGAAATTATGCAACGCCGAATACGTGTACGCCGTTCAAGAAATAAGCGGCGAAGTTTTAATGCGGTGTCAATCGCAAGTGAAGCGAGTCACGCACGTGTGAAGTTGAACTTCAGGTAAGGTTTGCATGCTGCTAGATTCAGGCGCACAAACGCGAGGAAATGCTTTCTATAAATGAATTCACAGCAGCGATAAGCAGACATGTGTACGGAACTGCTCGAGCACACGACGGTACGTGCCGCGACGGCAGCGGTCTTTCAGCATGCCGCGGTGTACGAACTGCTCGAGCGCACGATCGTACGCGCAGCGACGGCAGCGGTCTTTCGACATGCCGCGAAACGGCGGGCCTCCGTCAATCTTTCTTGACTGCATGCCGCTAGACAAGTAATTATGCCTGCGCTGTAGTAGCGGCCATCTGTCCCTCTAGCAATTGATAAATCACTGATGCAATGCATATAATTTCGCAGTAACGTACGTACGTGCGAATCACGCTGCAGCGCGAGCTCGTGCGCTGCTCGCTTGATGTAGCTTTAATGACAGCGCTCGAACAACGATGTGCTGTAATCAATACTACCTTGCTGTGTTGCCTCAACGTGTTGGCTTGAGGTCAAGGATGAGCACATTCAACTCTCTAACCTGTGCTGCGCGTAGTGGGGTAGTGAATTGTCACCGAATCAGCCCGACCATTTGTGGTCATTTGCACACGTCAGTTCACCACTTCGCACCGGTCGAATTTTTAATTGTCGCTGTGTCCGGGTCTCGAATCGTGAATCACCAGCCATGCCTGCTGCTATGTCGGTATTCCATTTCGCTTACCCAGCGCGACGAACTGCAGTTATCCAGCGCGCCCGATGCTCCACGTCGTGAGGCCTTGAAGGAAAACGGTAGAATCTGATGTTGGGATTCAGGCCTTCTTGTTCATGGCAGCCCACAACGCAGCAGCAACGACTGTGACGCTTCTTCGACGCTGAGCTAGGTCTCTCCGGATCGACGTCGCCGATGTCTTCTGCTTCCAGTATTACGTTCGACGGCACACGGAGAGTCCGTTTCGTATAACTATAGGCTGCGGCCAGCTCGCAGCCTGGTCGCTATGGTCTGTGAGAAGTGACGAGCCTTTTCGAACTCGAAACAGGCCAGAAAAAAGTGCGAATCGACGCAAAACACGGGCTAGAAACGTGCTTCGCCACAGGCAGGGCTGAATACTATCCAAGCTGGTACTACCCAGATGACGCTTTTCGCCGCCACCAGGCGCCGCTACTATACCTCAAACTCCAGCGCAAGAGCCCATAGGACAAACACGAACTCTGGACAAATCGACAGGACAAACCACGCGTTTCCCACTTGTCAATAGCCCCCCCCTCCTCCCCCTCCCCATTTATTTATTTAAATGTAAAGCTGCCGGTCATTTCCGGTGGCAAGGCACCTGGTTACACGGGTACATTGAGGGTACAATAACCACGTATTGAAATCAACCGTGCAACCCCACTTTCCGATTCAGGATGGCAATGTATTGTCGCGTCCATTTACACAAACTGGTGCACCTCAAGCAGGTGAGCTCAGTTGCACGCGCTTCATTGTTAGGATGACGTACCTAGGGTGCCTATCTACCTCTAGTAATTCCTATTCCGTCAACGTAGACGACATACAAGTAACTTTCAAAATCATGGAATCCTCGAAGTCTGCGAACGACCAGTACACCATTACCTGAACAAAGTGTATAAATGTGCAAAGGAAACGAATTCAATTTAACCACCTAAAAAAGTCCCTGTGTTCTTTGTAAACAAGTAAGCGATGACTAGTCCCAGATCCTGGTATCGAACTGTATGGGCAACGATACCTGTGTACAGGAGCACAGAGTTTAGATATCGTGCGTGACGCAAAACTGATCTTCATTCCACACATTAAATATATCATTACGATATCATCGAGAGATGCTCAAGAGAGACGATGACGATGAAATGTGTCTGGGCTCTTGGCGCCAGCAAGTGTCGGCTTGGCTGTCTGGTTCCAGTGTAAATATTGTCGCGGTACAACGCCAAGAGAGGACAAGGAGACGTTCTTCAAGAACAGCAGGACAACCTGTTCTAACAAAATAGAACACAGACACGTCTTCTTCGTTCTCTAAGAATCCCAGTGACCCACTAGACGGAGTCCGTTAATGTCCCCATCGTCGTTGTCGTCTGCCTAGAACACGCGCGTCATGTGTCCCTCCCTAAAAGAGCATCGCCCCGATGCTAGACCAGAAATTTCCCTTGCGGAAGTGAGGGTCCCTCGCATAGTCATTCGCTCACATACGGCTTCATGCGTACAACATGCACAAGTTCAGGGCGGTGCAGGCGGCGCCGCGCACAGTTGGGACTATCAGGGGCGACCTCGTAGGTGACACCACTGAGTCGCACAAACTCGATATGGGCTGAAGTATCGCCTTAACAGCTTCTCGGAGAGGCCGCGTTTCCGTATGGGTGTCCAAACCCACACTCGGTCGCCGACTTCATAGGTGATGGTTTCTACGGTGAGCATCACAGCGGCCTGCATCGTAGTCTTGCTGCTGGCAGATCCGCAAGCGCGTGAGCTTCCGAGCCTCTTCGTCGCGTTGGGTAAACACATCGGCGTCCGTGTCAGTGCCGTCAAATTCGTGTGGAAGCATGCATCCAACATCGTTCGTACATTCCGGCCGTGAACAAGGCTGAACGGAGTCAGGCGCGTCGTCTCTTGTTTCGCCGTGTTGTACGCAAACGTGATATAAGGGAGCATGTCATCCCAATTTTTATGTTCGGCATCCGCTTACATGGAAGCATGTCTCAATTGTTTTGTTGAGGCGCTCCGTCACTCCGTTGGTTTGGTGGATTGGTAGGCGGTTGACTTCCGATGAGCCGTTCCACTTAGCACAAGAACGTGA